>NC_053394.1:239164661-239536980 GCF_905171765.1 Bufo bufo
ATTTTTTTTGATTTTTTTCCTCACAAAGTCTCCCTTTCCGCTAACTTGGGACAAAAATTTCAATCTTTCATGGACTCAATATGCCCCTCAGCGAATACCTTGGGGTGTCTTCTTTCCAAAATGGTGTTATTTGTGGGGTGTTTGTACTGCCCTGGCATTTGAGGGTCTCCGCAATCATTACATGTATGCCCAGCATTAGGAGTTTCTGCTATTCTCCTTATATTGAGCATACAGGTAATGAGTTTTTTTTTCCGTTCAGCCTCTGGGCTGAAAAGAAAAAAATGAACGGCACAGATTTCTTCATTCGCATCGATCAATGTGGATGAAAAAATCTCTGCCAAAAAAAGAAAAAAAGGAGGGGAAAGGCGTCTGCCAGGACATAGGAGCTCTGCCCAACATCCATACCCACTTAGCTCGTATGCCCTGGCAAACCAGATTTCTCCATTCACATCAATCGATGTGGATGAATAAATCATTGCCGGGATTTTTTTTTTTATATATATATATATATACAAAGTGTTTGCCAAAGTATATGAAACACCGCCACCTCCCCAGCTCATATGCCTCGGCAAACGTATCTTTTACTGCAGAGGAGAAATCTCGTCTTGCAGCGCTGCATACACCGACTTGCGTGTAATCTGACAGCAGCGCAATGCTTCTGTCAGAATGCACATCAGTGCTGCAGCTAGTCGATCGGTTGGTCCACCTGGAAGGTAAAAAAAAACAAAACAAAGAAAAAACCAGGCCGCAACGCAATAAATTTATTAACTTTTGAACAGAACATATAAACTTTTTTTTAACTTTTTTACTTACCGGTAATTTTTTTTTTTGTTTAGTTTTTTTTTACCTTTATAGAACAAACCTCTCCTTCCCCATGGGACAATGTGCAAAGCGCAAATCGCCCAAAGATGTGGCGAAGTACGTTATGCACTTTATCCCAGGTGAAAGGAGAGGTTTGCAGCAGCTGTGAGTAAAAGAGCCCTAATAGCCCTGTGTGCCTGTCCTGTGAGATGCAATTCCTATGCTAGGTGTACCTGTGTGTGGTACTTCCGGAAACACTCTCCTAAGCATAGGGCAGGGTGGTCAGGACAGAAATAGCGGGTGTCACGCCTTATTCTACTCCTGCTACAGACACGATATTTTTTTCGGGGTGGCGGTTGGGTTGAGGTACCAGGAACGACACTGGGGAAATGTCGCTCGTGTAGACGGCTAACTACACTGGTGGTTGGGGCCACGGAACCTCCTGGATACAGGAGGTTCTCGATGATCTCTTCCTGGAATTTGAGGAAGGATCCTGTTCTCCCAGCCTTACTGTAGAGAACAAAACTATTATACAGAGCCAATTGAATTAAATATACAGACACCTTCTTATACCAGCGTCTGGTGCGTCGGGAAACTAAATAGGGAGCCAACATCTGGTCATTGAAGTCCACCCCTCCCATGAGCGCATTATAGTCGTGGACTGAGAGGGGCTTTTCAATGACACGGGTTGCCCTTTCAATTTGGATTGTCGTGTCTGCGTGAATGGAGGAGAGCATGTAAACGTCACGCTTGTCTCTCCATTTCACCGCGAGCAGTTCTTCGTTACACAAGGCAGCCCTCTCCCCCCTTGCAAGACGGGTGGTAACGAGCCGTTGGGGGAAGCCCACGCGACTAGTTCGCACGGTGCCACAGGCGCAAATCTGTTCTAGAAACAAATGCCTAAAGAGGGCCACACTTGTGTAAAAATTGTCCACATAAAGATGGTACCCCTTGCCGAATAAGGGTGACACCAAGTCCCAGACTGTCTTCCCACTGCTCCCCAGGTAGTCAGGGCAACCGACCGGCTCCAGGGTCTGATCTTTTCCCTCATAGATCCGAAATTTGTGGGTATAGCCTGTGGCCCTTTCACAGAGCTTATACAATTTGACCCCATACCGGGCACGCTTGCTTGGGATGTATTGTTTGAAGCCAAGGCGCCCGGTAAAATGTATTAGGGACTCGTCTACGCACATGTTTTGCTCAGGGGTATACAAATCTGCAAATTTCTGGTTGAAATGGTCTATGAGGGGCCGAATTTTGTGGAGCCGGTCAAAAGCTGGGTGGGCCTCTGGGACGGGAGGTGGTGTTGTCGCTAAAATGCAGGAAACGCAGGATGGTCTCAAATCGTGTCCTGGACATAGCAGCAGAGAACATGGGCATGTGATGAATTGGGTTCGTGGACCAATATGACCGCAATTCATGCTTTTTAGTTAGACCCATGTTGAGGAGAAGGCCCAGAAAAATTTTAAGTTCGGAAACTTGGACTGGTTTCCACCGGAAAGGCTGGGCATAATAGCTTCCCGGGTTTGCGGTTATAAATTGTGTGGCATACCGATTTGTTTCTGCCACAACTAAGTCTAAGAGCTCCGCAGTCAAGAACAGCTCAAAAAATCCCAGGGCCGAACCGATCTGAGCCATCTCAACCCGAACTCCAGACTGGGCGGTGAAAGGGGGAACTACTGGTGCGGCTGAAGTTGGTGACTGCCAATCAGGGTTTGCCAACACCTCAGGGACTCTAGGGGCTCTACCGGCCTGTCTGTGCGGTGGCTGCGACGGGGTAACTACTGCACGTGCCACCGTACCAGCTTCAACTGCCCTTCTGGTGCTCGCTACTTCACCATGTTGTACGGCAGTGCTGGTACTAGGTCCAGGAAGGGCTGCGCTGCTGGTGTATGCCTCACCACGTGATCCGGCAGCGACAGCCCCACTCTGCTGCTCTTGAAGCGGATCCTGCGCAACCTGTGGTCTAGCGACACGGGGCCGGGTATGCCTGGTTCTATCAGGGACCTCCACCTCCTCGTCCGAACTTTGGGTCAGAGAGCCACTGCTTTCTACAGGTTCATATTCTGACCCGCTAGATTCATCAGATGAGGGTTCCCACTCCTCATCCGACTGGGTCAGAATCCTGTAGGCCTCTTCAGAAGAATACCACCTGTTTGACATTTGGGCAACTAAATTTAGGGGTATTCCCTGAGACTACCCAAAAAAAAAAGCAAGCCTGTCTTACAAAGGGGAGGCTAGCGAAGTACCGGAGGCCGCTGCGGTTGATAAAAAAATATCAAAACTGATTTTTTTTTATCGCCGCAGTGCGTGTAAAATGAATGTGCAGTGATCAAAAAAAATAAATTTTTTGTCACTGCGGTGGGGCGGGCATGGGTGAACGCACGTGTGGGCGACCGATCAGGCCTGATCGGGCAAACACTGCGTTTTGGGTGGAGGGCGAGCTAAGGTGACACTAATACAATTATAGATCTGACCGTGATCAGTTTTGATCACTTAGGGCTCTTTCACACCTGCGTTATTGTCTTCCGGCATAGAGTTCAGTCGTCGGGGCTCTATGCCGGAAGAATCCTGATCAGGATTATCCTAATGCATTCTGAATGGAGAGAAATCCGTTCAGGATGCATCAGGATGTCTTCAGTTCCGGAACGGAACGTTTTTTGGCCGGAGAAAATACCGCAGCATGCTGCGCTTTTTGCTCCGGCCAAAAATCCGGAACACTTGCCGCAAGGCCGGATGCCCATTGGAAGGCATTGATCCGGATCCGGCCTTAAGCTAAACGTTGTTTCGGCGCATTGCCGGAGCCGACATTTAGCTTTTTCAGAGTGGTTACCATGGCTGCCGGGACGCTAAAGTCCTGACAGCCATGGTAAGTGTAGCGGGGAAGCAGCATACTTACCGTCAGTGCGGCTCCCCGGGCGCTCCAGAGTGACGTCAGGGCGCCCCAAGCGCATGGATCATGTGATCGCATGGATCACGTCATCCATGCGTATGGGGCGCTCTGACGTCATTCTGGAGCGCCCCGGGAGCCGCACGGACTGTAAGTATACCGCTCCCCCGATCCCCACTACTACTATGGCAACCAGGACTTTAATAGCGTCCTGGGTGCCATAGTAACACTGAAAGCATTTGGAAGACAGTTCAGTCTTCAAATGCTTTCAGTACACTTGCATTTTTCCGGATCTGGCGGGCACCTCCGGCAACGGAAGTGCATGCCGGATCCCAACAACGCAAGTGTGAAAGAGGCCTAACAGATACTATAAAAGTACAAATGCTGATTAGCGATACGCTAATCATCGAATAAGGGGTGCGGTGCGGTGGGCTGGGCGCTAACTGATCCCTAAACTACCTAACCAAGGGGCCTAAACTAATCCTAAAACCTAACAGCCAATACTAGTGAAAAAAAAAAGTGACAGTTTACACTGATCACTTTGTCTTTCACTAAGTGATTGACAGGGGGCGATCAAGGGGTTAATTTGGATGATGGGGGTGATGGAAGGTGATCTGGGGCTAAGGACAGTGTTTGGTGTGTACTCACAGTTCAGTCTGCTCCTCTGCTGGATCCAACCGACGAAAAGGACCAGCAGAGGAGCAGAGAAGCCATATAACAGATCATATTTACTAATATGATCTGTTATATGGCTTGTGATTCGATTTTTTAAAAATCAGCAACCTGCCAGCGACGATCATTGGCTGGCAGATTGCTGATGCAATTCTCCTCGAACTTTTGCCGGCCCGCGATGCGCATGCGCGGGCCGGCTGTGACCGAAATCTCGCGCCTCGCGAGAGGACGCGCAGGCGCGTCCAGGCGGAATGAATCAACCACCTCCAGGACGTGTCACTGCGTTCGGCGGTCCGGAAGTGGTTAAGCTAACAATCTGAGTTTACAAGTTTTTATAGCCTTAGCGGAATGACAGCAGTTTTTCAAATGGTTTACAGCTTCAGTCTTGAACTATTGACTATCCATTCCCGTCACTTATACAAGTGTCTCTAGTCCTGCAAAAAACAGTTACTTAATCAGTTATCAGTGAGAGGCTAGGTTAACCATGGGCGTTGCGTTCCCTGTAACAGCAGAACACAACACAATGGAAAGTATAAGTATCGCCGCTCCTTCATGGTCACTTAACGTGTTCGTTTTGCGGTAACGTGACGCACTGCATGCATTGGCCTTTATTCTTACAGTAGAGAAGTACCGTATTTTTCGCAAAAGTGGGGGAAAAATAGAAGTTCGTCTTATGAGGGCGAATGCTGCGACCGTCCGGTGAATAGGCTGAGAGGAAGGAGGGGCTGGGGGCCGGCATCTGTTTCTGTAATGGCAGCGGGGCCCGGTGCAGTCACTGTATTCTACTACACCGGGCCCCACTCACTGTATTATACGGTAATCATATCTAACTTGTGGGTATTGTTAAAGTATTCCAATCATCTTAAATCTAGCGCTGTACTGCTTACTACTAACTTCTTGGCAGTCAGGAGGCCGGGTGGGCGCTCGTAGCGTAGCTCACTACGTCATGCGCCTGCCCTTCCCACTTTATGAATGAAGCAGGCACCTGGCCCCGCTGCCATTACAGAAACAGATGCTGGCCCCCATTCACTACACAGGGACACTGTTATGGGGGGGTGGGGTGGGGATCTGTGGATGCCCCCATAACAGTGCCACCCACAGACGCCCCCATAACAGTGCCACCCACAGACGCCCCCATAACAGTGCCACCCACAGACGCCCCCATAACAGTGCCACCCACAGACGCCCCCATAACAGTGCCACCCACAGACGCCCCCATAACAGTGCCACCCACAGACGCCCCCATAACAGTGCCACCCACAGACGCCCCCATTAGTTCAAAACCCATCAAAAGCACACCTTTTGGTTAAAAACATATTTTTTCTTATTTTCCTCCTCAAAAACCAAGGTGCGTCTTATGGGCAGGTTCGTCTTATAGGACGAAAAATACGGTAATTAATTATAACTTTTTGTGAATTGGGACATTTAAACTTTTTTTTATTCCAATTTAAATCTAGTATGAGTCTGAGTCAGTTCATTTTTTGCCGACTCCAGGTACCCAAAATTGCCTCCGACTCCAACTCCACAGCACTGTATAAAATAATAAAGGAGCTGTACAAATCTGATAACCTTTGACGTAGTTTGTGTCTCTTACTAGCTGGTGGACTAACTGCATACAGTATAGATTTTTTTGGGTAGCGAAATTTCGATACCCAATTGATACTTTTGTACTGCTTTCGATATGAAACCGGGATTTCCATTTTTTTCTATACTGGGCTGTGCAGTCTAGTATCACAGAACTTGTGCCACCCCTGAGGGGTTAACTACCGCTGCTCGCAGCTCCCCGTCAGGGGCAGGGTGCCGGCTATGTGATTCTGCATCTTAAAAGGTTAACTATTATTGGTGACGCAGTGCCCCCTCCCCCCCAGTATTAAAATCATTGGTGTTAGTGGTCACCAGGTCCCCTCCCCTTCTTCTCATTGGTGGCAGTGGCAGCTTCTGATCGGTAAACTCCCTGCTGCTGTGTGTACTATGCACAATGCAGCAGGGAGAGAGTGTGAAGTCCTATTCACCCTGATAGAGATCTATTAAGGTAATTAGGACAAGGGATGAAAAGATCCCAGGTTCTAGCCCCTAAGTGGGGAAATAGTTAAAAAAATAAAAATAAACCACACCAAAATATTTAGTATAAATCACCCCTTTCCCCAATATTACATATAAAATACATAAACATATTACATATTGCCACATCCAAAAAGTCCAAACTATTAAAATAGATTTTTTAAAAATCTATGCGGTGAATGCCAAAACAGTAAAAAAAAATTTTGGGGAAATTGCGTGATTCGCCATTTTTTTTATTCACCTTGTCTCCTCCCCCCGCAAAAAAAAATAGGATTGGACTGTCGATTACGAGCAGGACGTTCCATAAAATGCGGAATGCACGCTTTTTTGGCGTTTAATTTTTTTTGCATGGTATTGAATTGCATCAAGTATCGCAATACTTTATGGTATCGAAACAACCCTAATAGAGTATGCATGAACATTGTTGATCTTTTCAACTACGAGCATTGTGTTATCTTCTTATACAGTCATGTAAAAACTTGCATCAAATCCATGTTGTGACCCTGGACTAAAATGGAAAACTTAAAAAAAAAAATTTTAAATTACATTATAAAAGAGGACACATCTATAGTGCAATCTGCTCCCTGTTACAATTCTGTATTTTCTCCACACTGTGCCATGATTGTGCAAACCTTGCCAAAGTAGTGACCACATGTATGTGACCAAAATCGGTAGAAGTGGTTGGAAACAACACTACATGCTCTATTTGTTGGATAAAGTATCAGGAGCTGGACGTATCGTTACAATGGCAAAACGTCATGGCAGTCAGATATTTTAGGTTGTATTCTGCAGAGAATGGATCTATCCCAGAAAAGCATGCAGACTCAGAAAGTATTCTTCTACTTCTATCAAAGTGACAGGAAACAGGATAACTCACCTTGAATGTGAACTGCTAATACAATACATCCGACCAAAGTGGCTAGAACACGTTCTACCAGTGGCATGTTCTTCAATGGCGGCATTTCACAAAATCACAGAAAATGGAGATGAGGACCTAAGCGCAATGACCCATAAATTTTCTTTGGTAGCGAATCTGTAAATAAAAAAAATTAAAAAAAAGTCAATCATGAGTGTGATGCCACAAAGTCATGAGCCCATGGTTGTCTATTGTATAACCGGATATGTTATCATGGTACCCTATCTGTGGACACTTCTGGATATAGTTTTGGGGAAGCATTTTAATGCCTGTCCACTTGTGTAGTGATTCACAAAGTGTGAATACAGAGATCAATCTAAGGCTACTTTCACACTGGTGTTTTGGTTTCAGTTTGCGAGATCCGTTCGGGGCTCTCACAAGCGGTCCAAAACGGATCAGTCTTGCCCTTGATGCATTCTGAATGGATAAGGATCCGCTCAGAATGCATCAGTTTGGCGCCGTTCCATCTCCATCCCACTTTATAGGCAGACTAAACTTAGCCAAACGGATCTGTCCTGACACACAATGTAAGTCAATGGGGACGGATCCGTTTTCTTTGACACAATCCGTACCCCATTGACCTTCAATTGTGTTCAAGACGGATCTCTTTTGGCTATGTTAAAGATAATACAAAAGGATCCGTTCTGAACGGATGAGTTTGTGCAGATCCATGACCGATCCAGATCTGCATCAAATGCGAGTGTGAAAGTAGCCTATATCACCAGTTAGGACCACCCACCGATACACTACATTTCATCTGGAACTTTTACCATACAAAACCACACACTAGTTTGCTCAGTTCCTTCTGTTCTGGAGCCCAAAGATTTGGCAGAACATTCTGCCCAATGTTATACGGATTAAGATTAGAGTTGAGCTTTGGCAAATGCGACCTTACGACAACACACAATTCTGCATCAACTTCATGTAATCACTATAATAGACATTTCCTGAATTTCTAGTGCAGAGGACAACTAAACCAAAGAATTGCGGCACAACGCAAACACCTAAACAGTTAATGCAGACAAAGGAGATCTGTACTAAGATGAATGGAAGGCACATTTTGGCTTTCATTGGCCTCTTGTTTCGGTGAGCTTGACCTGCACGACCCTGTCAGCCTGGCGCTACTCCTGAATGGAATAATTTGTATTTGTTCAAGGATGGGCCTCAATTATGTTTGGGGCTGCTTCCACCATAAATAACTCAATCTGTCTGTTCATCAGAACCCAAGAACTTTTCTTTTTAATTGGGGCTCCGGAGCCATTTAACACACAAGCAAATTAGTGGTGGAGCAAAAGGATTCCTGTCATTTTCAATTTCACTGGGTAAGGGGCACGCAGCCTTCGACCTGTGGCCTACTTTTCACACATCTGTGACTTCTCAGTAATTAGGAAACAAAAAGGATTCATTACCGCAAGGGAAGGGAGACAGGCTAGCAACAGGGGGGAACTATATTAAAAACAAAAAAAATAAAACTGCAAGACGGTCATGTGCTGCAAGATAGGCTACAACATACAGCGTACTTGGCACCCATAAGAGAGAAGATCTGAGACTAGGGTGAACGCGCACGTGAAATATTCTGCAAAATACATCTGTAAGCCCTGGGCTTAGTTGTCACATGACTGCAAATAATCCCAAATAAAAGTAAATCTAATCTGTGAATTCGTTTTTTATTATTGCATTGTACTTATTTGGTGTAAAAAAAAAAAAAAAAAAAAAAAAATTTTAAAAAACCTAACTTTTCCTCCATCAGCCTGCATGCTTTTACATACAATGTAAGTTGCTCTGGCCTGTTTTAAGGTGACGTTCCGTCAGACTGGCTGCCTCGGTCTGTAGCCCTTACCTCTCCTTTCCTGAGGGTCCTTTACAGCGGGCAGACTTCTAACCTGTAATGAGTGCCCATCAAGCATAGAGTCACTTTGCTCTATTTACATGGAGCATTCAGCAGTGCAGTATGTGACTGACGTCCGTGTCCCGTGAGAACATTCTTGAGAAGATGGTCGTGGTTCAGTAATTAAGAAGTCCGTTCAACTTTGATTTGGTCATAATCATTTCAGACCATTCAGCAGAGGAAGGAGAGGGGATGGAGACCAAGCCATCACACAAGCAGGCTGACAGATGTCATTCTTACATATGCACTCTCACCAACATTTCTACTTATGGCCTGTTATAGGCTACACTTGTGTTTGGTGCGGATCCGTCATGGATCTGCACAGACGGATCCGTTCAGATAATACAACCATCTACATCCGTTCAGAACGGATCAGTTTGTATCATCTTTAACATAGCCAAGACTGATCAGTCTTGAACACCATTGAAAGACAATGGAGGACGGATCAGTTTTCTATTGTGCCAGTGAAAACAGATCCATCCCCATTGACTTACATTGTGTGTCAGAACAGATCCGCTTGGCTCCGCTTCGTCAGACAGACAGCAAAACACAAGCGCATTAGAGCATTACAAGTTTGTCATTAGCTATATCCTTTAAGGTCCTCATAATACCATCATCTCGGAGTGATCCCTACCACCCCCTACGGTTTTTTTTTTATTGAAAGAAGTTCTATAAGATTCAACCGAACAGCGTTAAAAGGGTTTTTTAACTAATGGCCTAGCCTCTTGATAGGTCATCAGTATCGGATTGGTGGGGGTCTGACATACGCCAATGAGCGCTCACAGTAACGCCACAGGCTTCTCTCTGCTCACCAAGCACAGCACCTTCCATTGAAGTGAATGGAGCTGCGACTAGGCCATATGAACAGTGAAAGTGACATCACAGCGTAGGAAAAGCTGCTACTATGAGGGTTGCAGACAGATCTCCACCAGTCCCCATTATACTTAATGGGGCCGGATGGCAATGCCCAAATACAGAGAGATCTGACAGATTGTTCCCTGCTGGGTCCTAAGCGCTAGTGTGAAACTAGCCTTACAATGGATTCACATCACCATTCAGCTTTCCATTCTTCTGATCAGTCAAAAGTATAGAAAGAAAAAACAAAAGATCAGTTATTTTGAGTAGGGATGAGCGAAATAGACTTCAGATGAAACATCCCAAGTCAATTTGCATAAAACTTCGTCCCAAGCTGCGTACAGTATTAGAATGTATTGGGCCAAAGTTATTACTTCCCGAACTCAGGTTCGCTTCCAAGGTACGACTCATCGGAGCCAATACATTCTAATACTGTACGGAACAAAGTTTTATGTGAATCAACTTTGGATGTTTCATCCGAAGTCGATTCGCTCGCTCTAATTTTGAGCACCAGTTATGCTCAGTTAGCACTACAAATAACTGATGCATCTTTCTGAGCATCAGTACTGCGGAGGACTGCATGGAGGACTTTCAACAGTCAAAAATAACGGATCTTTGACGGAAGTGACAAACTGATCATAAATGATGCTCAAAATAAATTTATTTTTTTATTCCGTTTTTCTGACGGGTCAACGGTGATGTGAACTTAAGGGTACTTTCACATTAGCGTTTTTCTTTTCCGGCATACAGTTTCGCCACAGGGGCTCTATACCAGAAAAGAACTGATCAGGCATATCCCCATGCATTCTGAATGGAGAGTAATCCGTTCAGGATGCATCAGTTCAGTCATTTTGACTGATCAGGACGGAGATAAAACCGTAGCATACTGCGGTATTGTCTCCGGCGAAAAAAACTGAAGACTTGCCTGAATGCCGGATCCACCACTTTTTCCCATAGGAATGTATTAGTGCCGGATCTGTTTTTTTTTCTTATATTTTTACCGGTCTGCGGATGTGCAGACCGGTAAAAATATAAGAAAAAAAAATAAAAAAAACGAAACAAGACTAATCCGTCTGTCCACATGACAAGCGGAGAGACAGATCAGTTCTTGCAATGCATTTGTGAGATGGATCCGGATGAGTCTCACAAATGCTGTCACATCCAGCTCGGCGGATCCGGCGGTCAGTTCCGACGACGGAACTCCCCGCCGGATCACACTGCCACAAGTGTGAAAATAGCCTTAACCCAATTTTGATTTTCTGCTCTCCACCTACTTACTACTGTTTATATAAGGTTCAGCTCATGTACTTGTTTACAGTGTTGGACCTTTAATGTATACATGATTCATAGCGATATGATGAACCCTTTTTCGATGGATCCTATAAAAATATATTGGGGTCATTTATCAAACTAGTGTGAAGTAAAACTGGCTGAAGTTGCCCATAGCAACCAGATTCCACCTTTTATTTTGGACAGCTCCTTTGAAAAATTAAAGGTGGCATCTGGTTGCTATGGGCAACTAAGCCAGTTCTACTTCAGACTAGTTTGATAAATGACCTCCTCCCCCCCAAATTATATTTTGACCACACGCGCAGACAAGGGTAATCTCATATCAAGGGAAGCAAGGGTCAGATGAGCTGGATTTTCATCTGCCCAACAAAATGTTTGCCTGCAAGACAACCAGCAGCACAGAGGCCTGGCAATGCTCATAGGGGACCTGGGTAAGTAGAGACGACGTGACAAAGTTTACACCTATGAAATTGCTGCAGCAGTAAAGGAACCAGGAACAAAAATACTAAAGAAGCCGTGCACATTAATAATTATTATTTTCAGCTCACAAGTCTATTTAATGGCACCAGCTTGTGAATGTTCCACAGCTGATCACCCAGTAATCCCTTCCTGACAATGGAAGGTTACACACTAGAAATGTAACTGTTGCACTTCTTATGAATGCTTTAAAAAGCTTCAATGTCACAAAAAAAAGCATTCATGAGATGGGGCCAAGATGCCCAAACGTGGGAGGCGAAAAAATGAAAAATCCTCAATCATGGAAACAGCATAAGATGCCATTGTTTACACAGTGAACCATCGCCCCAGGACAGGAAGTGCTGGTGACAACCAAATTGTCAGACCGAGTGCCGAGTCAAGTCAGGCTTTGTTTGGCCAAACGTCCTCAACAGCAAGCAGAGATGGGCAACCTCCTGCACCAGAGGATCTGAGCCATGGTGGTGGACCATTCATCAGGGCTAATCTACACTTGTGCGTGGAATCTGCAAAAAGAAAATGGTTGTTTTTACTGCGGCTGACAAAAATCCACAAGGATTCTCTTGGCGTATGTCAATGCGATATAAAATCGGACCCAGTATGTTCATGAATTTGATGAGGACACAGACAGGTTTGAACTGACTTTAAAAGCTCAGGTTAGAGCGCTCCTTTCAAATATTAGTCATATGTTATATAATTAATACACGTATAATGTGCTCACATTTCCAACCGGAAAAGGAAAATGAACAATCCCACGTGGTGCAGGAGGAACTGTGGCGACTTCTGTGAGGACAGACAGAATCCATGAGGAGCCAGGCCATCATATAGGACGTGATTAATCACACCCCTCATGTTTGCTTTGTGGTGGTAAAAACGCACACACCACCATTGCCACCTTTTTTAGAAGGTGAAAGCAGTGTCTCACCCCACATGGACGGGTCATTTACAAAATGAATACCGCTCCAGAAAACCTTTAGGGTTAAGGCCTCTTGTGCACAGCGGGTCAGCAATACACGGGCACCGGCCCTTGTGCACTACGCATCACGGATGCAGACCCTTTCACTTGAATGGGTCTGCCATCACGGAGGTGCGGTACGGAAGCACGGATCGGAACCCCATGGAAGAGTCGGTGGCGTTTGTCTGTGCCTCCGCACCGCAAAAAAAAATATAGCTCTTGTTCTATTTTTTTTGCGATGTGGACGGATCACAGACCCATTCAAGTTGAATGGTTCTCGATTCGTCCCGGCCGCTGCACGGACGTTGCAAAATGCGCTCCCCAATGTACAGAATGGATGCACAACGTTCATGTGCAAGAGGCCTAAACGTGACATTTTACAGATATGCGGAATGGTGTACCAGGCCAAACGCTGCTCCTGTGCCTGTAGTGAAATGGTTAATAAGTCTTATTAAACATGTGGAATCACATTAAAAATAAAAAGGACTTCCTTTCTCCGACATTTTCCACTCCTGGGAGGAATCGCTCGGTTTCTGCTATTACAGATGTGGCATACGGGGTGCTGTTTATTTGGTCTCGTTTTCGTCATGCGAACCATAGGAGGCCAGGTAACCGTGTATCATCACCGGAGCAACTTTCTGAATTTAACTGCGTTTCTGCTCGGACATGAATGTAAATAGTTTCTTCATGGAAAGGGTTACACACACAAAGAAAACTGAAGCCAGAAGAGTGATCCAGGGTCCTGCGTTTCTTGAATTAACATCTGCAGTCTTTCCTCCTGGCCTGGTGCCAGCACACTAAAGAAGCAGGGACCCTCCTCTTCCTTGAGCTCCTGCCCCCAAAGGCAGCCTCAGGCGCCCTGTCTGACATGCTTTCCAAGGCGCGCTCGACTACAGGCCAGACATCCTGGCTCCACTTCCATTGTGTGCAGGGGGCTACTCTGCTCCTTATCCAAGGCCTGGATTAGCATAAGAATACCACCCTCCCCTAAATCAGGCAAACCCAAGCAGCAGCAGCCTTCCCCCGCTCTGTCCTTTAACACAAGGCAAGTGTCTCTACTTTTCCCCGTTGGTATAATTTCTCCACAAACCATTTCAACCCTTTCTGAAAAGCTAACACTTAGCAGGCGATGACAGCTCGTCATAACGCATGCCTATTTTAAGCCTTCACCAGGGAACTGCCGTTTGGAGGCCTGGTTGGAGACGGCACATTTAGGAAGGCTGCACGGTAGATGCCCTCTCGCCAGATTACTTCCTGTTGACAGTCTTGAATTACGCACAAACAGGCAAGCAAAATGGACAAAGTCAGGTTGAAAAGTCAACCATCTAAGAACTATACTTAACTCCTTAAGGACGCAGCCAATTGTGACTTCGTTATCTTCAGACATAATATCCCCCCCCCCCCCTTAAGCTGATGTTCACATCTGCGTTGGAGGCTCTGTTCGGGGTCTCCGTTGCTGGTTCTGCCACAGAGCAGACAAATAGTCCTGCACGTCATACAAAGTGGACACCTGAATGAAAGCCAACCGGACTCTATTATAGTGAATGGGAATGTGCAGAATCCAGCACTTCTGATTGTTCTGCTGCTCTGACAGAGCGGAACAATGGATATAAGTGGCCGTGACCTAAGGCTAGGTTCACATCTGCAGCAGAGGAGAGAAGAGTGACAAAAAGGAGCAGTAAAACAGAAACCGTACCAGAAAGCTGATGGACCCCACTATGGTCTGTCTGGCAGTGGATCTGCTGCTTATGGATTTCTTCCTGTGCTGCAGATGTGAAATCAGTTTAACAGAGTATAGATTTTTTTTTTGTTTCGTGGGATGACCTATATTTTCTGGAGTGCAGATAGTTGGGAATGTTATGGCTATGGGCACACCAAACGTGTTGATGTCTTGTGATAATCTGAAAATGCAGCCTTGAGGAGTCTGTTAGGCTCCAGGCCTCTGTATATAACAGTCAGCACTTGGGTGACAGAAAAGGAAACCCTTTGTTTATACAGCACAGGCGTTACAATCAGCACCTAAGGGGTTAAATGCCTGGGTGTCTTCTATAATCAAAGCCTTAGGTCATTAGGGTACGGCCACATGGTCCGATTTCTCCATGCAGTTTGGAAAGACAAAAATCAGGAGTGAACAATAAAAGGAGAGAAAGTATTAAAGTGGATGTGCAAAGAACAGAGGGGGGAATTGGGGGCACGGGGGCATTTGGGCAACCCCCCCCCCCACACACACACACGCTTGAAATGAACGGGTCCGCACCCTGACCCTGAACGACAGATGTCTGAATGGACCCCAAGGCTAGTTGCACACTAACGTTAAAGACCGGCAGGGAACAAACTGCAGGATCTCTGCGCAGTCTGGCATTGCCGTAGGTTGGTAAGGCTCCATCCAGTCCCATGCAGCAGTTGTCTTCCAGTCTAAATCTATGGCAGCCTCCTTGCTGGTGTAGATTTAGACCATTTTCTATGCCGGAGTAGAAAATGATAAATGAGACGGGCCTGCCAGCCCGCCCCCACCACCTTTTACAGACATGGCGTGAGCGGAGAAAAGTTGGGCCGCAATTAATGGCAGAAATCTGGTGTATATCGGATGGTAAATAACCCCCTATGTTGCTGTGTATAAGCATGCATGCTGGGCATGGCCAAGTATGCATGCATGTTTACTTCAACAGGTACAGTGGAAGGAGCTGCTCCCAAAGTCTCCTTCAAGAATAAAAGACCAGGGGGGTTAATTACTGAAAAAAATTTCACCACTTTATGGCAGAGAAAACGCTGTCCTCGCCACCTGAGAGTGGTGGGAGGTGGAACATCAGCCCTGCCAAATTTATTAACATTTATGCCTGTAAACTGAGTAAATTCTGTAAAAAATACAAATACTCCAGTCAAGGATTGGAGTCGTTTTTACACCAGGCATTCAGATTGCTGAAGGTGCATCTAACTTACGACAAGTTGCATCCTTTCGGCAGCAGAGGGTCTCTGTAAATGACCCCCAGGCATCTGTGATCTGGGTAGAGTCAGGAGAACCACATACAAGTAAGATCTTTGTCCAACTCCAGTAATATAGCCAGTTTTAGCCATCTTTAGACATAATCCCATAATTAAACACTTATCTTCGATGGAATGCACTGAGAGGACTAGTAAAATTATCTGTCGTTACGCAGACCAGCAGCAGATAAAGTAGGACAAATGCATTACGAGTGAACACCTATTACAGCACACATACTGCAAAATACCAACACGAGAAAGAAGACTAATAAGGTGCAGGTAGTATTTACTAGTAGACGTGTGATAAAAACCATATTAATTACGGAGGGTTACACCTGGCTCCACTGCCACTGTCTGTAGCCTAAAGCACAGAGCCACATAGATGGGCAGAAACAGGTTCAAATTAGAACGTAATAGTCCACATTACATACACATATATACATATGTATGAGACATTCCAAAGCTTCACCACTGTATGATAACTGAGGACAATTGGCACAGATCTCAACCACTCAATAACCTAAACAGAGACATCAGCTAAACCACAGATATAGATCAACCGTCAACATAGTATATAAATAAATGTATAGGCTGCAAGAAGGAAAACATCTAGAATACTTAAAGGGGTTGTCTCACTTCAGTAAATGGCATTTATAGTCTAGAAAAAGTTAAAGGGGTTATCCAATTTCACAAACAGCTCCCCCATGTGCCAGGCGCCTCAGAGGTAATATACTTACCCCGATCCCTGCACCGTTGCTGCCGCTTCTCCCTGTACACGGATGAAAACATCCAGCCAATGGAAGGCGGGGGAAGAGCCTCCCTAGTATCGCGGGTGACACGGATGCTTTCATCTGTGTACAGGGAGAAGAAGCAGCGACAGTGCAGGGACCAGGAGAGGAGAGCGGGGTAATTATATTACCTCTGAGGGCCACGACACATGGGGGGCCGTTTGTGAAATTGGATAACCCCTTTAAAGGGGCTGTCCGGGTTCAGAGCTAAACCCGGACATACCTCCATTTTCACTTAGGCAGCTCCCCTGACTTGAGCATCAGAGCAGTTCATGCACCGAAGCGCTCCTTTCCCCTGCGCTAAATCGCGTGATTTCCGGTGACGTACCAGGCTCTCCATGGGGCTGTCAGGAAGCCCGGTGACGTCACCGGCACTGATGGGCGGGCTTTAGCACTGCCCTAGCCCGTAAAACAGCTAGGGCAGCGCTAAAGCACGCCAATCAGAGCCGGTTAAGTCACCGAACACACTGTAGGGTGGAAGCCTCCGCCCGGCAGTGTGTTATTGTAAACAAAAGAGCCTGTGCCCTGCACGATCTAGTGCAGGGCAAGGGAGCGCATCGGAGCACGAGATGCTTCGATGCTATCAGGGGTGCTGCCTGGGTGAAATTATGTCCAGATTCAGCTCTGAACCTGGACAACTGGATTCACTTTTCCATCACATTATACATTGCTCGTTTCCAGGGATTACGACCACCGCTGCAGTGCAGATACAAGGTGGCTGGAAGGGGTGCTGCCACAGGCACGCCTATGTGCGTTCCCAAACACGAGAGGCCGTTACTTTTTCTTAGTGTGCAAGCACGGCCACTACTGCGGGATTGCAGCTGTGACTGTCCAAAACTGTGTCTAGTCCCAAAAAAAAAAAAAAAAAAAAAAAAAAAAAAAAAGTTCTGACTATGGCTGCAGCTATAGATTATTTTTGTAATTGAGCATTCTACCGATTAATCCAACAATTGAGTACTCCAACAAAAAAAAAAAAAAAATTTAAAGAACATTTTCCTTTATAAAAACTCATCAGCCCCCCAGTGCCATCTTCCTAATGCCAGTGAAATAAAATACTTACCTCTCCTGTAAGGGTGCTGCCGACACTCCAGAAACCTTCCATTCACCGCCTCTTCACACGCTGCACTGGGATCTGACTTCACACAGCATCAGGTCATAGTGCACGTAAGCGCGCACTATGTCCTGCCGATGTGTGTACATCAGCTTCTAGTGCAGGGCGGGTCGAGCCGGCGGAGGACCACAGAGCACGAGCGACAGGAAGTGCTTCACTCACGCTCCGTGGTCACATGACAATCGAATTCGCGATGCAAAAAATTTGCATTGATAAATTTTTGTGTCGAGTTACTCAATTCAATCGAGTAATCGTTTCAGCACTAGTTCTGACAATTAGTTTTTTGTACCATGATTTAGGATGTCTACGGTGGGGAATAACTAGTTATTCTATAGGTAAAAACAAATCAAAGATACTGAATATGAGCTTTTATTAGCATTTTTGCACAATATCATGCAAAAACAATAGTTTATGTTGTAGCATTCCAAGAGCCATACTAATTCTCTTTTCCGCCAACGTAGCTGTATACGGGCTTGATGTTTTCATTGGCACCCTTATAGGGTACATGGGACAGTACCTTGTACATTAATTCATTATAGCTAGGGATAAGCAAATCGACTTCGGATCAAACATCGGAAGTCGATTCGCATAAACCTTTGTTCTAATATTATACGGAGCAGGAGATCTGTACAGTATTAAAATTTATTGGCTCAGATGAGCCAAAGTTATTGCTTTGCAAAGTCTCATGAGATTTGTACTGCAAAAAAACATTTCCCGAACCCTGGTTCGGTTCCAAACCTATCAATGTCGCAGTATATTAAAGTGTAATTTTTTTTTTTTTGCTAGTTTATTAGAGCTAGAGTTAGTATATCAATGATTGTCAAAATATCTGTAATTACACTAATACCAGCTTTCATTAATGTCATCTGTCCCTTAAAAGACCATTGCTATGGCTTGTCTGCCTCCTGCAAACAGTAAACAGAAGACAGGAGGACAGTCCTTCACACTGCATGCGGCTTCAGAGTACGGAGGAGTGTCTCAGTAATCCAATCGGATTACTGTCGGATTGGCTGTCAGGAAATGTGTATGTGAAGCGAGGGAAGGCAGTGTTTGCCTCAGAGAACTGGCAGAGGAGCCATCTTGAGAAGATACTCATATTGAAGACGTTAAACAGCCGTATCTAAAAAGGGGGGGGGGGGGAAAACTCAAGGAAAAAAACAGTGGTATGTGAAGAAACTAAAGATTGTTTTTTTTTTTTAATGAAAACATGACAGACTTTAAGCTGAGCCTGTGGCAGTCTAAAAAACAGTCAAAGCAGGATTGGGGGATTTTGTTAGGCCCTAGACTGCAAATGCAGCACATCAGCACTCTGCAATTGGAGTTCTCTCCACTCTGGCCGTTACAGTTAGTGCTGGGCTCCCACGGTGATCAGCATCAGCACAGCCTTTGTGGGGTCTCTTCAATCCCTGCCACCTGCATCAGGGTGAACCGTGTAGACGGTAGGGACTGAACACAACACACAGCCTGAGCTGATACAGCAAGTATAAAAATAAAATTAGCCTCAATATAAAAAATAAAAAAAAAACATTGTTGGGCTCGGAATGAGTAAATTAATGAAATTCCTCATCATTCATTAATCCCCCAGCCCCATCAGTGAGGGTTCATTTTTGAGATTGGATGGATTTTGATACCATTTTGGGATACACGGGACCTTTTAATAATTTTTTATTTAGTTTATTCTGGGAGGTGAGAAAACGGCATTCACCATGTGGATTAAATAATGGAATATATTAATAGGCAGGGTTGTTGCGGACATGGAGAAACCAAATGTGTTTACCGATTGGGGCCAGGACACGGCAGAGCTGGGGTCCTTCAGAAGGAAGTACTCGGAACCCCATTATTGCTTTCACGGGGTACTGACTAGGACAGCGCAAACTCCCTCCCTTGGTCTAATCGCTCAGATGTTGCAGTCGCTATGGACTGTGGAATCTGAGGGATTAAACTGCCAGTATCACAGTTATCTCCAATTGCAGCAGTGATAGGCCTGCTGTAAAATAAAGCTTGGGTGGGCCATGCTCCTAAGACCATGCCATCACCATGATGTACCATTAAAGCACGGAGCAGGAACAAACTTGCTGCCATGACGCAATTATCCCGTTACGCCATATGGGATAAAAATTGTAATAGAATGGGAGATTTTGGCTGTGGCGATGCCCATGAGGTTTACTTTATTGATTATGTATTTTTTTTCCTAAGGAAAAAGGGAGTGATTTAATATTTTCATTTTTTCACTGTTTAACTTTATGTAGTTTTTGCTAGTTTGAAAAAAAAATGTAGACTATTTTTCGGGGGAAACTCCTCTAAAGCTCAAACAATGAGAGTTTTGACAAATATGCATTTTTTCAAGTATAGTGTTAATCTAATAGTCAACTCAAGCAATTCTTATTTGGCGTCTGTTACAGTAAACCACAAACTTGACAATTGACTGCAGCATTTTTCTAGGAGGCTCTTAAAGGGAATCTGTCATCATGTACCCTGAAATAAACCCAGCTGACATGAGAGATGTGCACTTCTCAGTGGATTCAAATGCTCTTTGTCCCATCTTGAGATGTGGCTCAAAACCAGAGAAATAAGCCTTTCAAATTTTATGCAAATTAGCCCCTTGGTGCAACATGAGTGTTGCCGTTCCACCCAAGGCTCCCGATCATTATCTTTTCCAGCCGCACCCCCAGCTCTTTGACTGACAGGGTCAGGCAGCGTAGATGCAATCATGGCTGGCTCTGAATTCTCTCTGATCAGTGCATGAACAGTACAGGTACTGCGTGTGCGCTGATCACAGAGGTGCACAAGCAGCTGTGAGATTTCAGGGCCAGGTGTCATTATGTCTATACTGCCTGGTCATTGCAGTCAAAGCGGTGGGAACATGGCTGGTAAAGAAAATGCACCGAGCCTCAAGTGTAACGATAACATCTTTGTTGCCCCAAGTGGCTAATTTAAAAAAAAAAAAAAAAAAAAAAAAAAAAAAAAGTTCATTTCATCTGATTTGAGCCACATATCAAGATGGGCCAAAGAGCATTAGAAACTTCTGACAATCGCACATTTCCCATGTTAGCTGGGTTTATTTCAAAGTAAATGGTGACTAATTTTCTTTAAATTTCCATGGCGATACCCAAGATTGGGGCAGAAAACGTAGGTATTCTTTTACACTGAGCTCTCTGCCATACAATACACAGAACATTGCGACTGTTACAGCAGAACATTTTAGGGGCCTATAGACAGATCTAGTGTTTCCTGCAACAGACAACCAGCTCAATTTATCCTGCAGATTATTAGGCCACACGTGGAGGAGATTAGCTAATCCGCTGCGTTTTACCCCACCAACAATGTGGGTGAGATTTACAGAACTCACTCACTGTAAATTGACCTGCGATGTGATTACATTTAATGCTGTGGATTTCAACCTTTGCAATAAACAGGGTGAAATCTGCAGCAAAACCCCCAATAAATCTATTTCCAACACATAGCCTATGTGAGCTTAAAAGGAAACCTGTCACCAGGATTTTGTGCATAGAGCTGGGGACACGGGCTGCTAGATGGCCGCTAGCACATCTGCAATACCCAGTCCCCACAGCTCTCTGCGCTTTTATTGTGTTAAAAAAACTGTTTTGATCCATATGCAAATGAACCTGATATGTGTCCTGTGTCCGGAGATGAGTCCAGCGCAAAGGAGCCCAGCACCGCCCCGCGTCCTCCGAACCTCCTCCTTGCTGGCGTCAGAGAGCTGGAGCGCCGAAATCTCGCAATGCGCGAGCTAGCGCATGCGCAGTGTCGGCATCATGTTCATTCCCTACGCTGGCATCAGCACAGGGAACGAACTACGCATGCGCTAGCTCACACATCACAAGATTTCGGCGTTCCAGCTCTGTGACGTCAGCCAGCAAGGAGGAGATTCGGAGGACGCGGGGCGGTGCTGGGCTCCTTTCCGGACACATCAGGTTCATTTGCATATTGATCAAAACGGTTTTATAACACAATAAAAGCACACAGAGCTATGGGGATGGGTATTGCAGATGTGCTAGCGGCCATCTAGCAGCCCATGTCCCCAGCTCTATGCACTAAATCCTGGTGACAGGTTTCCTTTAAAGGGGTTGTCCAGGTTCAGAGCTGAACCCTTCTTTTCACCCAGGCAGCCCCCTGAAGCGAACATCTCATGCTCAGATACGCTCCCTTGCCCTGCGCTAAACCACGCAGGGCAAGGTCTCTTGTTTTCAATAACACACGGCTGGGTGGAAACTTCCGCCCGGCAGTGTGTTCGGTGACGTCACTGGGCTTCCTGGCAGCCCCATGGAGAGCTCCGGTACGTCACCAAATCTCCAAAAAATGCCTTTGTCCTGCACGATTTAGCGCAGGGCAAAGGAGAGCTTCAGTGCATGAACTGCTCCAATGCTCAAGTCAGGGGGGCTGCCTGGGTGAAAATGGAGGCATGTCCAGGTTCAGCTCTGAACCCAGACAACCCCTTTAACCTACATAAAGGAGGAAACTAAATGCACCGACGGCAGAGAGCTGCACTTTGACCAGGCGGACGTTAATGGCATATATTCTTTTGCAGACACACCTATACAAGAAATCGACACCATTTTTTCAGACGCAGAACATATGTATGTCACACTAATTTTACATAGAAAAAGGGAAGGACGAGCTCTGCTACACGAGGAGTGCCAGACAGGTGGACGGGGGGAATGGGAAGGATTAGCTAAAGGTGCCTGCAGCCAGACCATTCCTAAAAGTGCATATCATAATAAGCAGTGTGACCCTGCACAGGCATTACCTATTAAACAGACCTAAACAGGGGGGGGGGGGGTATTTGACAGTGCCTGTACACTGCGTGCAGAATTATTAGGCAAATGAGTATTTTGACCACATCATCCTCTTTATGCATGTTGTCTTACTCCAAGCTGTATAGGCTCGAAAGCCTACTACCAATTAAGCATATTAGGTGATGTGCATCTCTGTAATGAGAAGGGGTGTGGTCTAATGACATCAACACCCTATATTAGGTGTGCATAATTATTAGGCAACTTCCTTTCCTTTGGCAAAATGGGTCAAAAGAAGGACTTGACAGGCTCAGAAAAGTCAAAAATAGTGAGATATCTTGCAGAGGGATGCAGCACTCTTAAAATTGCAAAGCTTCTGAAGCGTGATCATCGAACAATCAAGCGTTTCATTCAAAATAGTCAACAGGGTCGCAAGAAGCGTGTGGAAAAACCAAGGCGCAAAATAACTGCCCATGAACTGAGAAAAGTCAAGCGTGCAGCTGCCAAGATGCCACTTGCCACCAGTTTGGCCATATTTCAGAGCTGCAACATCACTGGAGTGCCCAAAAGCACAAGGTGTGCAATACTCAGAGACATGGCCAAGGTAAGAAAGGCTGAAAGACGACCACCACTGAACAAGACACACAAGCTGAAACGTCAAGACTGGGCCAAGAAATATCTCAAGACTGATTTTTCTAAGGTTTTATGGACTGATGAAATGAGAGTGAGTCTTGATGGGCCAGATAGATGGGCCCGTGGCTGGATTGATAAAGGGCAGAGAGCTCCAGTCCGACTCAGACGCCAGCAAGGTGGAGGTGGAGTACTGGTTTGGGCTGGTATCATCAAAGATGAGCTTGTGGGGCCTTTTCGGGTTGAGGATGGAGTCAAGCTCAACTCCCAGTCCTACTGCCAGTTTCTGGAAGACACCTTCTTCAAGCAGTGGTACAGGAAGGAGTCTGCATCCTTCAAGAAAAACATGATTTTCATGCAGGACAATGCTCCATCACACGCATCCAAGTACTCCACAGCGTGGCTGGCAAGAAAGGGTATAAAAGAAGAAAATCTAATGACATGGCCTCCTTGTTCACCTGATCTGAACCCCATTGAGAACCTGTGGTCCATCATCAAATGTGAGATTTACAAGGAGGGAAAACAGTACACCTCTCTGAACAGTGTCTGGGAGGCTGTGGTTGCTGCTGCACACAATGTTGATGGTGAACAGATCAAAACACTGACAGAATCCATGGATGGCAGGCTTTTGAGTGTCCTTGCAAAGAAAGGTGGCTATATTGGTCACTGATTTGTTTTTGTTTTGTTTTTGAATGTCAGAAATGTATATTTGTGAATGTTGAGATGTTATATTGGTTTCACTGGTAAAAATAAATAATTGAAATGGGTATATATTTGTTTTTTGTTAAGTTGCCTAATAATTATGCACAGTAATAGTCACCTGCACACACAGATATCCCCCTAAAATAGCTAAAACTAAAAACAAACTAAAAACTACTTCCAAAAATATTCAGCTTTGATATTAATGAGTTTTTTGGGTTCATTGAGAACATGGTTGTTGTTCAATAATAAAATGAATCCTCAAAAATACAACTTGCCTAATAATTCTGCACTCCCTGTATGTGCAGTGGTGGTATTATTTCCAAGGCCTGTATGTAATCAGGTCTGTGAATCTGTAACAGGAACCCCGGCTCCAGCACAGGGTGTTAAATGCAGTGCTATTCTGTTCCCGTGTAGACAAAGCACGAGTCACGTGTGACAAACTGACAGATTTAATAGGAGGCAAGATACAAATCAGAATAAAAATGCTGCATCTGCCTACGTGTAGATTTTCCAGAACAACCATATATTTTTTTTTTTTTTTTTTTTTTTTATTATAAAAAAAATAAGCACATAAAAGCAAGCTTACTAGAGTTGTCAGATTGCCAGAAACAACACCAAAACTATAGGCTGTGTCTGGAATTGCTGCAAATCCTCAAACACTGCCATGGGGCTAGGCTGCAATACCACAACCCATGGAAAAGGGTGGCACTGTTCTTGGAAAACAATCTCAGACAACAACTTTATACAAGTACAGGTTCAACCCGTTACGCCAGAAATCTAACTTTTATAATATGCTAATTAGCCTCTAGGAGCAGGGGGGGGGGGGGGGGGGGGGGAAGGGGGGGGTTGTTCCTGCTCCTAGAGGCTCCGTTCTCCCACCTTTGTCGCCTCCCTCCAAGTCCTGATTGACAGGGTCAGGCAGCGCTCTCATCTGTCTGTCAGCCCTGTGCTCTGGTGAAATCTCGCGCCGTTCAGCATTCGGCACCGGGGCGGTGAGGGAAAGACTCTCGCAGGCTCGCAATACTCCAGAGCACAGGGCTGACAGACCGATGCGAGCGCTGCCGGAGAACGGAGCCTCTAGGAGCAGGAACAACGCCCCCCCCCCCCCCAGATGCTAATTAGCATATTATAAAAGTTAGATTTATGGCGTAACGGTTGCATAGATAAAAGTAGGAATAGGCTAGTTAGGTTTAGCTGACATTAGCACATCGCTAATGTTAGCTAGCTTAAATGGGGTTAAATCTGGTGACAGAAACCCTGTAATAAAGCCCCCGTTCTGGCGGTGGATCCGCTGCAGAAATCTGCTTCACAGGATGTAAATCTATTCCACTGCTCATGAGACTATTAAGCTGCAATATGTGTTTCTTCACCCATAACATGGGGAGCAACTTTTCGTGTATGCCTTTAAGTCTTGACGTCTATTGCCACAGCTTTAGTGTTGGGGTCCAGCCACTAGGACTGGAGAAAGCAGGAAACCTCCTTGTACTCAGTGTAGATGTGACAGAATGTGCACTGACCTAACAGGCTATTATTGGGAATGAACCAAACGTTCCCAATAATTGCCTGATTGTCAGTGGAGATGAAGCTGCACTTACAGGCGGCTATCATCTTCTCTGTATGGGGATGAGGGATCTCTACTGCCACTGTTCATCCACATAGAGAATCATTGTTTCTGAGCAGCAGATTCTTGCTTAAAAAAAAGACGATCTGCTGCTCAGAAATGATCTTAAGGAGGGTTTACACTCCAAAATGTTATAGCCGATTGTTGGGAAGGAAGTGTTCCTTCTCGGCAGTCGGCTGCTCATTCAGAGAAGGAGACCGATGCATTTACATCTCCTTCCCCATACAGAATCATTGTTTCTGGACAGCAGATAGCGGTTAAGACCGCACGATCTGCTAGCCAGAAACAATAATTGATGTGCCTGGTGGGAGTTGCAGTTTTACAACAGCTGGAGGGCCACAAGTTGAGCATCCCTGGTGTAAAAGGACCTTTAGGTTACATTCACATAGCTGTGCCTGTTTTGCAGCCCGGAAAATAAGGAGACAGGACTTTCTGCGGGTCTCATTGTAAAAGTGCCTATTCTTTTCCACAAAACTGACAAAAATAGGATATGTCCTATAATTTGTGGCATGGATGCAGAGGACATCCATGTGCTGTCCACCTTGTGTGCCCCCATAGAAATGAATAAGCCTGCATACGATCTGCAAAAAACACGGATCGGACTGAAAATATGGTTGTGACTGAGGCCTTAAGTGTTACTTATAATGACACCGACTCAGTTTACTTTACCTAATTCTTCTGTTCTGAGAGACAATTGGCGATTTTACCCGTATTTCCAGTTCATTAACTCCAAAACAGTGTGAAAATGACGCATATTTTTGCAGACCTAGAAAGAGAAAAACAAGGCATTGTATGAACGGAATAAAGACACGTTAACATGACAATATAAAGCCCCTACCTGTCGGATCTTGCCTACAGCAGACACATACAGTTCACTATGTTAACACTGGGCGAATTTCATTCGTTACAAGTAAATATCACTGAAAGCATAAACTAAACCGGACAAAACACTTGGGGAAAAAAATAAAGGAAGTTTGCAATAATCCCAGTTACACCACCCAGTGGGTAATCTTATCTACTCATAGCCGTACCAAAGAAGAATTCCAGGATCCGCGTGACCTCCTCCCAAGGTTACCAATCTCCTCTCTTCTCCAATCCATTAGAATAAGTCATTTGTAATGTGCAATTGTTTACTCTGAGGTAGACACTGGGGAACCGAAACCCTGCCGGGCAGATCAAGTAACATCAGCTCCTATAGAACATAGTCACATTCACACACAGCCTTCGGATCACAGCCTCAGGTCCATTCCCTGATAATCTGCTGTAAATAACTACTATTGCTGACGCACCATTAGATTCTCTGCTATGATCATAGAATACCTTAACGGGCATAGTTTTACAATCAGTTTCTTATACAGGCCCACTTAAAGGGGTTGTCTAGGTTCAGAGCTGAACCCGGACATATCCCCATCTTTACCCCTCCGACCTGGATATTAGCATCTTTTTTGTTTAAATTGGCACACTGCTAGGTGGAGGCCATTTTACAGCTTAGTGCCAGATGCATCCGCCTAGCAGTCCCTATGGAAACCAAGTTACGTCACCGGATGTCAAAAAAAAAATGCCTTTGCCATGCGCCGAAGATGGGGATATGTCCGGGTTTAGAGCTCACCCCATAAAAAAAAAAAAAAAAAAAGACCTTTCATTTATTTTTTATTCTAAATAAAATACCTTTACTTGCAGGGTACAGGGAGGAGACACCAAGGTTTTTCAATCAGTGTCTCCTTCTCCCTGTCAATCACAGCGGAGAGAGTCACAGCCAGGGAGAAGGTGAGTTTTCTCTTCTCCTTGGCGGTGATGCTCTCCACTGTGATTGGACCGCGGCACAGCCAGGGAGAAGGAGACGCCCATTGAGAAACCCTGGTGTCTCCTCCTCCCTGTACCGATGCTCAGGATTAACATACTGAGCGGGAAAACCACAAGGGGGCACAGGAGCCATATTTTAAAACAAACAGGCAGGGTGGCAGCATCAGCAAGATATTTATCTAGAATAAATAAAACATGAAAGGTCCTCTTTAAGCACTTATGAGAGTAGGGCATATTTTACCTAACTAGCAGTTTCTGCTTGTCAGTACTATGGAAAGCTGGGTGACATGAAAGAGCTTGTAAAGTCGTCATTTAGTCAAAATTCTGCCTTTTGTTTGTGGAAAAGCTGGGTGACTAGTGCAACTTGGAGTTTGTACATGGGGTCTACCGATCCTCGATATGACGAGCTCCTATAGAGAGGCATATGAAAGAATGCTTCATTGGACACCATATGAGAGAGATTCTATCCATCAAGCACTGCAGGGATAACCCGGCCTACAGCATTGTGTTGCTTGAGGCCTAGGAGGCCACACACGAGATACAAGTTGGTTGATGGTTGAACATCTGGTGAACATTCATTTCACAGACAGCGCCATATACATGTTTAGTCCACACCGGCCGTTACAGTTGTTCAAACCACCCATTCATGATCAATAACACTGGGCGATGGACGAAAGATCTTTCTGAGAACTATTTTTGATCACGAACAATCTTTCTTAGCATGGAGGATCTTTCATGCAACTAGCAGATGAAAATACACAAGGGCAACTTCTTTTCAAATGATAAGTCTGTCAGCGGTCAGCAAAAACAGTAGTTTGTTAAACTTCGTCGGGTGAAGTTTAACAAACTACTGTTTTTGCTGACCGCTGACAGACTTCTCATTCGAAAAGAAGTTGCCCTTGTGTATTTTCATCTGCTAGTTGCATGAAAGATCCTCCATGCTAAGAAAGATTGTTCGTGATCAAAAATAGTTCTCAGAAAGATCTTTCGTCCATCGCCCAGTGTTATTGATCATGACCAGTGGTGGTCGTGCTTGCACACTATAGGCAAAAGTGTCAGCCTCTCTGGTGGCCGGGACCATGGGAGCACACATAGGCTGGTGCTTTATCCTATAGTGTGCAAGCACAACCACCACTGATGGATTGCAGGGTGGTCTGTAACCATGGAAACGAGCAGTGGATAATGTGATGGAAAAATGAATTCTGCCAGCAAAGGAAGCAATATGGACAATAAGAGTATATTAGTAAGTGGCTCGTATTAACTTTCTCTACATGATAAATGCCACTTACTGAAGTGAGACAACCCCTTTAAAAGGGATTCAATGAGCATTATGAAACATACAATTATTCCTCAGACCTGTGAAAGAAAGATGGTTTTGTTAATGCTTACCTGTCCGCTGCACCCTGTGCTAATGCAGCAGAGTCATCAGGGGCCCAGGGGATGGGAAAGTATTAACAAAACCATCTTTCTTCCTTCCACAGGCCAGTATTTTTTATA
Organism: Bufo bufo; assembly: GCF_905171765.1. Classification (NCBI taxonomy): domain Eukaryota; kingdom Metazoa; phylum Chordata; class Amphibia; order Anura; family Bufonidae; genus Bufo; species Bufo bufo. Next base: position 239,193,352 of record NC_053394.1, read on the forward strand.
ATGCCAGTGAACCCCTTTCAGTTTTCTGGAACACTTCAAGCATCCTGTATACTAGAGCCTCTTTCTCCAGATACCTTTGGTTTTAGTTCTGGGACCCTAACTTACTATAGCCTGTCCTGAAGATACATTGGACAAGCTATGTAATGTGGGAATACTACTGGTCCACAATACATACAGAACAGAAACCAGTAAAACTGGTCGCAGACATAACATTTATCCTTAACAGTCCATCTACTGATCACGAAGGATAATTGGTCTGCTGAACTCAGATAAGTTGTGCTTTCTCCATCACTGGTAACAGGAGGGACAAAGCAACAGCCTGAGCATAGCTGTAAAACTGTATGGTAGCTCTTCCTTAAAGGGGTTGCCAGAGATGTCTCCCCCCCCCCCCCCCCCCCCCTCTAAAACACAGCATATAAAAATCATTTTTTTACCATCCCGAACTAGTCTATTCCAGCACAACTGCAGCCATGACAGTGCTTTCGCTGCAGTAAAAAAAGAAAATGACTGGCCTCAGTAGTAGTGTTGAGCGCAAATATTCTAAAAGCTATCGAGAATATCGGCACTTCGAGAATTCGTGAATATTTAGAATATAGTGCTATATATTCGTAATGACGAATATTCGTTTTTTTTTTTGTTTGTTTTTTTACACATCAGGTGATTATCCCTCCCTTCTTCTAGCTTGTGGGCCAATGAGAAGGCTTTGTCACAGCTTAGCAACCAATAGAAAAGTTGCCTACACATTACTAAATAAGAAGCTCCCCAGCAGCCATTTTCTAAAGTTTATTGCAGTTATGAAGAGACAGCAGTGTCATTGCTGTGCGCTATTGTATTACATTAGACAGTTAACACACATTAACTGCCGTGACAACCATTTGCTCCAGTCTCAAAACTTATACCAGCTTGAAAAATGTAGCATAAGTGAATATTACATTGCCGATTATCGCAATCAAGAATATAATCTCGACTTTGCGTATGATGAATATTTTACAATATATTTGTGAAATTGCCCCTGCCGCTTATCAATACGCAGTAGTAAACTGCACAAGACCACTGAAGCCAGTGATTGGCTACAGTGGGATAGTACAGTATATCGGCAAGTCACAGCTGTAGTCCTGAAAACAAAGCCTGGCCAGGAGGATGGAGGGGTATTTTTTGTATTGTAATTTTTTTGTATTCCACTTCTGGAAACATCCAACAACCACTAACATCCATGTACACAGCCAATGATTGGGTACTTGCAGCAGATGCTGCTGCACATGTGTGGTTATGCACGATCCCACGGCCCTGACCACGAGAGAGGCTGTGGCTTTTCCCTATGGATTGCAGCACCACCACTGCTGGATTGTAAGGTGGTCGTAACACCTGGGAATGGAGCAGTGTATAATGTGATGGAAAAATAATTCCTGTCAGTAAAAGAGGAAATATGGATAACAATACAATACATTATTAAGTGCCTTGTATTAACTTGCTCTACATGATAAATACCACTTACTGAAGTGAGACAACCCCTTTAAATACAATATCCATCACATTCTGGCACGCAGAGGTTTTTTTTCTCCTTAGATTCTTTATACAAAGTGGTATTCTCATGGTGCCTCACATAGGAATCATACATGACCATGCCAAGTCCCTAAGGCTGTGTACATGACCCGAGAGCAGGAAGGTGAATCCGGCTAGATTTTTTTGGGGCATTTCCTCAACCAGGGCTGTGGAGTCAGTAGATAAATGGTCCGACTCCTCAGTTTTTGGTACTTCCGACTCCTCTGTATTTAATATGCAAATGTATTTTATACATTCCTTGAAGAAGAAAGGCAACATACATGTCATTACCACAGAACTACTGGCTAGGAAGCTGCTGCCTTCTCCTTTGTGTGCTGATCTTCTGCTGAAGATCGGGCAGTGGGGGGATACAGGAAGGGGCCTTTATTGTAAAACAGGATTTCCCTAGTAGAATCCAGAGCCGTGGAGTCGGAGTGGGAGGCAATTTTGGGTCGTCTGAGTCGGAAAAAAATGAACCGACTCCTACTAGACTAAGGCTACTTTCACACTAGCGTTCGGGGCTCCGCTTGTGAGTTCCATTTGAAGGCTCTCACAAGCAGCCCCGAACGGATCCGTACAGCCCTAATGCATTCTGAATGGATGCGGATCCGCTCAGAATGCATCAGTCTGGCTCCGTTTGTCCTCCGCTCAGCAAGCGGACACCTGAACGCAGCTTGCAGCGTTCGGGTGTCCGCCTGGCCGTGCGGAGGCAAACGGATCCGTCCAGACTTACAATGCAAGTCAATGGGGACGGATCCGTTTGAAGTTGACACAGTATGGCTCAATTTTCAAACGGATCTGTCCCCCATTGACTTTCAATGTAAAGTCAAAACGGATCCGTTTGCATTATCATGAACAAAATTTTTTTTATTTTTTTTTATTTTTTTTGTTCATGGTAATGCAAACGGATCCGTTCTGAACGGATCCAAGCGTTTGCATTATAGGTGCGGATCCGTCTGTGCAGATACCAGACGGATCCGCACCAAACGCAGGTGTGAAAGTAGCCTTAAATTGGAATAAAAAATAAAAAAAAACAGCAAGTTTAACCTCTTAAGGACATAGGGCGTACAGGTACGCCCTGTGTATTTTCGATCACTGCCGTGCGGCTGGCAGTGAGCGGAACCCGATGCCTGCTCAAATCATTGAGCAGGCACCTAGGCTAAATGCGCAGGGGGGTCCCGTGACCCCCCCCCATGTTGGCGATCGCGGCAAACCGCAGGTCAATTCAGACCTGCGGTTTGCTGCGATTTCTGCATTTTCTGATCCCCGCGGTCCCTGACCGCAGGGATCAGAAACTTTATATGCCTAAAATAAAGTTTTATTCACCCCCCCCCCCCTGCACCCCCGAATGATTTTATGGTGGCGGGAGGTGCAGGGGGAGGGTTGCGGGCGGTGGGGGCGGTGCGGCAGGCGGGATCGCGATCCCCCGCCTGCCTCCCCTGGTATAATCGTTGGCTTCTAGTGGGTATACCAGGGTGCCAGCACATTGCTGGCACCCTGGTATAAACAGCTGACATCTGCGATGCGATGTCAGCCGTTTAACCCTTTCCATACAGCGGTCCGTACGGACCGCTGTATGGAAAAGGTTAACAGCGCAGGGAGCTCCCTCCCTCTCCCATCGGGGGGCTGCTGTGCCTTTGCAGCCCCCCGATGGGGAGGGAGAGAGCCCCCAGACAGCCCCCCGACAGATCCCCTCCTTACCCTTCCCCGTCTGCGCAGTTCTGACCAGTACTGAGCAGACGGGGAAGGTTCTCATGGCAACAGGACGCAGTCTCAGGCGTCCTGCTGTCCATGGTGCTGAACAGATCTGTGCTAAAAGGCATAGATCTGTTCAGACAAAGTGTAAAATACAGTACAGTACAATATATATTGTACTGTATTATACAGACATCAGACCCACTGGATCTTCAAGAACCAAGTGGGTCTGGGTCAAAAAAAAAGTAAATAAAAGTGAAAAAGTAAAAATCAAAAAACACATTTATCACTGATTAAAAATGAAAAAAAAAAAATTCCCTACACATGTTTGGTATCGCCGCGTCCGTAACGACCTGATCTATTAAACGGTCATGTTACTTTACCCGAACGGTGAACACCATAAAAATAAAAAATAAAAAACTATGATGAAATTGAAATTTTGCCCACCTTACTTCCCAAAAAAGGTAATAAAAGTGATCAAAAAAGTCGCATGTACGCCAAAATTGTAACAATCAAACAGTCATCTCATCCCGCAAAAATCATACCCTACCCAAGATAATCGCCCAAAAACTGAAAAAACTATGGCTCTTAGACTATGGAAACACTAAAACATGATTTTTTTTGTTTCAAAAATGAAATCATTGTGTAAAACTTACATAAACAAAAAAAAAAGTATACATATTAGGTATCGCCGCGTCCGTATCGACCGGCTCTATAAAAATATCACATGATCTAACCCCTCAGATGACCACCGTAAAAAAATAAGAAAAACGGTGTAAAAAAAGCCATTTTTTGTCATCTTACGTCACAAAAAGTGTAATAGCAAGCAATCAAAAAGTCATAAGCACCCCAAAATAGATGCCAAACAGTCATCTCATCCCGCAAAAAATGAGACCCTACTTAAGATAATCGCCCAAAAACTGAAAAAACTATGGCTTAGACTATGGAGACACTAAAACATTTTTTTGTTTTAAAAATGAAATCATTGTGTAAAACTTACATAAATAAAAAAAATTGTATACATATTAGCTATCGCCGCGTCCGTGACAACCTGCTCTATAAAATTACCACATGATCTAACCTGTCAGATGAATGTTGTAAATAAAAATAAAAAAAACGGTGCCAAAAAAGCTATTTCTTGTTACTTTGCCGCAAAAAAAGTGTAATATAGAGCAACCAAAAATCATATTTACCCTAAACTAGTACCAACAAAACTGCCAACCTATCCCATAGTTTCTAAAATGGGGTCACTTTTTTGGAGTTTCTACTCTAGGGGTAGAGTTGTTGCGATACCAAATTTTTGATTCGGTTTCGATACCATGAAAAAGTATTGCGATACTCGATACCATTCGATACCACGCGAAAAAAATAAACAAAAAAAGCCACGTGCATTCCTCATTTTTAAAAATGGCGAATCGCGCAGTTTTTATTTTATTTTTTCTGTTCCGGCATTCACCACCTAGATTTTTTTTTTATATTTTAATAGTTTGGACTTTTCTGACGTGGCGATGTAATATGTTTATTTATATATTTTATATGTGAAATTGGGAAAAGGGGGGTGATTTATACTTCATATTTTAGTGGTTTTTTTTTTTTCACTTTTTATTTAATAACTATTTCCCCCCTTAGGGGCTAGAACCTGGGATCTTTCATCCCTTTTCCTATTCACCCTGATAGATCTCTATCAGGGTGAATAGGACTCCACACTGTCCCTGCTGCTCTGTGCTTTGTGCACACAGCATCAGGGATGTTACCATGGCAACCAGGGCTTCTGTAGCGTCCTGGCTGCCATGGTAACCGATCGGAGCCCCAGGCTTACACAGCTGGGGCTCCGATCAGAAGCTGCCACTGCACCACCAATGAGGGGGAGTGGAGAGGTCCCTGTGGCCACTGCCACCAATGATTTTAATACTGGAGGGTTGAGAGGGGCCGGCGCACTGTGCCACCAATGATTTTAATGGGATGGGGGGATTGAGGGGGGGGGCACACTGCACCACCAATGATTTTACCCCTTTATACAGGAGGCGGGTACTAGCAGATCAGCGGCAGTTAACTGCCGCTGATCGCAGCTCCCTGTCAGGGGCAGGGTGCCGGCAATGCGATTCTGCTGCCGGCACCCGCCTCCTGTATGTGTTAAAGACTGACTACTGTATATGAGTCCAGACTTTCACTATTAGGCCACACAGAGCGGCGCCCAGCGATGTCTCAGCACTCACCATTTAGTCCTGGGCGCCGCTCCGTTCGCCCGCAGTGCCCCATTACTGTCTCCTCTCCTGCTCCACATGCTGCTGATTACTATCGGAGCGATGGGAGGAGACATCAGCTTCACTAGTGGGCGTTCCTTCTCCCTGGCTGTAGCGCTGTCCAATCGCAGCGCAGGGAAAAGGAACGCCCACTAGTGAAGCTGATGTCTCCTCCCATCGTTCCGATAGTAATCCTATCATTGGTGGCGCAGTGCGCCCGCCCCTCCTCCGCCCCTCTCTTCTCATTGCCGCCCCTCCTCCACCCCCTCTCTTCTCATTGCCGCCCCTCCTCCGCCCCTCTCTTCTCATTGCCGCCCCTCCTCCACCCCCTCTCTTCTCATTGGTGGCAGCAGCGGCAGCAGCACGGGGGGGGGGGGGGGGGGGGGAGGACAGCTTCCTTCTCCCCGTGCTGCTGAGAGAGAACATGAGCGCGCCGATAGCAGCGCGCTCATGTTCAGAGATACTAGACTGCGCAGAAGCGCAGCCCAGTATCGAAAAAACGGAAATCCCGGTATCGTATCGATACCGGGACAAAAGTATCGATTGGGTATCGAAATTTCGATACCCGCAACAACCCTATCTAGGGGTGCATCAGGGGGGCTTCAAATGGGACATGGTGTAAAAAAAAAACAGTCCAGCAAAACCTGCCTTCCAAAAACCGTATGGCATTCCTTTCCTTCTGCGCCCTGCCGTGTGCCCGTACAGCAGTTTACGACCACATATGGGGTGTTTCTGTAAACTACAGAATTAGGGCCATAAATAATGTTTTGTTTGGCTGTTAACCCTTGCTTTGTAGCTGGAAAAAAAAATATTAAAATGGAAAATCTGCCAAAAAAGTGAAATTTTGAAATTGTATCTCTATTTTCCATTAAATCTTGTGCAACACCTAAAGGGTTAACAAAGTTTGTAAAATCAGTTTTGAATACCTTGAGGGGTGTAGTTTCTTAGATGGGATCACTTTTAGGGAGTTTCTCCTCTAGGGGTGCATTAGGGGGCTTCAGATGGGACATGGTGTAAAAAAAACCAGTCCATAAAAATCAGCCTTCCAAAAACCAAACGGCGCACCTTTCACTCTACGCCCCGCTGTGTGGCCGTACAGTAGTTTACGGCCACATATTGGGTGTTTCTGTAAACGGCAGAGTCAGGGCAATAAAGATACAGTCTTGTTTGGCTGTTAACCCTTGCTTTGTTAGTGGAAAAAATGGGTTAAAATGAAAAATTAGACAAAAAAATGAAATTCTCAAATTTCCTCCTTATTTGCCAATAACTCTTGTGCAACACCTAAAGGGTTAACGACGTATGTAAAATCAGTTTTGAATACCTTGAGGGGTGTAGTTTCTTAGATGGGGTCATTTTTGGGTGGTTTCTATTATGTAAGCCTCGCAAAGTGACTTGAGACCTGAACTGGTCCCTAAAAATTGAGTTTTTGTAAATTTCAGAAAAATTTCAAGATTTGCTTCTAAACTTCTAAGCCTTATAACATCCCCAAAAAATAAAATATCATTCCCAAAACAATTCAAACATGAAGTAGACATATGGGGAATGTAAAGTCATCACAATTTTTGGGGGTATTACTATGTATTACAGAAGTAGAGAAACTGAAACTTTGAAATTTGCAAATTTTTCAAAATTTTTGTTAAATTAGGTATTTTTTGGTGCGAAAAAAAATAATTTTTTTGATTTCATTTTACCAGTGTCATGAAGTACAATATGTGACGAAAAAATCTTAGAACGGCCTGGATAAGTCAAAGCGTTTTAAAGTTATCAGCACTTAAAGGGACTCTGGTCAGATTTGCAAAAAATGGCCTGGTCCTAAGGTGTAAAAAGGCTGTGTCCTTAAGCGGTTAAATGTCCCAATTCACAAAAAGTTATAATTAATTACCGTATTTTTCGCCCTATAAGACGCACCTGCCCATAAGATGCACCTAGGTTTTTGATGAGGAAAATAATTCAAAAAATATTTTGAACCGAAAGGTGTGCTTTTGAACTAATGGTGGTCTGTGGGTGGCACTGTTATGGGGGATCATTGTGGGGGCATCTGGATGACAAATATATAGCATCTCATCTTATGTGTCATCCACAGATCTCCCCCCCCATAACAGTGTCCCTGTGTAGTGAATGGGGGCCAGCATCTGTTTCTGTAATGGCAGTGGGGCCCGGTGTTTGCTTCATTCATAAAGTGGGCGGAGCAGGCGCGTGACGTAGTGAGCTACGCTATGAGCGCCCACCCGGCCTCCTGACTGCCAAGAAGTTAGTAGTAAGTAGTACAGCGCTAGATTTAAGATGATTGGAATACTTTAACAATACCCACAAGTTAGATATGATTACCGTATACTACAGTGAGCGGGGCCCGGTGTAGTAGAATACAGTGACTGCACCGGGCCCCGCTGCCATTACAGAAACAGATGCCGGCCCCCAGCCCCTCCTCTCTCTCAGCCTATTCACTGGACGTTCGCAGCATTCGCCCCCCATAAGACGCACTTCTAGTTTTCCCCCCACTTTTGCGAAAAATACGGTCCTTCTCTACTGTAAGTATAAAGGCCAATGCATGCAGTGCGTCACGTTACCGCAAAACGAACACGTTAAGTGACCATGAAGGAGCGGCGATACTTATACTTTCCATTGTGTTGTGTTCCGCTGTTACAGGGAACGCAACGCCCATGGTTAACCTAGCCTCTCACTGATAACTGATTTAGGCCTCTTTCACACTTGCGTTGTCCGGATCCGGCGTGTACTCCACTTGCCGGAATTACACTCCGGATCCGGAAAAACGCAAGTGTACTGAAAGCATTTGAAGACGGAACCGTCTTCCAAATGCTTTCAGTATTACTATGGCACCCAGGACGCTATTAAAGTCCTGGTTGCCATAGTAGTAGTGGGGAGCGGGGGAGCGGTATACTTACAGTCCGTGCGGCTCCCGGGGCGCTTCAGAATGACGTCAGAGCGCCCCATGCGCATGGATGACGTGATCCATGTGATCACATGATCCATGCGCTTGGGGCGCCCTGACGTCACTCTGGAGCGCCCGGGGAGCCGCACGGACGGTAAGTATACTGCTCCCCGCTCCCCACTACACTTTACCATGGCTGCCAGGACTTTAGCGTCCCGGCAGCCATGGTAACCACTCTGAAAAAGCTAAATGTCGGATGCGGCAATGCGCCGAAACGACGTTTAGCTTAAGGCCGGATCCGGATCAATGCCTTTCAATGGGCATTAATTCCGGATCCGGCCTTGCGGCAAGTGTTCCGGATTTTTGGCCGGAGCAAAAAGCGCAGCATGCTGCGGTATTTTCTCCGGCCAAAAAAACGTTCCGTTCCGGAACTGAAGACATCCTGATGCATCCTGAACGGATTTCTCTCCATTCAGAATGCATTAGGATAATCCTGATCAGGATTCTTCCGGCATAGAGCCCCGACGACGGAACTCTATGCCGGAAGACAACAACGCAGGTGTGAAAGAGCCCTAAGTAACTGTTTTTTGCAGGACTAGAGACCCTTGTATAAGTGAAGGGAATGGATAGTCAATAGCTCAAGACTGAAGCTGTAAACCATTTGAAAAACTGCTGTCATTCAGCTAAGGCTATAAAACCTTGTAAACTCAGATTGTTAGCTTAAACTTTAAACATCTTTCTACTAGGGAAATCCTGTTTTACAATAAAGGCCCCTTCCTGGATCCCCCCACTGCCCGATCTTCAGCAGAAGATCAGCACACAAAGGAGAAGGCAGCAGCTTCCTAGCCAGTAGTTCTGTGGTAATGACATGTATGTTGCCTTTCTTTCCTTCAAGGAATGTATAAAATACATTTGCATATTAAATACAGAGGAGTCAGAGTCAGAAGTACCAAAAACTGAGGAGTCGGACCATTTATCTACCGACTCCACAGCCCTGGTAGAATCCCATAGTCATGTTTAAAGTTTAAGCTAACAATCTGAGTTTACAAGTTTTTATAGCCTTAGCTAAATGACAGCAGTTTTTCAAATGGTTTACAGCTTCAGTCTTGAGCTATTGACTATCCATTCCCGTCACTTATACAAGTGTCTCTAGTCCTGCAAAAAACACAGTTACTTAATCAGTCATCAGTGAGAGGCTAGGTTAACCAAGGGCGTTGCGTTCCCTGTAACAGCGGAACACAACACAATGGAAAGTATAAGTATCGCCGCTCCTTCATGGTCACTTAACGTGTTCGTTTTGCGGTAACTTGACGCACTGCATGCGTTGGCCTTTATTCTTACAGTAGAGAAGTACCATATTTTTGCAAAAGTGGGGGAAAAATAGCAGTGCGTCTTATGGGGGGCGAATGCTGCGACCATCCGGTGAATAGGCTGAGAGGGGGGAGGGGCTGGGGGTCAGCATCTGTTTCTGTAATGGCAGCGGGGCCCGGTGCAGTCACTGTATTCTACTACACCGGGCCCCACTCACTGTAGTATACGGTAATCATATCTAACTTGTGGGTATTGTTAAAGTATTCCAATCATCTTAAATCTAGCGCTGTACTACTTACTACTAACTTCTTGGCAGTCAGGAGGCCGGGTGGGCGCTCGTAGCGTAGCTCACTACGTCACGCGCCTGCTCCGCCCACTTTATGAATGAAGCAGGCACTGGGCCCCACTGCTATTACAGAAACAGATGCTGGCCCCCCATTCACTACACAGGGACACTTATGGGTGGGGGGGGGGGGATCTGTGGATGACACATAAGATAAGATGCTATATATGTGTCATCCACAGATGCCCCCATAAAATACGGTAATTAATTATAACTTTTTGTGAATTGGGACATTTAAACTTGCTTTTTTTATTTTTTATTCCAACTTAAATCTAGTAGGAGTCGGAGTCTGTTCATTTTTTGAGGACTCCATGTACCCAAAATTGCCTCCGACTCAGACTCCACAGCCCTGTCCTCAACTAAAGCAGATTTACAGTTTAACAGATTCTAACAGTTTTGTTCATCAGAACAACATAACGGAAACCTGATTGACCTCATTATCATCAATGTTCCTAGATAGGAACAGAGAACCAATAAATATTCCAGTGCCTTGCACATGAAAGTTGGCCAGACGGGTTGATTTTGGAGGAACGGCTGAAACGGTGATGCTGAGGGAAAGAAGGATCGGGTTTCTGGCAGGGGCTTACCACTCCCCACTGATTCGGAAAGAAGGACAGTGGCAAGCATCCATTACGGAGGAGCCATGTGGTCAAGTTTCAAAGCTTCCTAATGTGTCTGTCTTTGGCTTACAAGGAAGACCCCTTATAGGGAGACAGTTGTCTTCCTTTTGGAGAAAGCCATTTGCATGCCCTACCCAGGGAGCGTTGCCTGTAGGGCACCTTCTAATAATTGCACTACTGAAGTGACCTAGTGTTGTCAGGAATAGAATATAAAAAATATACAAACATCCCCTTTAATTGTGCGTTTCCTGTGTGAAGAGACACCACCGACTATCCATGTAACATTCCTACCAGGGAGGCTAAACCTATTCTTCAAAGCATAGTGAATTCAGAGTAAGAAGAAACGGGTATTGCCATCTTGGACATATAAGAAGTGAATGGAGAGAGACACGTGTGGTCACATCAGGGGCACCACCAGGCCGGACGGGGGACAGGACAGAAGAGATTCCTGCCTCTGAAATAAGCATATCCAGTGGTGAACTAACCGCGTCGGACAGTATCAGATCGTGACCATGTTCAGCATATCATGCGGGTAAGATTTATGATCCATCATATAATCCTAACCCATTGCAGAATTAACCTTTGCAATTCTCCACTCTTTTGTCCCTTGAATGTGACTGTACATTTAGGATCAGAGCATTTAATACTAATGGTTGGAAAGGTGTGTCTTCTAACACTGCCAAACCTTCCAGGATCCCAAGCCACGGGTGCTGACAGACACCAACCTCGCCCTCCACTGATGATTGATACCAGGATTCAGCTCCAACACCTGCAATATAAATAGAGCTTGTTCCAAATGCTGGCTTCTGCAGTGGGATAGAAGTCTGTGGACAGCCACCATGCCAGAAGAGAACCCTTAGCCACCTGCACACGGTACAGATTAGTGAGCACAGAAAAATGCACATAAAGCTATAAAGCTGGTTTTGTTACTTTTTTGTTGCAGGAACAGACACGGAAAGAAAACATGTTAGTGTGCAAGAGGCCTTAGGCAGTGGATTTTCCGAATGAAAACCCTGGTGTGATCCACACTAAGTGCAGCTAGGCCACATGGTGTAAATGCTATAGACTTGCGTTCAGCAAATCTACGGTGCTGTACTGCAGTGGCAAAGTGGAGGAGATTTTACAAAAAAACACAGCATCCGCACACAACTTGACGTACAGCGTAGATGTTAAATACACAGCATGTAAACTTACAGAATATCTCAGCTACCGACTGGGGAGTTCACGTTTTGCAATGCAGAGGATGAAATACGCGGAAAATCAGCAGCGTTTCCCCAATTAAATCCACAGCAAAAGCTGACGGATTTGGTGCAGATTTTGGTCAGATCCGCTGAGAAACATCTGCTGAAGACTTGCCATGTAAGAGTATTTTCACACTTGCGTTTTGCTTTTCCGGCATTGAGTTCCGTCAAAAGGGCTCAACGCCGGAAAAGAACTGATCAGTTTTATCCTAATGCATTTTGAATGGAGAGCAATCCGTTCAGGATGTCTTCAGTTCAGTCTTTGACTGATCAGGACAGAGATAATACCGCAGCATGCTACGGTTTTATCTCCGGCCAAAAAACACTTATGGTATTTTGAATGCATAATACATTCCTAAGGGGAAAAATGCTGGATCGGTCCTTCCGGTCTGCGCAGACCAAAAACAAAGGTGAAAAAAATAAATGCCGGATGACACCGGAAAGACGGATCTGGCATTTCAATGCATTTTTCTGACTGATCAGGCATTTTTAAGACTGATCAAGATCCTGATCAGTCTTACAAATGCCAGTTGGCATACGTTTTGCTGGATCACTCTGCCACAAGTGTTAAAGTAGCCTAAGAACATACTGTGAAGGAGGCGATTTTCACTTGTCACCCATGCTGCCTTTTCTCAGGATAGAAGATATGTGCGTCAGATATTTGTTTCCTAGGAGGTCAGTGTTTTTTGTGATGGAAGCACTTCATGTGCTCCACATTGCGAGTATTACGGCGATTAACCAGTCTTCTGCCCAGTGCCATCTCAAAACTATGACATACACATGCAGCCCTGTCTATAGGAAAGATGAAGAGGGATAGCGAAGGGTGAATCCAGTTACATCATGGCGGTTTCAGCTCTTGTATTGGGATCATGGCTGCATAGTGGCCCCTGAATCATCTGCAGTACGCAGCCCTGCAGGGTATTGTGATGGAGAGGTCACGGTTAATAGGCAAAACGAGGGTTGCTCTTGGTTACTCACAGTTTATGAAAGAACCTGGGCAGGCGTACAGCAGTAATGGAGGCTGGCACTTGGATCCTATGGGGCACTCTGTATATAGGGACCAGGCCAGGTGAGGTGCCCTAGGTGTTGTAGGTTTAATGTGCCGGTGGCAAGATCCCTTAAAGAGGACCTTTCACTTGTAAAAACAATGTGAACTAAGTATGCTGACATATAGAGCGGCGCCCGGGGATCTCACTGCACTTACTATTATCCCCGGGCGCAGCTCCGTTCTCCCGTTATGCCCTCCGGTACCTTTGCTCTTTAAGTTATAGTAGGGGGCGTCTCCTTCTCCTAGGCTGCAGCGCTGGCCAATCGCAGCGCACAGCTCACAGCCTGGGAGGTTTTTTCTCCCAGGCTGTGCGCTGCGATTCGTCAGCGCTGCAGCCTAGGAGAAGGAGACGCCCCCTACTATAACTTAAAGAGCAAAGGTACCGGAGGGCATAACGGGAGAACGGAGCGGCGCCCGGGGATAATAGTAAGTGCAGTGAGATCCCCGGGCGCCGCTCTATATGTCAGCATACTTAGTTCACATTGTTTTTACAAGTGAAAGGTCCTCTTTAAAGTTCGTGATGCCAGTGCCGGTAACGGTGGCACACCGATTTGTTGCAGTAATAATGGAGGAGCACAAGTTGCAGTGAACCAAAACTTCCTTTTACTGAAACAGTTAACTAAATAGAGTTCTTTGTTCAGTTCCACATGTACAAGGTGGTAACAGGCAGGCTTTACATCCACTGGCAGGCACAATGTTCTTGCAAGATACTCAGAGGGTTAAACACCTACAGATCTGGCTGCACTTTTCCTCAGGATCCTGTCTTTATCCCAAGGCCCGTATGCCCTATTGCTGGCTTTATCCTTGGTTAGGGAAAACTTCCTCTCGTATATATCTCCTTGCTTTGCACAAATCCTTCTGCCCTTCAGCTCTGTTTAGCTGGAATGATGGCTCTGCACTGTACTCTTGTGGACACTGGGTATCTCAGGAGCCAAACCCCTCTCCTGGTGGCAAGCTAGAAGCCTGGGCTATCTAGCTGCATGTCAGAGGCTACTCTCAGCTCCTCTCTGGCTGAAGTCACCCTGGGCTTCTGACTACACAACCCTGACTGACTCCTCCCTGTCTGAGCCCAACTATTTATATAAAGGGCTTCCCTAGCTCCCTCTACAGTCGAGGAGGAACTACACCCTTAATAGGCCTGGTACAAAGGAGATAAACATAGATAACATGACAATATACATTAAAATGCCATACAAAATACAATAACCATGTTCCACAGGAGGTGGAGAACAACGTGACCCAATAGACCCTTGTGTAGTGCCCACATTTACAGAGTGGGACACTACACATCAACCTGTGACTAAGGAATAAAAGGAAAAGGAATTTGGTCCAATATGAGGCATGTATACACACAGTGTACAAGCAACTAATGAGGACATCATCTGTCTAGATCCCAGACCAACCCATTCAAAAGTGCAGGGGGGGGGGGGGGGGGGACTGGAAAAATATGACATTAGTGAGAAAAGCCTTTTCCTCTCCTGATTGGTCTGCCTTGTATGAATAATTGGGCAAATATTTTCCATCTGGAATTTGTGGGCACTAAATCAGCAGCAAACTGGTCGACTTTCCAAACCGCAACCACGCGGTGGGAAACAAATCCATGCAGACTCTGGGTGGAAAGAGCTGTGATGCAGACCTTAAATCTGCAACTTGTCTATTTATGCTCCCTATTTTCTCGGTTTTCACCCTTTTGCCGAATTTTCGTCCACTTGGAACAAGCAACGGCCAGATAATTGGTAACAAGCATTCGTAGGAACACTTGCCAGTGTAAAGGTGGTGCAGATTACCCGTTGCCTGGCAAGATGCTCATTCATCGGGTAATAAGATTATTTGTGCGGTCAGCTAAATCATTTGGCGACGGCGGCATATAGTGACGTCTAAACAGCCTCTGTTGTCAGCAAACAATGTGGAGGAGAACATACTGTGGAGGAGATCGCTGCATGTAAATACAGAGGTCACTCCACTGACGAGCAGACAACTGTCGGAAGGAACATTTACCTCCTGACAATGTCTGATAAATCCAGCAATGTAAAATGGCCTTTACATGCAGACTTGACAGATTTTGCCTCAGATTTCACCAGATTTAAAAGCTGCACTTCAGTGCTTTTTAGTAAAATTTCCTCCACTTCTGCTACTGTAAGGCCTGATCTGGAAGGGAATAGCCTGCCGGATGGCTCTGCATTCCAGCATTGGCAGAAGCTTGCTGTAAAGCTCCGTCCGGTCCCATCCACTATAATGGGGCCTGAAAGAGAACCATCTGCATATCAGCAGAGAATCGGCTGGAAGAAAACCGCTGCCGCTAGTGTGAATCTGTAGGCAAGTTGGGACAGAGAATCCTCAGCTTATCTGCCCTATGTGAACATACTCTTAGTATTAGTAGGCTATAAACACAACAGGTATCATTAACTAGCCACGATATTGGAACTTCATATTGATGACTTATCAGGATAGGTCATAAGCCATATTGACAAGGGTCCGACGCCCAGCATCCCCGCCGATGTTTGAAGGTCCGTTGAACGCTGCGGTGTCTTTACAGCTTACCAAGCCGTACATTGTATAGCGGCTGTGCACGATATTGCAGCTCAGCCCCATTCACTTGGATGAGACTGAGCAGCTCCTAGACCTCAGACTTCCAGGACATGTGGCAATTGAATACCGCTAAGCTATCGTGAGGATCAAAAGTAACCCCTTTAAAGGGATTCTCTCAGCTTGTTTTCGGTTATAGAGCTGCGGACATGCACGGCTAGATCGCCACTAGCATGTCTGCAATATACCGGTCCTATAGGGCTGTGTGCTTTTATTTAAAACATGATTTCAGAGATATGTAAATGAGCCTTGTAAGGAGCCCAAGGGGCTGTATGAACCTTCCTGGTGCCCAGCCATGCCCCCTGTGAAGGAGCCCAGCACCGCCTGTATCCTCAGAATCTCCTCCTTTCGTCACAGTAAGATTGCTGTAATCTCGCGATGTGCAGTGCCGGTAATCTAACTGAAGAAAGGAGGAGATTCGGAGGACGCAGGCGGTGCTGGGCTCCTTCATAGGGGGCGTGACTGGGCTCCAAGAAGGTTCATACAGCCCATTGGGCACCTTACAAGGCTCATTTACATATCTCTAAAATAATTTTTTTAACTAAATAAAAGGACACAGCCCTATAGGACCGGTATATTGCGGACATGCTAGCGGCGATCTAGCCGTGCATGTCCGCAGCTCTATAACCGAAAACAAGGTGACAGAATCCCTTTAATACTAACAGGTTACAATGTATGAATGTTTTAGACTTCTACAATACTAGAAACATAATATACAAAAAATGTCAACAAACTCACAAAGCTCTAGTAACAAGCAAAGAAACAAGCGAGGAGGGTAAAATCAGGTGGGTACTGCAACTTCTTTTCATTTCTGTGCACGGGAAAAGAAAGCTCTGGTAAGCCCCATGCTCCCCCTGTCCAGAGTGGGGGCAGGGCGGTAATGAATGCAGAGATTGCATACCCTCTCCTAGTCAGCATGGCTCCAGTCTTGAAGTGTAGCTGCAAACTCTGGAACGCAGAACGTAACTTGATCCTGCTCCCCCTCCTCTTCCCTCAGCCACATTTAGCAAGAAATATGAGCTCTCTCAAAGAATGGCGCAGCAGACGGATCAGCCTGGACAAGAAGTCAACCTTCTTACAATCACAGAGGGGGAATACCAGGCATATATATGGATATACGCAGGGGCCTGGTGAGGGTTAATTCTAGACAGTCACAAGTTCCTGCGATATGGCTATATGCAAAACTATGAACTATAGGGGCGGCTGTATATCAAACCAGCCAACATTTTTCTATTTCTATTGTAATCAACACTACCATTTACTCCATCAGAAGGGCTACTCTACCCTTGCCATAGTGCCACTGACCATACCATGTGAGATCCCCATAGACAGAGGGAGACTGGTTATACTGGAAACCACCACAGCAGTGATGACACCCAACGGGCCCCACTGACTTTGGAAGGGTTCATCGTGGTTCCATTGTCTGTTGTATTGGAAAGAAGAATGGCACAGACCTATAGGCTTCAATGGGCCTGTATGGTCTGCATCATGGATCAAGGTATTGCTCGTCTCAGTGATATTTCCACTCACCCGCGGTCAGAGGAAAACCAGAGATGTGTGAACAAACATTAAAGTCAGTGGGTATGTGAACTATCTGTGGAGAACGCGGACCGCACACATCCGTGAAAAACAGAAATGTGACCAATACTTTAGGCCTCTTTCACACTACCGTATGGCCATTTTAGTGTTTCGCGGTCCGTTTTCCACGGTTCCGTTTTTCCGTATGGCATATACAGTAATTACATAGAAAAAATTGGGCTGGGCATAACATTTTCAATAGATTGTTCCGCAAAAACGGAACGGATACGGAAGACATACGGATGCATTTCCGTATGTGTTTTTTTTTTGCGGACCCATTGACTTGAATGGAGCCACGTAACGTGATTTGCAGGCAATAATAGGACATGTTCTATCTTCCAATGGAACGGAAAAACGGAAATACGGAAACGGAATGCATACGGAGTACATTCCGTTTTTTTGCAGAACCATTGAAATGATGGTTCCGTATACGAACGCAGAAAACGGCCTGCAAAACGAAAAAATTAAATAAAAAAATAAACGGTAGTGTGAAAGGCCTTAATCTAACGATCTGCTAATGAGGCCAAGAACCCAGTCTAAGGGTCCTTCTATAAGGAAGATCTCTGCCTGTAACAAACGACAATATAGTAACTCAATCAGTGCTGGTTTCCAATTATGCAGGCATAAATCGCTAGAACAAATGGTCGCATGGCCAATCAGTTATGGGATTATCTTCTCCGGCACATCCTCCTTTTACACTGGGTGATGTGCCAACAAAGGACAATTTTTATGCCCGCTTAAAAGATTTAATCAGCCTACAAAGCAGCATTTGCCAGCTATAATCAGGCAAACATTTCTATGAGCGTTTGTTTCAGGTCATTGGCCCCTAAGAGGGTATTGTGGTTTAGTAATGGTGAGGACCTCTCCTTGGGATACGTCATCAGTCTGAGATCAGTGAGGGTCTGACTCTCGGCACCTCTGGCAAAAAGCAGTTTGCAGATGCTGTGAATCTCGCGTGGGTAATTACAGCTGCTTAACCTATTCAAGTGAATGGGAGAAGAACTTGTAATTACTCTGCACCGCCACTACAATGTAGACGTAGGCTCAGCGGCAGGCAGGGTGGATTTGATTTAAATCAGTTTTTTTTACATCAAGACTAATTCTTGCTGGTATAACTTATAATATGCAAGTAGATGAAGATTTTTAGAACAACTTTTCATATTAGTTTGATTCTGTATTCATAGGTTTGTAGAAGTTAGGATTAAGGTCTTTTTCTCAACTCTGTTCATGTTATAAAATTGTTTGCTGTGAAGAGGCATGTGATCTCTGCTGAGTCAAATTCAGTTTTGAGAACTGCAAAAGTAAACCAAACATCTGTGATAATATCTTGTAGGCAGAGAAACTGCCCAATAATCTTACAAAAACCTCTGGAAGAGCATGACATTGCGAATGGAAAAAGGGGGAAACTAACTCTCCTTAGGCAGAGAGCACCTTAATCAGTGTGAGGAGACTTAGGTCATACATGCTCCTCTGGAATTCTGGGAGGGAAGAAATGCAAATGAGCTCTTAACAAGCTTTTCCTCTAATGCCACCAGATGTAAGGCAGCTATCCTATAAGTCAATATTCAGCTCTTAAAAAAGCATTGAGACATGACTTGGATATTCAGAGGTCGCAATAACGCCTGTACAAGCGTCAGACGCCTGTTCAGGCCATTTTACTCCCTGGAAAAAGTCTAAGGTGTACCGATACGCCTTAGACTTTTCCCTGCCATTCATAAGTGTAGTGAATGCTGTGAACGGCGCAGGCAGCGCATCGATGCTGCCTGAGACAACCAATAACAAGGCTCCTTACAGTAAGGAGCTTTGTTATTGGTCAGTTTGAGCAGGCTGCCGGAGCTTAGGACACACCGCTCTGAAGAGGGAGGAAGGAGGCGCGCGATCCTTACTGGCGGGGTAAAGTGGTGGTCTGAGCGCCTCGTTTTTACCCTATATAGTGATGAGTCTGAAGCGCTCAGCCGAGCGCTCCTCCCTGCTGAGCGCGGTAGTGAAGACGGCCTCAATAGAAGGTCTAGGGGACCGTCTTCACTACCGCGCTCAGCAGTGAGGAAAAGTGGCTGAGCGCTTCAGACTCCTGCTTATAGAAGTCAGCAGGGGTCCCAGCGCTGGACACGCCAACAGGAGACCTCCATAACGACAGACCTGTCACCCGTAGACCTCTGTCACCTTTCTTATGAATCCATCAAGGATTCATTGCAGCCTGTTCCATCAGATGCTTATAAGGATTTCTTCTGTAATGCGGTGCTGCATGTGGCCATTTACAGCCTCCAGGACATAGTCCCTCTGCCAAGCACATGAAGTACTTCACTGTAAAACTGTATAATCCAATATCCACAGCGGTGGTGGCTTTTTTGTGGAATGAGATAGGGCAATGGGTCATGGAAGACAAACTCCCCTTTATAGCAAGATCAAGCATAACACAAAATGACAGCCTCTAGGTCAGGGATAAGCAACCTCCGGCACTCCAGCTGTGCTGAAACTACAACTCCCAGTATCCTCCTTTCACTTATTTGGGGGTTACAAGAACAGCTGAGCAAGTGTGCATGCTGGGAGTTGTAGTTTCACAGCAGTGCTGGAGTGCCAAAGGTTGCTGCTCCCTAGATCAGTGGTTATCACTGCGTGATGTCATCATCCAGATCCACAACATGTGACTGTGGCCCTGCAAGGTATGTGCCCGGGTCTTTCGCTTGTGCCCTTGGCACCAGCATGCACCACCATCCATTGTACCCGTGTCCTGCTCCGCCAGTGCCTCAGGTCTCTTCAGAGTCTACCAACAGCCCCGGTGGCACCGACATACTCACCTGAGAGCACATTTACAAGGACGTAACTTTGGTGGGCAGCAATGGCCACGTGAAGGATGGCAAACCCCAGTGACTAGCAGCACAGAAACAGCAGGAAAAATTCAAGGGATTGTCCCAAGATCAACAGTATTTACCTATCCACACTTGACCCAGAGAACACTAGAACATGGTAACCAAGGTGTGACCCCCAGCGATCATGTACTTGAAGGGGACATGTCTGTTTTAGTAACGACTTGCATTTCCCATGCAATAACAATTCTGGGGAGTCAATTCTTGTGACTCTATATTGTACCATTACTCTATTATTCCTACTAGAACTTATGAACGAATTGCTAGTAGTCTGCAATAAAGGTCCAGCTGGATGTTACCAGTTGACAGCACTGATTGAATAATATCAGGCTGTGCGGTGACACCCCCATCTGGACCTTCACTGCAAACTACCAGCAAGTCATTCATACTAATAACAGGAATAACAGAGGAATGGTGCAACATAAAGTCATAAGAATAGATCCTCCAGGATTGTTATTACATGTGGGGGTGCAAGTAGTTACCAAAACAGACAAATGAGGAGAGGCGAGGGGTCCTTTTTTAACGACAGGTGATAAATCTTGATCTTAGGAAAAACCCTTTAAACCTCATAAAATCACTGCAACAGTGACCTCAGCGGTGCCGACCCCTCAGAGCAACAGGGACCTCAGCTAAATGTATAATGGTCTAAATTTGCCATTTATGCATGGAAGACAGTTCTAGAGTACTAGTAATGGTTTTCATGCATAAATAGCAACCCCTTAATGTTATGTAGGCATTCGTATTAACCATTTGAATTACTGTAACTTTCGTACTCATCGGCTGAAAATACTCCTAAAAAAGGGTAAGAGAAGTATTTTTACTCTTCCAGAAAAAATGTAGTGCGGCCTCTGTGGATATTAAATAAGCCAGCACCTCATCTGCAGACAGCTGTTTCGGACACAGGCCTCCTACCCAGTACTCTCTGCTCTGCACTGATTAGGGGAAATCACCCCAAAACGGCTGTCTGCAGATGAGGTGCTGGCTTATTTAATATCTAGTCATGTCTCAAGGCTTATTTTAAGAGCTGAATATTGACTTCTAGGATAGCTGCCTTACATCTGGTGGCATTAGAGGCAAAGCTTGTTAAGAGCTCATTTGCATTTCTTCCCTCCCATTGTGAATGGATTAATGGAATTTATTTACCAAAAAAATTAAACATATACAGTCTTATTCTACATAATTAAAAAACGAATCTTTATTTCATGATGGAATAACCTTTGGATGGTAATATATTTTCCTCAAAAAGCATTTTATATAAAATAAAAAAAATCAGATTTAAATAAAAAAAGAAGAAGATTTTTTTGATTTAAAAATAAAAATCATTGATTTTTATCCACCCTGGCGGCAGGTGCAAAAAACTATGCGGCAGAGGTGCCAAGAGTCCAACCCTCAATGATCTTAAATTGAGGACATATCACAAAGGGGTCATCAATTTAATGAACGTAAAACAGGAATCTGTCAGCACAATCTTGGACTATTACCTGCAGTAATACATGAGAAGTACTGCAGATAAAAAGAGTCCACTTATTTTTACTGCCCCGTTTCTGTGCTGTCAGCTTTTGAAGCTTCTTCGAAATACATTGTAAGGACTGCTGCGCACGTGCACAGGAGTCCTCTCCATTATGTCAGCACCGCACAGCAGTCCTGACTATTTCAGTGCGGCTTTGACTGCTGACAGTGGGGGTAACAGGAAAATAAAAGAAAGTAGATCTGGACTCCTTATCTGCAGTACTAATGTTCTAACTGATCATACCAGGTCACACATACTGAAATTGGTCTGAGCTGGCTATGTACACAGCTACCTAACAAGTGCCTGGTGCAGAAGGTTTACATTGATTTTCTCAGCTCTCACACTGAACAATTAAGAGAGTCTTCACACTTTCCAGTTTGGAAGGGGGGGAGGGGGGATGGTTGCAATCATTTGTGCAAAGAGATTATTACAAGGTTTAGTGACAAAGCTGCTCTTAGGCTACTTTCACACTAGAGTCGATAGTTCCCGGTATTGAGATCCATCATAGGGCCTCAGTACCGGGGAAAAAAAGCTTCAGTTTTGTCCCCAATCATAGTCGGTGGGGACAAAATGTAACTGAACAGAATGGAATGCTCCAAAATGCATTCCGTTCCGCCATGACCCACAATGCAAGTCAATGGGGACGGATCCGTTTTCTCCGACACAATCTGACAATAGAAAACAGATCCTTCCCCCATTGACTTTTAATGGAGTTCATGACTGATCAGTTTTAGCCATGATATAGATAATACAACCGGATACGTTCATAACGGATGGAGATGGTTGTATTATCAGTAACGGAAGCGTTTTTGCTGAACCCTGGCGGAGCCAGCAAAAACACTAGTGTGAAAGTAGCCTAAAGGACACAGTTGTGCGCCATTGTAAAAGCGCTGCAGAATATGTTGGCGCTATAGAAAGATCAATATACACAAGCACAGCATTTTTTTTATGGTCACAATTTTACACACAAAGCAGAAGATATTATAAAGGAGCACAGAGCGTGAGTAGAGCTCAGGCGCCTGAAGAATGCGAGCAGATAATCTTACACATGGTGTCCATCTATCACCATACAGACCATGACTAACCTAATAAAAAAGGTACCTAGAACGTCATACTACTAGGAATGCTTTCCACTAGTCACAGCCGCCGTATAGCTTTACATCCCTTCCTTCATTTACGGCAGGGCCACCAAAATAACAGCCATAAGGGCTTATGTAGTCTCCCACAGAAGAGTCCTCCTAGACAACACTGCACATGGCCTTCTACTAGGCTCAGCAGAACGGTTCATAAATGATGGCTCCTTACCACAGACAAGTAACGCGAGACCGCTAACATTCAGCTCCTACGGTTCCTTTAAATGCCTCCGGCTTCCTTTCTTGCCCCCAAAAAGCACTGTAATACAACTCCATAACCTGGTACTGTGTGCATGACGACTTACCAGCTTGTCCAATTCAAACAACCCACCACCAACTGTCACCTGTCCGCCTGCCCCTACTATATAATACGTACTAGCTATTCAACACACGTTTCAGTTATCCATTAGTTACACGCCATACCCTACAATTCCAAAGAACCAAACAGTGGAGGATCCAAGAGGCAGAAAATCCAGGAGACGGCAGGATATTTTCTCTAATAACAGACTTAAACCAAAAGTTTCCAGTGATATTGCATTTCATATGTCTGGGGAACAGAGCGGGAACCTAAACTGTATCTGGAAAGGAGACAACCAGACTTCCGTGTCTCGGTTTATGTGTGAGACAACCCACCCTTTATTTCAACTTAGCAAAGTGCGTTTTTGCAGATATTCTTCAACTAAGGATTGTTAGGAAAAACGCCCTTCTACATTCAGAAGAAAGTGCTTATCTCCTTACAATGAATGGCCCCTTTATACTCACAATCCAGCAAACGACTGTCGAGAAGGAAGTGTTCCTTCCTAGCAATTTGCTGCTTGTCCATGGAGGTGACCTCTGTATTTACATGCAGTGATCTCCTCCATAGTACGGGGAGGAGCGATCGCTAATGCAGTCACTCATCCTCATACAGAGTCACTGTTTTCTGTGTCGGCACCATCTGCTGCCAGCAAACAATTGAGGTGACCGCACAAAATCTTATTACCAGATGAACAAGCATTTCACTCAATCGTCGGCAGCACTTTTACACCGCCACAATCGCTAACGAGCGTTCCTACAAAAGCTTGCTAGGGTGGACCTGCCCAATGTTAAGGCCCTGTAAAGGGGCCATAACAGAATAAGTTCAGAAAAATTAGCTTAATGGTGGCGTAGACTTCAAGACCCTATCACCATGATACGCAGTGCAGTCTGTAGGCAGCAGGTTATAGAGCAGGAGGAGCTGAGCAGATTTATATATAATTCTGTGGGAAAAGATTCAGTAAAACCTTTAATTTATACATGGGCTTTCTGAAACTAAAACTGCCCCCTTACACAACTGTGACTGACCGCTATCCCTGTATACACACTTACCTTTTCCTATGAAACTATATATACTTTCTGCTCAGCCTCTTCCACTCTGATGAATGGTTCTCTATCAATTGTGTCTCTAATGTTTAAGGGGGCCTTCCACCGCTTGACTGACAGGGGAAATAAGAATCGGACTGTTGGACTTCAACATGCCAAAGCCTCTTGGAAGTGAGCTAGAAATGTATGAACACAAGCTTAGGTCCATTCCACACCTGCACATGATTGGGCCAGAAATGACCAGATGTACAAGGGCTCGCCCACGGTAGTTGGCCTATATAAACCGGGTGCCTGCCACATATGGTCAAAACCATACATTTACAGTTCTATAGGTAAAGCCAAGACAACTGGCTACCATGGGTGGCGTCAGTCATAGGTGGTAGCTGCCTATACAAACTGGGTCCAGTTGTGCTTTCAAGTGACACCAAAATTGGGCATTTACTGGCTACAAACTCAATGGAAAATGAAATGTAATAATTGTTCATAAGGCTTTTTCTTTGCGTCAGGTCGTGTGAAAATGGCCTCTAAAAAAGTGTACAAGTTTAAATGTATCTGCTGTTTTGTGAAATCTTGGTTTTAAAGAGAACCAGTCATCAACTTTATGCTGTCCATACTAAAGACAGAATAAAGTAGAGACGGCGAGTTAATTTCAGAGGTCTGTCCTTTCTAAGTTACAAGTAAGTGGTTGCCGAGAACGAACATCACAATCATTGCAGACTGGGCCTGGAAAAGAGTCACGGCCACCTGAGAAGAGTCCTGGGTATTCATGATCTCCTGCTCTCCTGCCCACCTGCTGATGATGACAGTCTTCTACCTAGTTTCTCCCTTTCTCTCTAGGAGAGAACTGCCAACCATCAGTAGATTGGCAGGAGAGCAGGAGATTAGGAATAACCAGGACTCTTCCCAGGGAGATTTGACTCTTTTCAAGGTCTGGGCTGCATTCATTATGATGCTGGTTCTCAGCAACCACTTTTAGCTGATGAGTGACACACTGCTGAAATCAGCATTTCTGTCACTATTTTATGCTGCTCTCAGTGAGGTCAGCATAAGGGTGCATTCACACGACCGCAAGTGTTTTGCGGTCCGCAAATCGCGGATCCGCAAAACACAGATACCGGCCGTGTGCATTCTGTAATTTGCAGACCACACATGGCCAGCGCTATATAGAGAATGCCTAAGCTTGTCCGGACATGCTCTATTTTTTTTTGCGGAGCACAGGAACAACGGATGCGGACAGCTGTCCGCCTCTTTTGCGGCCCCATTGAAACGAATGGGTCCGCACCCGTTCCACAAATTTGCGGAATGGATGCAGATCCATTTATACGGTCATGTGAATGCCTATAGCTGATGACAGGTTCCCTTTAAATAAGGAGTTGAAACCATAGTCTGAAAAAAAACAGATGTTTAACAGATGAAACCGTAATGTACAGAAACACAGCAGCAAACTGAATGACAAATATGCATTTTTTTATTATCTTTTCCCAGTTCTAACCTATGGGCACATGAAGCAATAAAGCTGCAATACATTTTTACTGTATTACATACACACTCCAAAAACGTGACGTGAACAGCGCCTTATGGATGCAAAGTGATGCCCATTCAACCCAAGAGGGGTTAAAACGGATCCGTTCTATCTTTTTCTGATGGATAAGAAGAACGGAAAATTCAATGCAGTTGTGAAGGAACCCTTCTTACCCCTACTGTGATCCTAGCAAAGCTATTGGTCAAGTTTAAAGCTTCTGTACAGAAAAACTGCAGCAGTTCTGAAAAAAATACCCCGGTGGGAACAGACATCCTCCACATTAGAAAAGTTACCAGCACATTTAGAACAGGTTTAAATAAAGTTATTAACATAGAAACATAGAATGTGTCGGCAGATAAGAACCATTTGGCCCATCTAGTCTGCCCAATATACTGAATACTATGGATAGCCCTTGTCCCTATCTTATATGAAGGATGGCCTTATGCCTATCCCATGCATGCTTAAACCCCTTCACTGTATTTGCAGCTACCACTTCTGCAGGAAGGCTATTCCATGCATCCACTACTCTCTCAGAACTTTTAGGGACAATTTAAAAGAACACAGATATACTGCAGCAATTTTGCTTTTGAGACATACGCAAGGATATTAGACACTTGAGATCATTATCAGATTAGGTAGTGCAAGGCGACCATTTCTGATGAGAAATTCTACAGCAGTCAGGCTATGCCCCCCAGTCTGCCTTTGAAGGCACAAGCTCTGTCCAGGAGCAAAAGGGTTAAAAATGCCTGTAAACTAAGATGCTTTGGCTGGAGAACACTTATTTTTATCTGGTTGAGGGAGATCTTGGGAAACCCTTCACATACAAAGAGATGCATCCAAGCTGTAAACTGGCTGGCTTTCCCAGATGTTATCAGCTCTGCTCATTATTCACACTCGGCTGGAGAAGTAGTACGGTATTTATTTGCTTTAGTTCTGTCTACGGAAGGCGAGCTCACCGCCCCAGCAACACGGAAACCTCTGTCTCCAAGTGTTCCAATTCATGTGTACTGGCATCAGAAAAAGACCCATTATGTTAAACACTTTACCACTTTTGGCCATTTTTTTTCATGTCACTATATCTTAAAAAAATAAATGTGCATAATCCTGTATTTTTCACACTGGCCACTGATTTCCTGTTCTGTTTAGGTAACTTAAAGGGGTTGGAAAGGTTCAGAGCTGAACCCCGACATACCTTTATTTTCACCCAGACAGCCCCCCTGAGGCCAGCATCGGAGCATCTCATGCTAGCATCTCAGGGGGGCTGCCGGGGTGAAAATGGAGGTATGTCCGGGTTCAGCTCTGAACCCAGACAACCCCTTTAAATAGCGCCGCTCCCATTTACTAGAATGCCCGTGGGACATGTTGACCACCTTATGTGGATGGGGTATCCGGATACACTCTCCACAGAAGAAACTGGTTTCAACATACAGTACCCTGAAGTGTCTGGCAGCCATTTATTCCCTACTTCCTACTAAGAGAACATGCGCTGCTGGCCAAGCCAGGCTCAAGAAGCCACGATTGTCATCTGAACCTAAATGCTGCCTACCAGAGGTCACAATAACGCCTGTACAAGCGTCAGACATCTGTTCAGGCCATTTTACTCCCTGGAAAAGTCTAAGGCGTACCAATACGCCTTAGACTTTTCCCTGCCATTCATCAGCGATGCTGCCTGAAACAACCAATCACAAGCTTCTTACAGTAAGGATCGGTTAGTTTGAGCCAGCTGCCAGAGCTTATGGCACACAGCTCTTAAGTGAGAAAGGAGGCGCACGGTCGTCACAGGCGGGTAAGTGGCCATGCGGTGTAGTGGGGATCCCGGAACTGAGCACCTTGTTTTTCTCCTATAGTGATGAGTCTGAAGCGCTCTCAGCTGAGCGTAGTAGTGAAGACGGCTTCAATAGAAGGTCTAAGGGACCGTCTTCACTACCGCGCTCAGCAGTGCGGAAAAGTGGCTGAGCGCTTCAGACTCCTGCTTATAGAAGTCAGCGAGGCTTCATGCACAAGGGCGCGTCATGGCTCCATACAACCTCCATAACGACAGACCCATCACCCGTAGACCTCTATGTCACCTGTCAGCTTTCCGATGAATCCATCAAGGATAACTCATTGCAGCATGCTCCATCAGATGCTGAACTAGAGATATTGTGTGCTATAAGGATTTCTTCTGTAATATGGCGGCACATGGTGCTACAAGGACTGCATGTGGCCATTTACAGCCTCCAGGACAGAGTCCCTCTGCCAAGCGCATGAAGTCTTCGCTGTAAGACTGTATAATCCAATAACCACAGCAGTGGTGGCAATTTTGTGGCATTATCTGGTGGCATGAGATAGGGCAATGGGTCATGGAAGACAAACTCCCCTTTATAGTAAGACCAAGCACAACACAATGACAGCCTCTAGATCCAGCACTCCAGCTGTTCTGAAACTACAACTCCCAGTATCCTCCTTTTTCTTTAGGAGTTACAAGAACAGCTGAGCAAGTTTGCATGCTGGGAGTTGTAGCTTCACAGCAGCTGGAGTGCCGAAGCTTGATGCACCCTAGATCTACAGCCGAGCCTGGTGGTTATCACTGCGTGATGAGGTCATCCAGATCAACAAGTGACTCTTTAACGATCAATATTTATTACCCATCTTAGGACAACCCCTTTAAACCTCATAAAATCACTGCAACAGTGACCTCAGTGGTACCCCCCCCCCCTGAGAACAACAGTGACCTCAGTGGTACCCCCCCCCCTGAGAACAACAGTGACCTCAGTGGTACCCCCCCCTGAGAACAACAGTGATCTCAGAGGTACCGACCCCCCCCCCCGCCCCCCAGAGCAACAGTGACCTCAGCTAAATTTGAAATGGTCTAAATTTGCTATTAATGCATGGAAGAGAGTTCTAGAGTTCTAGTTATGGTTTCCCTGCATTAATAGCGACCCCTTAATGTTATGTAGGCCTTCGTATTAACCATTTGGATTACTGAAACTTTCGTACTCATCGGCTAAAAATACTCCTCAAAAATGTTAAGAGTATTTTTACTCTTCCAGAAAAAAAATGTAGCGCAACCTCTGCTGTCTACAATAGGAGGCCTGAACCAGTAGACCCCACAGTTGTCCAAAAATTTAAAATGGAAGGGATCATGAGGAATCAGAGTCAATGTTCTTTGCAAGATTCCTACATGACTATTAAGGCGCATTTAGACAGGCCAAGCAGCAGGTTGTCGGGAAGGAAGTGTTCCTTCCCAACAGTTGGCTTTTCGTTAAGTGGAGGAGATCACCTCCACAGAATGAGGACGATCTGCTGCCCAGAAATGATAAGTTAGGTGCCTGCACGAACGGCAGGATCTCCCAATGAACGAGCATTTCGCTTGTTCATCAGGTGATCGAGAACCTGCCTTGTAAATCCACAGGATTTTCTGTATCCTTCTGAAGAGTTTACCTTTTGTTTCCCTTTACAACACACTGGTGTACTGTTCCAAAGTCAGGAGGAACAATGCCGCGCCGATGCCTTCAGCGGTAACAATTATAAAGCATAACTGCTGTAGCAGACAATGAGCGGAATAATGGATGAATGCTGAACTTCCACCCAAATTCTGAAACATTTGACACAAGCAGTGCAGAGCCAATGCTGGGGAAGGGAGGAAAATGAGATCTTAGCAAGCTCTTCCTCCAATGCCACCAGATGTAAGGACTGCATTAGACAGCCATATCAGGCAGGCGATTGTCGGGAGGGAAGCGTTCCTGCCCAGCAGTCACCTGCTCACTAGCGGAAGAGACAGTGGCCATTACATGCAGTGATCTCCTCCACAGCATGGGGAGGAGTGATCATTATACCATCGCTCATCCCCATGCTGTCCAGTTGTTTGCTGGCAGCAGATCATGATTACACAGCACGATCTGCCGGCAGCAAGCTTAAAAATCTGGATTGTCTGATTTGTTCATCGGCAGCAGTATTACACTGCCAGATCATCGCTAAGGAAAGTTCCTGCAAACGCTTTTAACGATGAACTGGCCGACAATTGGCAAGTCTAACACAGGCTTAAGGCAACTATCCTGTAAGTCAGTGTTCGACCTTGTAAAACAGGCCTTGAGACACGACTTGAATAATAATTAGGCCAGCATCTCATCTGCTGACTGCTGCTTCAGCTGGCATGGAGGTGGGTCTGAAAGTAAGGAGATGACACTAGCAAATACTGCAGAGACCTCTCAATGCAGTGCTCTGGACCAACATCGTGGTACAACTGTCAGAAAATGCTCCATCTATCATCTATACAGTACACTGTTCTGTAGGGCTAAGAACACAGGTATTTTGTGGTGTTTTCCAGCACGTTTGAGGTTTTGGTGGTGTTTGCACATGCAGTTTTAGGTGCGTTTTTGCTGTAATACCAGCTCCATGAAAGTCTATGGGAAAGATGCAATGCAGGGCAAAAGCTTTTTTTGGGCTTGGTGGTGTTTTTTGCTAACATATGCAACTTTTGGTGCGCCTGCAATGCAACTAAAAATATGCAACTTTTGGTGAATGCAACTAAAAATGCAATAAAAACCACGTGATATTGAAAAAAAACACAAGTGGTTTCCATGGTGGTGGAAAAAAACTAGACCAATTTCATGTGTGTTGAGGCACTAAAAGTACATTCAAAATATTCTGCCAGGATTTAGCTATATATATAGTAGGCTTGTCTGCGTAGAAGCGCAGATGGTTTACTTCAAAACCAGACTAATTGTATTAGTCTAGCCAGAGTCGTGATTGCAGAATTTTAGCTTCCTTAATTGCACTCCTGGATCTTCAGAAGGAAACGCTGACCTATTACCCTTCAAAATGAGGCAGGAATGACCGGACCCCTGCAGTAATGCAAGGTCAATGGCTTTGGAGAAGACCAGAACATGGCTGAAATATAATGCGGTCCTTTTTATATAGGGATAAGGAAAGAAAGGCTTAAAGGGGTTTTCTGGGAATTTTCAGTTATGCCACAGGATGTATGACATAATGAAAGTCAATGACTGGCTTCAGCGGTGATGTGCCCTCAAGAGCAGCAGTGACATGTTACCTCTGAAGCCAGTCATTGGCTGCAGCAGTACATGTGACCATGCTCATATCCTGGCCAGAAGTAAGCAAGTGTGGGACCAAAAGATGTTTAAACAGGCGCCAGAGCACAGGACTGGAGTGGCGGGGAACAGGCGAGTCTTTCATGCTACAGAACAGAACTAAAATCAGCAGAATTCTCCTAGAAACCATAATAATTGTAGAAGAGAATAATAAAATGTTCATTTTTAGAAATTCCACAAATATGCACCAAAAAAAGCTGTGTGTTAACAGTCAAGATTTAGAGCGCATGTACAGGGGCCTATACAAATAAGGAGCAAGAAGTACGGTGTTCAATCAATCCGATGCGACAATCAACGGTTGGGGGATGAACAATCACTGCGGCCAGCACATGCCTGCTTACATAGGGTGATATGCTGCCAAAAAACAAGGAATTTATGTGCCACATAAAGATGGCTCGCCTGACAAACGTTCTGCTCGTCTGTGAGGTGATTAGCGGCACATTCACACCGGGCAGGTATATGGAACATAGGAATGTTTATTGCTCATAACTGTCCCGATAATCTGCCCGTGTAAGGCTACTTTCACACTAGCGTTGTTTGAATCCGGCATTCAATTCAGTCACCGGAACTGCCAACCGGATCCAGAAAAACAGGTGAAAACTGATTACATTTGAATCCTGATCAGGATTTTGATCACAATGAAAAAATGCATTGGAAAAAATGGATCCGCCATTTATGGACTTAAACCCGAAAAATGTGAAAAAAAAAAAAAAAAGTTAAACATGCAAAATCCGGATCCGGTTTGATGGAACACACGGCGCTGGATCCGGTGTTAATGCAAGTCAATGGGAAAAAGGCCGGTTCTGTCAAAGTGTTCAGGATTTTTGGTCAGAGGTAAAAATACAACATGCTATGGTTTTCTGAAAAGCCTGATCAGTCAAAAAGACTGAACTGAAGACATCCTGATGCATCTTGAACGGATTGCTCTCCATTCAGAATGCATAGGGATAAAACTGATCAGTTCTTTTCCAGATTTGAGCCCCTAGGACGGAACTCAGCGCCGGAAAAGAAAAACGCTAGTGTGAAAGTAGCCTAAATGGGCACTTAGAGTGGTTGACCCATAACTGACACTCCATCTATCCACACTATGGATCTGACCAAAGCGCTACCCGCCCGTTCTGATGATGTGCAGGTCTCATTGTCCTCTTAAAGGGCTTTCCAGGATAGATCATCAATATAGGACTGTGGGGGTCTGTTTAAATAGGCCGCAGTGCTCCAGTGATCAGATATTGATAACTTATCTGGAAGGTTGGCCATCAGGATGCAAATCTCGGACAACACCTTTAATTCACAATGAGGAATATATCTGCAGTTAAAGAGCATCTGTCAGAAGATTTCTACCTTCTGAAACGTTTTATTTGCCTCTAGGAGCAACGGGGCGTTGCCATTACACTTAGAGACTCTGCTCTCTCTGCAAATGCTGATCCTTCACATGGATTGACATCACACCTGGCCCTTACTTCTCCTAAGGCCTCATGCACACGAACGTTTTTTTTCACGGTCCGCAAAAACAGGGTCCGTAGGTCCGTGATCCGTGACCGTTTTTTCGTCCGTGGGTCTTCCTTGATTTTTGGCGGATCCACGGACATGAAAAAAAAGTCATTTTGGTGTCCGCCTGGCCGTGCGGAGCCAAACGGATCCGTCCTGAATTACAATGCAAGTCAATAGGGACGGATCCGTTTGACGTTGACACAATATGGTGCCATTTCAAACGGATCCGTCCCCATTGACTTTCAATGTAAAGTCCGGAGTCCCTTTTATACCATCAGATCGGAGTTTTCTCCAATCCGATGGTATATTTTAACTTGAAGCGTCCCCATCACCATGGGAACGCCTCTATGTTAGAATATACTGTCGGATATGAGTTAGATCGTGAAACCTCATTTCCGACAGTATATTCTAACACAGAGGCGTTCCCATGGTGATGGGGACGCTTCTAGTTAGAATATACTACAAACTGTGTACATGACTGCCCCCTGCTGCCTAGCAGCATCCGATCTCTTACAGGGGGCCGTGATCAGCACAATTAACCCCTCAGGTGCCGCACCTGAAGGGGTTAATTGTACTATCATATCCCCCTGTAAGAGATCAGGGCTGCCAGGCAGCAGGGGGCAGACCCCCCCCCTCCCCAGTTTGAATATCATTGGTGGCCAGTGCGCCCCCCCCCTTCCTCCATTGTAATAAATCGTTGGTGGCACAGTGTGCGCCCCCCCCCTTCCTCCCTCTATTGTAATAATTCGTTGGTGGCACAGTGTGCCCCCCCCCGCCTCCCCCCCCCTTCCTCCCTCTATTGTAATAATTCGTTGGTGGCACAGTGTGCGCCCCCCCCCCCCTTCCTCCCTCTATTGTAATAAATCGTTGGTGGCAATCATTGGCCCCCCTCCCTCTATAGCATTTTCAACATTGGTGGCCAGTGTGCGGCCTCCCATCTTGCGCCCCCCCCCCCCCCCCCCCCCCCGATCATTGGTGGCAGCGGGTTACTAGCAATAGTACAAGATTCATACTTACCTGGGAGCTGTGATGTTCGTGTCCGGCCGGGAGCTCCTCCTACTGGTAAGTGACGGTTCATTTAGCAATGCGCCGCACAGACCTGTCACTGTCACTTACCAGTAGGTGGAGCTCCCGGCCGGACACGAACATCGCAGCAGCAGGTAAGTATTAATCTTCTACTATTGTACTATTGCTAAGTAACCATGGCAACGAGGACTGTAGTAGCGTCCTGGTTGCCATGGATACCGATCGGAGCCCCAGCGAATAAACTGGGACTCCGATCGGAACTCCGCTGCCACCAATGATGATGGGGGGGAGGGGGGGGGGAGATGGGAGGCTGCACACTGGCCACCAACGTTGTTAATGCTATAGAGGGGGGGGGGGCCGATGGGGGGCGCACACTGTGCCACCAACGATTTATTACAATAGAGGGAGGAAGGGGGGGGGGGGGGGGGGGCGCACACTGTGCCACCAACGAATTATTACAATAGAGGGAGGGGGGGGGGGCCGCACTGGCCACCAATGATATTCAAACTGGGGAGGGGGGGGGAGGGTCTGCCCCCTGCTGCCTGGCAGCCCTGATCTCTTACAGGGGGATATGATAGTACAATTAACCCTTTCAGGTGCCGCACCTGAAGGGGTTAATTGTGCTGATCACGGCCCCCTGTAAGAGATCGGGTGCTGCCAGGCAGCAGGGGGCAGTCTTGTACACAGTTTGTAGTGTATTCTAACTAGAAGCGTCCCCATCACCATGGGAACGCTTCTGTGTTAGAATATACTGTCGGTTCTGAGTTTTCACGAAGTGAAAACTCAGCTTTGAAAAAGCTTTTATGCAGACGGATCTTCGGATCCGTCTGTATAAAAACTAAACTACGGCCACGGATCACGGACACGGATGCCAATCTTGTGTGCATCCGTGTTCTTTCACGGACCCATTGACTTGAATGGGTCCGTGAACCGTTGGCCGTGAAAAAAATAGGACAGGTCATATTTTTTTCACGGCCAGGAAACACGGATCACGGATGCGGCTGCAAAACGGTGCATTTTCCGATTTTTCCACGGACCCATTGAAAGTCAATGGGTCCGCGAAAAAAAACGGAAAACGGCACAACGGCCACGGGTGCACACAACGGTCGTGTGCATGAGGCCTAAAGCTAAGCAAAGTGCAGAGGGTGGAGCAGATGCAGAGAGAGCAGAGCCTCTAGGTGTAATGGCAACGCCCCCGTTACTCCTAGAGGCTTAGGCTACTTTCACACTTGCGGCAGAGTGATCCGGCAATCTGCATGCAAACGGACAGCATTTGTAGACTGATCCGGATCAGTCTTAGAAATGCATTGCAAGAACAGATCCATCTCTCCGGATGTCATCTGGAGAAACTGATCCGTTATATATATTTTTTTCACATTTTTACCGGTCTGCACATGCGCAGACCAGAAGAACGGATACGGCATTGCGGTATTTTTAATGCCGATCTGGCACTAATATATTTCAATGTAGATTAATGCCAGATCCAGCATTCCGGCAACTGATCCGTAATTTTGGACGGAGATAACGCAGCATGCTGCAGTATTTCCTCCGTCCAAAACGCCATTCAGTGACTGAACTGAAAACATCCTGATGCAACCTGAACGGATTTCTCTCCATTCAGAATGCATGAAGATATACCTGATCAGTTCTTTTCCGGTATTGAGCCCCTAGGACGGAACCCCGTACCGGAAAAGAAAAACGCTAGTGTGAAAGTACCCTTATTTACATTTTTCTCAGCAATGCAGGAACTTACAGGGCTCCAGATGGTGACCAAAACAGTCACCAATGCGCCTTAAAATTTGCAGATGGTGACAAGACTTTAGTCTTGTCGCCATTTGCGACTGGACTGCCGCGCAGCCTAGTATCAGTTAAAGAACATGGCACATGCCATGTTCTCTTCACTAGCACAGTGGAGAAGGAGGGAGTCCCTCCCTCCCCACTGATGCGGCCGCCCCTGCCACCAATGGGGAGATATCAGGGAGGAGCTGTGGCCACTGCTCCACCAATGAATGGAAAACATTAATACAAGAATAGGCAGCGGTATCACAGACCCGGCCTCAATAACAGGGCATGCGATACGCTGCAATTAACCCCTCAGGTGCCACAACTGAGTGGTTAATTGCCACGGACTGCATGCCCTGTTATTGAGGCCTGGTGCCGGGTCTGCAATACCGCTGCTGACACTTGTATAAATGACCTACACCAAAAGAAAGAGGCTAGCACAAATTACAATGAATAGAACCTTTATTATAGTCTCAAAAAGAGACAGAGAATCCAATAAAATACAATACAATGGTGAGGGTCATACACACTTCCCCCCTGAAGAAGCTTACGCGAAACGTGCGTTGGGGCTCTTTGGTTCACCACTCAGGTATCTATGGCTTTTCAGTAACAGTTCAGTATATATTATTTATGCATTTTGCACTCTGCACTTTATATATCTATGTATTATATTAGATTTTAATATTTTTCTGACAGCCCTGACTGGATTTGTATACTATACACCTATTTTGGGTTATTCATATACTATGCTGTACCCTCATGACCTTGCCAGTATTGATAAGTGGATTGCCTAGTGGTGGCCCATTTTTATCCTGTTTGTTCTCCACTCACCAATGTATTGTCTTGCATTGTATTTTATTGGATTCTCTGTCTCTTTTTGAGACTATAATAAAGGTTATATTCATTGTAATTTGTGCTAGCCTCTTTCTTTTGGTGTTGGACTTTGCGTGCAGGCCTAGCACGGGTACTCACATTAGTTAATTATTGGTGTATATATATACTTGTAAAAATGAGTTAAATAGGACCTTTCATGGGTCCAAACAATATGAACTTAGTAGCAGGCTGCATATAGCGGCGCCCAGGGATCTAAGTGCACTTACTATCATTCCTGGGAGCCGCTCCGTTCGCCCACTGTGGCCCCTGGTATTTTAAACATTCAGAGCAAGGAGGAGGAGACGCCAGTGTTTCCCCCTCTCTCTGACAGCAGCGCTGTCCAATCGCAGCTCAGAGCCAGGGATATTTTTATTTTTTTTTATCTCCCTGGCTCTGAGCTGCGATTGGACAGCGCTGCTGTCAGGGAGAAGGGGAGACACTGGCGTCTCCTCCTACTTGCTCCATTGGTGGCAGTAGCAGATTACACTGCTGGGGCTCCGATCGGTTACCATGGCAGCCAGGACACTACTGAAGCCCTGGCTGCCATGGTAATCCCCCTGCTACTGTGTGTACTATGCACAGGGTAGCAGGGAGAGAGTGTGAGATCCTAGTCACCCTAATACAGCTCTATCAGGGTGAATAGGACAAGGGATGAAAATATCCTAGGTTCTGGCCCTGAAGGGGGGAAATGGTTATTAAATAAAAAGTAAAAAATAAAAATACTAAAAAAAGTTTAAAAAGTTTAAAATTTCCCAATTTTACGTATAAAATTTACAAACAATAAAAAATAAACAAATTGCCACATCCGAAAAAGTGTGAGCTATTAAAATATTAATATTTCCGCTCTGGTGAAGGCTGTAACAAAGAAGGGGGGGGGACACACAATTCTCCATTTTTAGTCACCTTGTCCCCCAAAAGAGGTCACTGGATGTGAGGTTATGTAGTGCTGTATTCTCCTATATGTAATGCTGGCTCACTACTGACCTGCATCTCATCTTCTTCGTCAAGTCCTTTTTTTATTTATTTTTTTATTCTATGCATTTTAAATTTGGCAACTAAATTTTTTCGTTTAGGAGCCAATGGCTCCCGTTTTTTTTTTTTTGTCTGGAGCACTGACTTATGAACATGGTGCCAACACAGATGCCTTCAACTGCCAAGCACAAATGCAACAGGTTATCCAGTTTTAGAGGTACCAATCTTCTGACAAATACCCATACTCATTTGTATTACTATAGCTACTGTTGACAAGGCCTAACTTTCGTCAAAATAAAAGTAGAAAGCCCCGCACATACGTGGCCACCTCACCCGATGGGGCAGGGGGTCAGGGGACAAGGTTTGAATACCTATTTAAGCAACTAAGCAAATAGTCAGTTTACAGCTCAGATACACTTTCGTGATATGAGAAAACTCAATGTGCAGTTTGTAGTCCGCTCCTACCCAGACTGTGCCCACTCCCCTTGGTAAGACTGGGGCCAGCCACACACACACACACACGACAGTTGTCAGTTCCAACCTCCTGAACATGTGCCCGCATGATTCTCTGACGGGAGGAAGCCCCTGTCAGACTCTTCTTCCTCTCCGCTCTGCCCGTTAACAGTACCAGGACAGTAGACAGGAACATCACTGCCTCGCTGCTGCTTTCCACTTCTGAAAAGCAGCAAATTAGAATATTAGGAAACTGCTCTCAAAGCAATCCTCCAAATATATGAGCAGGAAGCCACGGAACAAAGGGACCAGAGAAGTTAGCGAGTCCTGCAGATAGAAATGTCAGACTTTTACCTTTGGACTGGATTATTCCTCCTCGCTCATTCTTTCGATGCCACAGACTAAGAAAAATGTCAATGAGC
Source organism: Bufo bufo (assembly GCF_905171765.1). Lineage (NCBI taxonomy): Eukaryota > Metazoa > Chordata > Amphibia > Anura > Bufonidae > Bufo > Bufo bufo. Next base: position 239,230,931 of record NC_053394.1, read on the forward strand.
AGAGCGTGGGCGTTTGGCTATTTAACCCCACCGTCGAGCAGCACAAACACTTCCAGCCTCTGCAATAAGTAACGCATTTCCACATGAGATCAAAAGATTGGAATTTTTATTATCTGTAGCTTTCTACACTGCTAGGCCTCATGCACATGACCGTATGTATTTTGCGGTCCACAAAAAATACGGATGACATCCGTGTGCACTCAAGGATTCGTTTGTGTCATGTGACCACGGAGCGGGAGTGAAGCACTTGCTATTACTTACAGCTCTGTGGTCACCCGCCAGCCCGCACCGCGCTGGATCCCAACACATCATTAGGTCATAGTGCGCGCTTACGTGCACTGCACTATGACCAGACGTTGTGCGACGTCAGGACCCAGTGCAGCGCGCGGAGAAGAAGAAGGAGCGGTGAAATGGCGCCCCTATAGGAAAGGTAAGTATTTTATTTCACTGGCGCTGGGGGACATAGCACTGAAGGGGGACAGCCGGCACTGGTGGGACATGGAGGGGCTGATCTGATGGCACTGGGGGACATGGCAATAGATGGCATGGAGGGGCTGATGGCACTGGGGAACTGGAGCTGAAAACACTGGGACTGGAGCGGTAGTCCGGGGCCCGCGTACACTAGCGGCAGCACGGATCTGACAGGCTGTTCACCGCTGGAACAGCCTGCCGGAGTTCCTTGCTGCTAGTGTGAAACTAGATAGTGTGGTCTAAACAGCAATCTGCTGCTCAGAAGCCATGAATCTGTATGAGGACAAGGGATCATTATAGTTATCCCCTATCCTCATACTGTAGAGGAGAGCGCTCTATGTAAATGTGCAGTCTCCTTCCTTGAACGAGCAGCCGACTGGTAGGAACGCTTCCTTCCTGACAATCGGCCATTGCATCGCCAGGTGTAAAGCCAGCTTTAGTGGCAAAAACCACACGAGGTTGTGCAGCGAGCACATGGAAAGAACATTAAAAGTGCAGCAAACAGTGGTGCAGATTTTGATAGACTATTCATCTGTGCGAGCCTTTTAGAGGTAAATTCTCTAGGGTTCTTCTTACTCGGGCCGGTTGGGCAATAAATGGCCACAAATCAATGACGTACAAGAAAATTAGTGGTCATCGAGGCTACCTGCACAAATGGTTGATTACTTGCAGTTTTTCAACGTGGATCTGAGTGTGAAAAAAATAAAATAAAAACGCAGCGAAATAGAGTACCAGCAAAGTAGATGAGATTTGCCAAAGTTCGGAAACTGACCAGGCATGCGGAGTCTGAAATCCACAGCATGTCAATGTTTGTGCCCTTTTACCCCACAGTCACTCTGCAGATCCCGTTTAGGGCACATGTCTATGCAGAAAATCCGCAAACCTTCTGCACTAAAAAGAAAGATGCACTATGTATGGTGGTCTTGGTGCGGATTTTCCCTTTATACAACAACCCCACTGAAGTCTCTGTGGAAAACATAATTAGCGTCCAGTCACTAATTAATAAGCGTGGCAGCACGTCACGGCCATAGGATTTACAAACAATAGGCTTCCCCCAACAGGACATTTCCTCAGAGAATTGCCCAGGATGTAATCAATTGCAGAGGATTCTCCCATAAAGGGCCGTTTTTGGTCAGCAGATCATACACAGATTGTTGCCATGGCCGGTCACTAACCGTGGTGATTGTCCACACAACTGTCACTTGGGGCAACTTGTAAGAGGTTTCTAGTGGAGCACCTCCGGGCGAGCAATGCCCCAAGAGTAGAACAGACTGAGCGGGCTGAAACAACCACAGCCTCCTTCACGTTTCCGTGTCCGTTTGAGTTTTTTCTGTGAAGAACCCGACTTTTTGCCCTCCGTGTGCCACCCATATTCCACAGACTCTGCTCAGCTGAAAAGTAGTTCCTACAGCATCTCCGACCAACTGTACTTGAGAAATCATTGACAATATTGGCGGTCATTTATCAAAGGTGGATGCGCCTAATTTAGGACGACACACTCCTCCTTGTACGTTAGGCGCATCCTTTGGCGGTCCGTGCACCTAGACCAAAATCTACTCATTTACATAAATTATGGCATAAATGTTAATGAATTTATTTACAGTAAAATGCCTTTCTACTAGTGACAACTTTCTTTAGATGAGGTTTTCTTTGCTGAAGTTTTAGGCAAATAAAGGCCAGTTCCAGATGTTGCATGGAAGTCTAGGGGAAATATTACAGGAAGGACGAGCTGCATCTCGTGTCCATTTCCAGCTCCGAGGTGAGTTTTCTTGGTCAATGGTGTTCGATGGTAGCACGCTCTGGGTCTGGCGTTTTTTCCTTATTGCCTGGCGCTTTTCTCCCATACGCCACAATTGGGTTGTTTGCATTTTCACAAAAACACATGCAATGTATGCTGACCCTTTCTCGTTTTTTTTTTAACCATTTTTTCCCAATACAGAGGTGACATTACAGGGGAGTGCAAAGACAAGCATACAAAATGACACCATTTAAAACCACCAGGTGCTAAAACAAAAAAACCCTGATCGAGTCAGGCTTTAGACAGTACGGGATATCCTCCAGCATATGAAGGGGCAACACGGCCCGACCACGTCCTCCCACTAAGGGGGCACAATATGAAGCCATAGACTATGGATGAAGCATCCGAGGTCCATTCGCTCATCCCTAACCAGAACAAATCATCCAGCCCTGTTCTAGGGATTATTGGGGCTCAACACCAGAACCCCAAATACCAGGGAAAGACACAGAAAGCTGGGATCCCACACTCGGGGGGTCTTATTGTAAAGGGAAGACGCATATACAGACTGAGTCTTTAGGAGTCCAATCCTGACTGAATACATAAGCGATCTTCACCTCCATCACCGTACACAAAGTTCAACCTGACGTCACAAATGCCTATTTAATAACTATACAAAACGAACCAGCCCCATCATCAATCCAAACCAATCAAAAAGTGGGGGGCCCCCGTCAGCCCTCTAAGAGCCCAGGCAGGAGGCAAGTGTGTATACAAGCAGCCTGCACGGACACTGGGACCGGGCTGTAATCAGTCCTCAATGACCGGGGCACAGGCAGGAGGTAAGTCTGTATACCACAGGCAGGAGGTAAGTCTGTATACCACAGGCAGGAGGTAAGTCTGTATACCACAGGCAGGAGGTAAGTCTGTATACCACAGGCAGGAGGTAAGTCTGTATACCACAGGCAGGAGGTAAGTCTGTATACCACAGGCAGGAGGTAAGTCTGTATACCACAGGCAGGAGGTAAGTCTGTATACCACAGGCAGGAGGTAAGTCTGTATACCACAGGCAGGAGGTAAGTCTGTATACCACAGGCAGGCACATAGATGTGCAGAGTACAGGCCGAGCCCGCGGAGGTGAGGAGAACCTGAGCTCTGCACAAGTCTATACGGGAAAATCACAGTCCCCTCCTCCTCCGCCCGTACAAGGCAATCCGTCTACGGATAACACAACTTCTACCCCGCGTCCCCTCTCCCTACAGAGGCGCAGCGCACTCACCCGACTCTCCCGGCCTCCATACTAGTAACGACACCGATAAATCCTCCGCAGCCGTCCGCTCACTTCGCAGTTATCGTCGCTCCTCCTCAACCCACTTACACCTTCCAGCGCGCGCTCCCGCCACGCACAACACCGCGAGAGAGAGGCGGAGACGCGCGTGCGGTGACGTCATCAGACTATACCTCCAATATAGGGGGAGACGGTTAACCCCATCACAGCCAGGGCGGAAGTGACGCAGTGCGAGCCGCAGACACCGCACACATGTGCAGATATTGCGCCACAATCTTCTAGTTCCTGTGACGGGGCCGAGTTATCGATGTATTGTGAAGCGCTGCCCTGTGCCACCTTTTCTGACAGGAGAAGCGCCAGACAACGTTCTGTGCCCTCATATTCATCAACAGGACACAAACTGTGCCTATACTTCATAGAGCAGACGTACTGGCACATGCCCAGACCAATATATGCGCTCAGAATGGGAGCCTTGCGGATTCTGTGACCTGTGTCAGGCCTCATTCACACTAGGACCTGGTTTCACTTTGCGTCACAGTTTCTGCACAGTATTCATGCGTTTTTCACGTGTGTGCATCAGAAGGGGCATAGATGCCCCTGATAAGAACTTAGTCCTACCACTTTACAGATCACTAGTCAGACCACACATGGAGTACTGTGTACAGTTCTGGGCTCCTGTAAACAAGGAAGACATAGCAGAGCTGGAGAGGGTCCAGAGGAGGGCAACTAAAGTAATAACTGGAATGGAGCAACTACAGTACCCTGAAAGATTATCAACATTAGGGTTATTAACTTTAGAAAAAAGACAACTGAGGGGAGATCTAATTAATATGTATAAATATATCAGGGGGCAGTACAGAGATCTATCCCATCATCTATTTATCCCCCGGCTGATTAGATTTCTGGAGTTAGGGCGCATTCACACGCAGCAAATTGTGTGGCAGAAAATTATCCCATATGCGGAACTATTCCCAGTCAGCATGGCCATTCCACAAAAAAATAGAACGTATTCTATTATTGTCTGCATTACGGACAAGGATAGTATTAGTACAGTTTTATTAAAGGGATTCTGTCACCTCTTTTTACCCTATAGAGATGCGGACATGCACGGCTAGATCGCCGCTAGCATGTCCGCAATATACCTGTCCCATATCTCTAAATGGTTTTATTGAGTGTAAAAAATGATTTTATATATAAGTAAATCAGCCTGGTCAGGAGCCCAAGGGGCTTCACAAAGTCAGATCGCCGTAATCTTGCGATGCGCAGTGCCGGCATAGTGTTCCTTCCCTGTGCTGCGCCTCAGGGAAGGAACTGTGCATGCGCGAGCTCACGGCGATCTGACTTTGTGAGCGAGGAGAAGATTTGTGGATACAAGTGGTGCTGGGCTCCTTCACAGGGGGCGTGGCTGGGCTCCAGAACGGTTAGTACAGCCCCTTGGGCTCCTTACCAGGCTGATTTACATGTATATTAAATCATTTTTTATACTCAATAAAACCACTCAAATATATGGGAAAGGTACCGTATATTGCGGACATGCTAGCGGCGATCTAGCCGTGCATGTCCGCATCTCTATAGGGTAAAAAGAGGTGACAGAATCCCTTTAAGGGGGAATGTAAACGGCCAGTATCCGTGTTTTGTAGATCCACAAATTGCAGACCGCAAAACATCCAACAGTCGTGTGCATGACCCTTATTCTGACTGGAGTCGGGAAGGAATTTATTTTCCCATAAAATGAGGAAACTTGGCTTCAACCTCATCTGGATCAACTTGAAGGATAACAGGCTGAACTCGATGTACAGATTTCTTTTTTCACTATTACAAACTATGGGGGTCATCAGGCTCGGACTGGCCCACCGGGGAGGCGGGTGATTCCTCAGTGGGCCCCCAGGCTCCTGCGCCCGGAGATAAGACAGAGGAGTAATCTTTTATCTTGTTTCTCAGGAGAGATAATTATTGTAACCACTAGGTGGCAGTATCACACAGTGATGCAGCCTCCTACTGGTGTACATTGTACAGGAGGCCCCGCAGTATTTTTCAAGCTTCCCGGGCTGCTGGCAGTGAAGGAGGAGAGAACATGTCTGGCCATCCTCCTGCCCTCCCTGCTGTCAGAAAACTGGCTGCTGGAGAGAAAGACTCCTCTGCGGTGCTGGGCTGATTTCTCAGGTGTGTGACAGTAGTGAGCTGTAGGAGACTAAGGGGGGAATAGGGGATTTGTTTATAGCAGAAACAGATCTATGAATGTGTGTTGCTCTCTGCAGAGTTCACAGTGGCATTGGGGGGACTCAGCTCCAGATGCCCCCACTCTAAATGCACCCCAAATATTGCCTCTTCTCCAGTTGCCCCCCTAATACCTCTGCTCCAGGATCACCACTATTACCCTACCTCAGGCAACCCTAATACCTCTGCTTTAGGTGCGCACCCATAAGTGCCCCAGCTCCAGATGCCCCCACTCTAAATGCACCGCTAATATTACCACCATGTAATCCAGCAGCGGTGGCCGTGCTTGCACACTATAGGTAAAGGTGTTGGCCTATACGCACTTCCAGCCTTTCCCTATAGTGTGTAAGCACGGCCACCGCTGATGGATTACACAGTGGTAATAACTACGGATATGTGCTGTGTGTAATGTGATAGAAAGAAGGGAATATGGAGTATCACAATACATTAGTAAGTGCCTTGTATTAACTTTCTCTACATGATAAATGCCACTTACTGAAGTGAGACAACCCCTTTAAGTGTGTTACACTTAATAGGGTTAGGCATAAATGTCTTGGTGTGTGCATTGCGTGTTTCCTATGTGTGATTGGTGTGTGCTATATATGTTCTATGTATCAGTGGTGTATGTGCAGTATGTGACATATGCATCAGTGGCATGTGAGCCACGTATAAGTGTCTTGTGTCCCACATGTGTCCAGTGAGTGATTGGTGTGCGCTGCATGTGTCTTGTTTCGGACTGACTTAAGTGCAGGATATCCTTATATGTGTAAATTCTGCCACATGTATGTTTGTGCATTATGCTGCCATCATACTTCTGTTATCACTGTAAGGGCTCATGAACACCATTGTTGGATGTTTTGCAGTCTGCAAATTGCGGATCCGCAAACCATGGATACTGGGTGTGTGTGCGTTCCACATTATGCGGAACAGAACAGCCGGCCTCTAATAGAACAGTCCTGTCCTTGTCTGTAATGATGACAATAATAGGACATGTTCTATCATTTTGCAGAACGGCCATCCGGACATACAGACACAGAATGCACACGGAGTAATTTTTTTTTTTTTTTCTTTTTTTGCGGCCCCATTGAAGTGAAGTGAATGGTACGGACATGGAAAAAAAATAAGTTACTGTGCAGGATCCCTAAGATGGGCCCCCAGAAACAGTTACACTGGGGGTCATTTATTAAGACTGGCGTTTTAGACACCGGTCTTAATATCCCCTATAGCTGGCGGTGGATCTGCCAGAGTTTTGTAGATGTGCTGGCCTCTACATAACTATGACATATCCACCGCCGATTGTAAATGTAAGACAGCTTCCCTCTTTTTTAGACCTGGTGTGAGCAGGCAAAAGTCACAGATTGCGGCACAAAGGACCTAATATAGGTGTATTTCTGGTTAGTAAATGACCCCTATGTTCCTGTAGTAAACAAATTATGGTTTGGTAAATGGCACATTTTTTCCTTTTATTTTAGTCATATACTTTTTATTTAAAGAGGACCTTTCACTGGAATATTCTAGTTTAATTAAATACCTTTCCTTGCGGGGCACCCCCCGCTGATGCTGACACCCTGGTTGTTGTTTTTTTAAATACAGCTCATACGTCCCGCTGTGCCCCCTGGTGGTTTTCCCGCTCAGTATGTTAATCCAGAGCATCGGTACAAGGAGGAGGAGACACCAGGGTTTCTCAATGGGCGTCTCCGTCTCCCTGTCTGTGCCGCGATCCAATCACAGCGGAGAGCATCACCGCCAAGGAGAAGAGAAAACTCACCTTCTCCCTGGCTGTGACTCTCTCCGCTGTGATTGGACCGCGGCACAGACAGGGAGAAGGAGACACTGATTGAGAAACCCTGGTGTCGCCTCCTCCTTGTACCGATGCTCAGGATTAACATACTGAGCGGGAAAACCACTAGGGGGCACAGCGGGACGTATGAGCGATATTTAAAAAAACAACAACCAGGGTGTCAGCATCAGCGGGGGGTGCCCCGCAAGGAAAGGTATTTAATTAAACTAGAATATTCCAGTGAAAGGTCCTCTTTAGGCCCCTTTCACACGGCGAGTATTCCGCGCGGATGCGATGCGTGAGTTGAACGCATTGCACCCGCACTGAATACCGACCCATTCATTTCTATGGGGCTGTGCACATGAGCGGTGATTTTCACGCATCACTTGTGCGTTGCGTGAAAATCGCAGCATGCTCTATATTCAGCGTTTTTCACGCAACGCAGGCCCCATAGAAGTGAATGGGGTTGCGTGAAAATCGCAAGCAAGTGCGCATGCGGTGCGATTTTCACGCATGGTTGCTAGGTGACAGTCTAGTCACTGTATTATTTTCCCTTATAACATGGTTATAAGGGAAAATAATAGCATTCTGAATACAGAATGCTTAGTAGGTGATCAATTGAGGGTTAAAAAAAAATAAAAAAAATTAACTCACCTTCTCCTCTTGTTCGCGTAGTTCCCGGTCTCTTCTTTACTTCTTTAATGATGAACTACCGGCTAGGACCTGTGGTGACGTCAGATCACATGCTCCAATCACATGGTCCATCACCACGGTGATGGACCATGTGATTGGAGCATGTGATCTGACGTGACCAAAGGTCCTTTAGCCCACAGCTCATCATTAAAGAAGTAAAGAAGAGACCGGGAACTACACGAACAAGAGGAGAAGGTGAGTTAATTTTTATTTATTTTTTTAACCCTCAATTGATCACCTATTAAGCATTCTGTATTCAGAATGCTATTATTTTCCCTTATAACCATGTTATAAGGGAAAATAATACAATCTACAGAACACCGATCCCAAGCCCGAACTTCTGTGAAGAAGTTCGGGTTTGGGTACCAAACATGCGCGATTTTTCTCACGCGAGTGCAAAACGCATTACAATGTTTTGCACTCGCGCAGAAAAATCACGGGTGTCTAGTGTAAAGTAAAACTGGTTTAGTTGTCCATAACAACGAATCAGATTCCACCTTTCATTTTTCAGAGCTCCTTGGGAAAATTAAATGTGCAATCTGATTGGTTGCTAGGGGCGAGTTTTCCTTTACACCAGTTTGATAAACTCCCCCTATGTGCTAGAAGAGGACCCCTCACCTAACCCATACCCAACGCAGCTTCATTAGTATTCACTGAAGTGAATACTAATGAGGCTGCCAGTCCTGCTTGGATCTGTGACGTTCCAGCTGGGAGGGGAAGGAGAGGCAGAAACTTGATGCTGCAGACATTCCCCGTGAGTCTTGCACCGGGATGTAAACAAAAGGTGTGGTCCGCAGATTGCAATTATGCTGGAGGAGTCAAAATGTACTCAGAACCGCATCATATGATTTATATAATGCAGTAAGGTTCAATGGTGGTGTTATTTATCATTTTTAGTGCAACCGGAAAATCTCTTTAAGATGATTGGCCAAACCAGCCAAAATCGTCAGTTTTGACTGACCTAGATCTATGGTGCGACCCCCTTCTTCACCTAGGCAACCCCTCTGCTCCGATGCTCTCCCTTGCCCTGCGCTGTTTTACAGGCTAGGGCAGCGCTAAAGCCCCCCCATTAGTGCCAGTGGCGTCACCAGGAACACTGCTAGGCGGAAGCCTCTGCCTAGCAGAGACCAGGTACATCACCGGATCCGCTGAAAAAGCCCTAGCCCTGTGCGATTCAGAGGGGCTGCCTGGGTGTGGAAGGGAATATGTCCAACCCCTTTAAATCTGTAGTGTCGGATTTTGTTTTTACATGTTCTCTCTGAAATGAAGATGCTGGTGCTGGATGAATAAGGATTATTATCAAGGTACCAGTCCGGAGAGGGATGACTAGCAGCAGAGGTAGGGCTATCCTTACCCCTATTATTTCTTTATCTCCTGTATTTCTATTTCTAAGAGCTCCCAGAAACATTTCCCTACATATCCGTCCCTGAAGAATTGCTGCCTGACTAGAATACACAGTGTTTAATGGTGTTCTGTGCAGATCAGGACATTATCCCATTGTGACCAAGGCCACTGAAACACTCTATCTCCGTGACAGTTCTGTTACCATCATTTACTGTATAAGGTACAAAGTCTGGCAGCTCGGCTATCAGAGCCTCTGGTAGCGATTAGACTTCTGCCATTTCTGCAATTTATATTTGATATGGTTAATAACACCCTGTAAATTCTCGTAAATTCCAGGAAATATATTATGTTGTATTACTAATGACAGATTTCATGCAGTTTGGTAGCCTCCATAAATCAGCAGCATACAATCTGGTTAAACGCTTTTCATTTTTATTTTCCGTAAATTTTCTTCCCCAAGGGTAAACTCAGACATAGCGATATTTTCCACAGTGCATCTCGCTGCGATCCTGGTGAATCTGCATTGATTATACATCTGCAAGGGTTACCTGCGGATTGCGCTGCGGATTCACAGAATATTCCTCCTTTCCGTATTGAAGGGGGGAAATCTGCACGGAACATCTGAAGCTGGATTTGCTCGGCCAGTTATCGCATACAAACGTTCCTTTGAACACTCGTTCCCAATAATCTGCTGATGAATGAGCGAAACACTCGGGTTAAATGCTCGGAGGGGCAGTCGCCTAAATAATTTCTGGACAGCGGATGTTGCTGTGTGTAAACAGCGATGAGGGATAGCACTGGAGGTGATCGCTGCTTCACCTGCACTAACGAGCAAGCAATTGTCAGGAAGGAAAGCTTCCTTCCCAACAATCCTCCGCTCATTGGTGCAGCATGAAAATGCATTTACACTGCGCGGCTGCGCCAATGAGCAGACGACTGTCAGGAGGAAAGCTTTCCTTCCCACAATTGCCTGCTCATTAGTGGAGGTGAAGCGCTGCTCGTTCATCAGATGATCTGCGCCACCTTTAGGCCTGTTTCACACTTGCATTTTGGGTTTCGGTTTTGAGAGGTTCCATTTGGCGTAAACACATCCGTATGTATCCGTTCCCTTAGGATGCAGTTGTGTTACATCGAAATGGAACAAACCGGATCCGGCTCTAAAATCATTGTAAGTCAATGGGTGACGGATCCATTTTTATTTCGGATCTGAAAAAAATTGATCCAGAATTATTGACTTACATTGATTTTACTGTCAGATCCGGTTTGTACTTTTTCGCAGACCGGACACAAAACCGCAGCTTGCAGCAGTTTTGTGTCTAGTCAAAAAAATGCAACAAAACAGAACGGAATGAATCCTAATCAGTTTTGTACCCCATTGACAATGAATGAGGACAAAATGGAACAGTTTCCTCTGCTGGATCTCAAAACCGGAAAGCCATAACACAAGTGGGAAACAGGCCTTAGATGGGCAGATTATTGGGAACAAGCATTCGTAGGAACGTTTATTCCAGATAATTGGCCTGAACTTTAAACTCCAGCTTTAGGCCTCATGCACACTACCGTTGTGTGCATCCGTGGCCGTTGTTCCGTTTTCCGTGATTTTCTGCAGACCCATTGACTTTCAATGGGTCCGTTGAAAACTCGGAAAATGCACCGTTGTTCATCCGCGGCCGTGATCCGGATGCACACAAGATCCGACAGTATATTCTAACACAGAGGCGTTCCCATAGTGATGGGGATGCTTAAAGTTAGAATATACTAAGAACTGTGTACATGACTGCCCCCTGCTGCCTGGCAGCACCCGATCTCTTACAGGGGGCTGTGATCCGCACAATTACCCCTCAGGTGCCGCACCTAAGGGGTTAATTGTGCGTATCATAGGCCCCTGTAAGAGATCAGGTGCTGCCAGGCAGGAGGGGGCACACCCCCCTCCCTCCCCAGTTTTAAATTCATTGGTGGCCAGTGTGCCACCCCCCTCCCTCCCCTGTATTACATTCATTGGTGGCCAGTGGGCCCCCCCTCCCTCCCCTGTATTACTGTACATTCATTGGTGGCCAGTGGGCCCCCCTCCCCTGTATTACTGTGCATTCATTGGTGGCCAGTGGCCCCCCCTCCCTCCCCTGTATTACTGTACATTCATTGGTGGCCAGTGGGCCCCCCCTCCCTCCCCTGTATTACTGTACATTCATTGGTGGCCAGTGCGGCCGCCCCTCCCTCCCCCTCCTAATTAAAATCCCCCCCCTATCATTGGTGGCAGCGGAGAGTTCCGATCGGAGTCCCAGTTTAATCTGCAGTCCTGGTTGCCATGGTTACTTAGCAATTTTTAGAAGCATTATACTTACCTGCGATGTCTGTGACCGGCCGGGCGCTCCTCCTACTGGTAAGTGACAGGTCTGTGCTATAAGCAATGCGCTGCAGTAGCGTCCTGGTTGCCATGGTTACCGATCGGAGCCCCAGCTATTAAACTGTGACTCCAATCGGAACTCTCCGCTGCCACCAATGATAGGGGGGAAGGGGGATTTTAATTAGGAGGTGGAGAGAGGGGGGGCCGCACTGGCCACCAATGAATGTACAGTAATACAGGGAAGGGAGGGGGGCCCACTGGCCACCAATGAATGTACAGTAATACAGGGGAAGGAGGGGGGGCCCACTGGCCACCAATGAATGTACAGTAATACAGGGGAGGGAGGGGGGCCCACTGGCCACCAATGAATGTACAGTAATACGAGGGAGGGGGGGCCCACTGGCCACCAATGAATGTACAGTAATACAGGGGAGGGAGGGGGACCGCACTGGCCACCAATGAATGTAATACAGGGGAGGGACGGAGGGGGGGGCACACTGGCCACCAATGAATTTAAAACTGGGGAGGGAGGGGGGTGTGCCCCCTCCTGCCTGGCAGCACCTGATCTCTTACAGGGGGCTATGATACGCACAATTAACCCCTCAGGTGAGGCACCTGAGGGGTAATTGTGCGGATCACAGCCCCCTGTAAGAAATCGGGTGCTGCCAGGCAGCAGGGGGCAGTCATGTACACAGTTCGTAGTATATTCTAACTTGAAGCGTCCCCATCACTATGGGAACGCCTCTGTGTTAGAATACACTGTCGGATATGAATTTTCACAATCTAACTTAAATCCGATGGTATATTCTAACATAGAGGCATTCCCATGGTGATGGGGACGCTTCAAGTTAAAATATACCATCGGATTGGAGAAAACTCCGATCCGATGGTATATTAATAGGGACTCCTGACTTTTCATTGAAAGTCAATGAGGGACGGATCCGTTTGCAATTGCACCATATTGTGTCAACGTCAAACGGATCCGTCCCCATTGACTTGCATTGTAAATCAGGACGCATCCGTTTGGCTCCGCACGGCCAGGCGGACACCAAAACAACTTTTTCCTTCATGTCCGTGGATCCTCCAAAAATCAAGGAAGACCCACGGAAGAAAAAACGGACACGGATCACGGACCTACGGACCCCGTTTTTGCGGACCGGAAAAAAAACCGGTCGTGTGCATGAGGCCTTAGGCTGCATGCACACATCCGTGCTCTGTTGCGGACCCGCAAATTGCGGATCCGCAACACACCCGCCCGGCACCCCTATAGAAATGCAGCTGCGGACAAGAATAGGACAGGCTCTATCTTTTTGCGGAGCTGCGGACCCAAAGATTGGGGCCGCGCTCCGCGGATGCGGACAGCAGAGAATGAATGGGTCCGCACCCGTTCCGCAAAATTGCGGAACGGATGCGGACCCATTTTGCGGACGTGTGAATGGAGCCTTAAAGTGGTTTTCCTCTGTATAGGTCATCAGTATCTGACCGGTGGGCATTCAACACCCTGGACCCATGCCAATCAGCTGTTTGAGAAGCACCAGCACTCACAGCTGCCTTCTCTCAGTGGCCGTGCTTGATGTCTCAGCTCAGCCCCATTCACTTCATTGGGGCTAAGACCATGTGCGAGCGCCACTGCCTTCTCAAGCAGCTGATTGGTGGGGGTCACAGGTTGTTGGATCCCCACCGACCAGATACTGATGACCTATCCAGAGGCTAGGTCACTGACGGACATATGCCTTAATGTGCAATAAATGTGTATGCCACAGAGGTGAAATCCATAGAATGTTCATTTTTCTGGATTGCAAATGCGGACGGCGTTTTTAACATCCCACATGTCCTGCAGTAGAATTTACAGTTCAAAATCCTTACGACAAATCTGACACATCTGAACTTGTATCCTTAGGGTGTCACTGAACCTTGAAAAAAAAATCAAGGGTTTTAATCAGTGGGGGTCTGAGTGTGGAGATCTCCACCGATCGCTAGGATGAGGAGAGAAAAGTGCTTAGCAGACACTCCTCTGCAGGAGCCGGGTTCAATAGAAAGTCTACGGGCCCATCTCCTCCAGCGAAGAAAGAGAGCGCTATGTGAGCATTTTTCTCGCCTGTTCTAGCGATCGCTGGGGGTCTTAACACTCAGACCACTAAGAAAGGAAACTTTTCATGTGTTACTATGACATACTAAAAGTTTTTTCAGTGTCTGAATCCCCCAGCCCACTGTATCAGAATTGGGTGGGCAGGCAGATTTTGGGTAGTGACATCACTAAACTTTGCTGACATCAGTGTGACATGTCCCTGCACGAGACCCACCGATGAGACATCACACTTCTAACCCAAAGGGGACCGGAAGAAGTGGGCACAGGACCCCTGAGCGCTGGAATGAAGCGGCAGTGACTAGGGCGGGTTTCTTTATTTTAAACACATTCCAGCCCTTAATTAATTTCAGCTTGGGGGGGGTCAGACAATGCCTCTAATCCGCTTCTCGTATAGACAGAAGTATGAAAACACAGCCGCACCATCGCCCATGTTTTTACATTATCCATCATAACTTTAGCTGCTTGTCAAGCAATTGTATGAGCCACACGTCTGTTAACATGACACCCGTGGTGGACTGAAGGGCAGGTCCTATTGTATGGAGAGCAGCAGGAAATACAGCTGCCTTCCTTTCTAGCTCAATTAATTATTTCCTTTCTACATAAAACTGTAAGTATTGGTCACTTTGGGAAGGTAAAAGGATTTCCTGCAATACTTCTCTTATTTCCTCTGAAAAGTATATTAGCAAATGCTTAAAAATGATGAGTGAAGACAGAAGGTAGTGTTGTTAATGATGCGGTATACACACTGCTTACTGCGGTATGCTTATTATGCTATAGATCCACTATTCATGACATTTTGCAAGAATTAATTTATACTGTCCATCAAGTTTACCCAGTTATTTAACATTGATCCAGGAGAAGACACACAAAGTCTTCTATTATGGAGAAGGAACTCCTTCCAGACGTCAATATGGGAATCTTAGATAAACCACTCAAAACCAACAAACTACTTTATATAACTTGTGATGACTATTTAAAAGAAAAAAATCATTATCGCCCCTTCAAATCTCTTTTAATCAATCATCCAGCATCCTATGGCATAGAATTCCCTAGACTCATTGCTCTTAGGCCTCGTGCACACGGCTGTTGCCTGGTTGTGGCCGTATTACGGCCTGAAAACAGCAGGTCCGCAATACACGGGCACCGGCCATGTGCACCCCGCATCAAAGATGTAGACCCAGGGGCACTGAACCCTATGGAAGCTCTATGGCGTGCTTTCGTGGGGTTTCTGTCCGTGGCTCCGCACTGCAAAAAAGTAGAGCATTCACTACTTTATTGTAGTGATGAGCGGCATGGGCAATATTCGAATTTGTGATATTTTGCAAATATTTGGGCGAATATTTGCCAAATATTCGAGAATTCGTTATCTCCAGTCATTATTTTCTTGATTGCGGAAATCGGCAATTAAAAAATTTGCAGATGTTGCAGCCTTCTCATTGGCCCACAAGCTAGAAGCAGGAAGGGATCATGTGTACTGATTAAAAATACATTACGAATTACGAATATATATCACTATATTGTAAATACGTCTTTAGACAAACTTTGTAGCCACCTGCTTGTTTGGCTGTGGATAGGGTTCCCAGCCCCGTCAACTTATGTAGTACAAATCACAGCAAGAAAATTTGTATAGGTTGGTTGTGTTTTATTCTGAAAAACGTGAAATGCGGCTTTCCTTGTGCAAACGTTTTTGGCCGATAATTCAGCCTTCGTCAGGCACTACAATTGTACAATAGAACATAATCAAAGTAAGGCTTGTGTTGTCATACATCAAGAATAATGTAAAGATATATAGCGTAAAAAGTCACATGGAAAGCACATATACATTCAAAATATGCCGCCATATAATAATATTTTGCGCTTATTTCTGGAGGAATAAAACTGAGAAAAACAACAGCATGTCATCTGTGCACAGTTATTAAGGTAATAAAATACATGAGATTTCCTCAGTAACCAATTATCCTATGTGGTAAATGGTTGTTGCTTGATATAGAAGTATAATAATGCCACTAATTGCATTTCAAGAGGTATTGCAGTTATTCTCACATAACCTTCAAACTGGTTTAAGGGACCCCTGTTTTCAATGATCCGAAAAATGTGCTATAGTTGGTATCTCTAGCTTACCTGTGCCGCTGGAGGGTAGAAGAAGGAGTACACCAGATGTGGGAGAAGGGGGCATAAAGACCGCCTGTAGTAGATGGTGTAAGGAGGTCGCCGAGCTCCCGCTCTTAAAAAAGACTGCGGGACCGGCGTGCAGCGGTGGGTGGGCGGAACGCACCCTGCAAGGCGGCAGTGCGTTCCAAAGACCGCACTTATACATCATTATATACATTCTTTTGTTTTTAGACGCTTATTGCATTTATTAACAAAGCTTTTCCAAGAACTTCAGTAGACACATTTATTTGTGTCTTGCATGTATCCGGTCTTTTTTGTGAGATAGTGGATCCTTTCTGTACGTTTGAGCACTGAGCGCAGTGTAGGCAGGGGAAAGGGCCCGTCTTTTGTGTATGGAGAAGTAACTGTTTTGAAGGAGGTCTGGATGGTCCAATGTCTGCCCTTACAAGGAAGTCCCTGAGGTTTTTGGGTCTTCGATTGCATGCCAGAATGGGATTATTGAATTTGTCCACTTCCGGAAATGCCTTTCTACGGAGTGACCAATGGGATTTTATTATGTTCACTACTGTTTTTTTTATTTTCTTGCTGTGATTTGTACTACATAACTAAATGCAAAATATTCACAAATTCTCGAAGTGCCGATATTTGTGCTAAAAATTCGCAATTCGAATATTCGTGATCAACACAACTTTTTTGCAGTGCAGACGTCAGATGCCGATTGCGACCCCATTCAAGTCTGCATGCGGCGGCCCTATGGTCGGTGCCTGTGCCGAGTGCATGAGGCCTTAAGGTGGCCATACATATTAGATCATACTCGGCTGAACCCAGCAATTTCAGTGGTACCACCTGACCATTTAATGTGCATGGAGGTGTCCAGACATTAGGGAGGAGGAATATGAAGGTTCTTGCCTGCTGATCTTTTGTAGGCAGATGAAATAAACAGCTTATTCCTCTGTACTCATGGAGAGCACATGCACACTTTCCTGAACCAGGCATGCACCTGTATAAGGGTTTTGAGAAGAATAGCTGTCAGCTGAAATAGCGTTAGGAAGCTTTTTACAGTGAGGAAATCCTTCTATGCTGGTTGAGAAGTTTTCTTTCCTCTAGATGTAGTAGATGACTCCTTATGGTCTTAGACCTAGCTATGAAAACTACATTGCACAGCTTCTTATATTATCCATTACAGATGAGCAAATTTATTGAAAATTCGATTCACGAAGAAATTCGCTGCATGATTAATTACTTTGTTATGAAGCACATTTCTTTTTACACAACGGCGCAATGATGGGGAAAAGCGATTGTACCGCCCCTATCATTGAACGTCACAGATACAGTGTTCATCGCTGATAACGGCATTTGAGATTAACATTAAAGCCTTTCAGGGGTTAATCCAGTAAAAATAAAAAACTGAAAAAATAAAAAATATGATTGTGTAGAGGCCGCCGCGGCCATCTTGATTGAAGACACTGCGCAAAAACTCACACAGCGACGTGATGAAATATTCACTCCATACATCACCCCTCGTGAGATTTTGCGTGGTATCTTCAATCAAGTTGGCAGTGGCAGCCTCTTTGTGTGCAAATGGATGAGGGGAGTATAATTGTTTTTGTTTTTTACCGCCACTTTTGATTTGTTACCACAGTTTTCCATTTGGGATAAATATTTTTGTATTTAAATAGTACTGGCATTTTTGCTCGCGGTAATGCCCATGATGTATATATTTTTTATCTTTTTTGTTTTTTATTTTCATTTTAGGGAAAGGGGGTAATTAGAATTTTTTTATTTTTTAACTTTTTTATTTTTAAAAGGATTTATTTTATTTTTTTACACTTTTTTTTATAGTTCCTATAGGGAACTAGAACAAGTACCGTAATCATTATTATGCTTCTTTCATGCATTGGAGTTTATGGGAATTATACTTTGTTCTTATAGAGCCCTGCCACAGGCTCCCTACTAATGGGCAGCAGCCTTCTGTCACAATTCCAGGTTTTAGCGTGTACAGATGCCGTGGTCACTTTTGACCATGGCATCTGAAGGGTTAAATGTCCGTGACCGACATTACCGCTGGTTGCGGACATTAGCCGCCTGTGTCTGGTGTATGAAACATCAGGCACCCGGCTAGGGTGGCCAGACATCCGGTTTTAGGCCGGACAGTCTAGTTTTTAGACTCCTGGTCCTCCGTCCGGTGCAATTCCAGGACGGATGGCCAGAAATCCTTCTTTTTTGTGGTTATGGGTGACAACGGGTCAGGCTCCGGCATGGTCACTTTAAGTATCCCTGACCCCATGGCAGGACAGGAGGCAGGACCTGGCAGCATGTCTGGCTAGCACAGTGCACTGTATAACATGATGTCACTGTGACATCAGTGCTGCTGCGCCGGCCCATTCTCTGAACCATTCACTGCAGGCAGGAACGGAGGAGTGTGGGTACCACTGCCCAGTGCCCACTCTTACTCACTCACTGGTCCAGCCATCCACGATCCCACGGTGTTAAAAGTTGAAACCACTTTGCCCTCACTCTCTCTCTCTGACTGCCAGCCAGGCATAGTTTAGTCAGCTTCAAGTCAGCCTGAGCCAGCCCACTATGGCCTAGGCCCAGCCAGGTACTACTAGTTACCATCTGGATTAATTTTCTTCTGTATAGCTGGAATAAGTTGTACATCTTCAGGTATATAATATGCCAGAAGATGTATAACTTATACCAGCTGTACATGTATAATAATATACAGAATGACATCTGACATATGTAAGTATATACCAGACTGGTATATACTTACATATGTCATACGGTCATCTTCCTGTATATGCTGGCCTTGGTATCTTCTATCATACATGTGCCGCGCGTCTCTGCTATTTAAAATAGCAGAAACCCGGCGGCCATGGTGCCCGCTGCGCGCGCGAGCGGGCGCCATGTTTAAAGACCGGACCAATGACGTACATGTAAGTCATCTGTCCTTAAGGGGTTAATATGCAAACTAGTTGAAAACAGCCCAAAAGGTGGTCCTTATAGCGAATGTTGCATAGGCACTTCCAACTGAATCAAGCCCCATTCCTCCCCTTGGTGCCTTATCGCTGCCTGCTTCTAGTTCCGACATTATCGAGCCACTGGCATTGACTGTACACAGGGGTTAACAGAGTTGAGCTGTATGTCTGCGCAAGATTTTAACCAGTGGCTCAATGACACCTGGACCAAAAGGAGGGAGGGAGGTGGGACTTGGCTCAATTCAGATGGAAGTGCCTGGGTACAGTTAGCGATGGGGACTACCCCATGGGCTCCTTTCACCTAATTTGCATATAACTCAAAAGATGTTTTTCAGGGCTCAGAATATCAACAAATGAGCATAAAGGTAAGTTTGGGATATGTGTATGTCAACTACAGGGCACCAGGAACAGTTTCATCTGAGAATTTGCAGTGCCCATTGACAAATGATTTGCATGGAGGCAAAACCATGTTGTCAAGGGCAGCACGGTGGCTCAGTGGCGAGCACTGGTGCCTTGCAGCGCTGGGGTCCTAGGTTTGAATCCAACCAAGGGCAACATCGGCATGGAGTTTTTATGTTCTCTCCGTGTTTGCGTGGGTTTCCTCCCACACTCCAAAGACATATTGTTAGGGACCTTAGATTGTGAGCCCCATTGGGGACAGTTGGATGCTATTGTCTGTAAAGCGCTGCGGAATATAGTAGCGCTACATATACATAAAATAAATAAAATCTATGACTTCAGCTGTCCTCCTTTATCAGAGGTAGGGCTGCATTATTTATTACACAGACAACATGGGGAGAGGTGTGCCTGTCTTTCCCTTAGGGCAACGTATGATAGATTCATTCAAAGGGCACATGTTCTTTAGATGTATCTATTATGAGGGAGGAAAATATCAAGGCTGGATTCACAAATATGTACTACGCACGTGTATCGCCCGTATGGGTGATATGAGAAACCGGCGCTTCCCAAAGTGGATTCACAAATATCAGTTACATCTGGCCTCTTATCCTATGCCTGAGCCAGACACAACTGCTAGGCTATCTGGTGTTGTATGTGGGGCACTGTATCCTCAAATCCGGTACAGCAGATCACAAGCCTATCTGAAAGCACCCTTCTTTGCCGTTGTTTCCTGACAAATGGTACCCAGAAGCCTTATCTACTTTTCCAGATATATTTGTATGCGTCATAAAAAGTAGGGTGAGGGCTTCCCAAGTATGTTAACCATCCCAAATGCTGTAATTTTAAAGGGGTTATCCCATGACGTATGTATAAAATGAAAATCAAAGATCATATAATACATGACAATCTCTTTCTAATAAAGCTAGAACCAGCCCTGTACCTCACATGGATCCAGAGATCTCCACATTCATTGCTCTGCTAGATTTATATCAAGCAGACAGCTCAAAGGGAGTGTCTGCTCTGCTGCAGCTCAGGGGGTGTGTCCATTCTCTCCCTATCACAGCTCAGGAAGCAGTTGAAGGATGGAACTGAGCATGTGCGGCCATCTCAGTGAGCAGGACAAAGAAATAAGAAATAAAACAAACAGCAGTGGTGCTATACAGATACATTTTATTGAATAACTCAGTGGCCATTCAAAAGTTTTAATTACATGCAATTACAAAAGTGTTCAGATCCAGGAGCTGGCTTGAAAAATATAGATTATTTTTTTTGTGGGACAACCCCTTTAAGAACCAGGATTCCATGATATATGTCCTGTGCAAGATCCTGTCCTGCTGAAAGTGCCTTCTTGGAGAAGTTGTTCAGCACCCAAAACACACGAGCGAGATTCAGATGGCCATTCCGAAATATCCATCTTCAAAATGAGGACTTGTAAGAACATCTACAGGTGAAACTCGAAAAATTAGAATATCGTGCAAAAGTCCATTTATTTCAGTAAGGCCTCATGCACACGACCGTGGTGTGTTTTGCGGTCCGCAAAACACGGATGGCGACCATGCGAGTTCTGCAATTTGCGGAACGGCACAGACAGCCTTCAATATAAATGCCTATTCGTGTCCGCAAAGCACGGACAAGAATAGGACATGTTATATTTTTTTAGCGGGGCCACGGAACGGAGCAACGGATGCGGACAGCACACGGAGTGCTGTCAGCATCTTTTGCGGCCCTATTGAAGTGAATGGGTCCGCATCCGAGCCGCCAAAACGGAGGCTTGGATGCGGACCTAAACAACGGCCATGTGCATGAGGCCTAATGTAAATTAAAAGGAATTGCATTAATGCAGCTTAAAAATTTGAATTTTGTGAAAAGGTTCAATATTCTAGCCTCAAAGTGTCACACTCTAATCAGCTAATTAATCCATACCCTCTGAGCAAAGGGTACCTCAAAATTGTGACTTTGGGGTTTCATAAGCTATAAACCACAATCATCCAAAAGCTTGAAATATCTCACTTTGCATGTAATGAGTCTATCTCATGTATTAGTTTCACCTTTTAAGTTGCATTACTGAAATAAATGAACTTTGCACAATATTCAAATTTTTCGAGTTTCACCTCTATATGGCACTTAGGTGCATCCTTTTGTAACTGACAGCTGGCTGTTGGGCAAAGGCAGCCGAACTCTTGTGCATAAGCGATGTCAGTCACAGTGAAGAGGGAGCGGTTACCGTGACTTGAAGCAAGGAGGCCGCTGCCTCCTTGACTTCAAGCATGTGTGGAGTAGCGCGCCGGGCAGGGGATAAAACAACGTTTTCAGTACTTTTGCTGCATCTGCCTTCAGGAAGAAAGGCATCATCAGAAACACACTGCTGGCTACACGCAGGTACTGCTGGCGGGTTGGGATGGTTTTGGGAGGTGACAGATTCCCTTTAACATATTAGTGGAGAAATTCCAGGTTGGGTTCAGAACAGAGACTTGAAAGTAGAAACATCTGGATTATGTAGGGTCCAACAACCATAATAATAGCTGATCAACATGGGTTCTATATAGGATATTTCTATAAGGATTATTTCTGAAACATAAAAAGGGGAAACAGATTTTCAAGAGATTTCATAGCAATGTTTTTCCTTTGTCTCCGGGCCATGCTTGATGCATTTCTGGCTAACAATCAGCTGTTTCAACATGCAGTGGTCCTCACTATGTTCTCTTACAATTGGTTTGGCCACATAAAATGTGTTTATCAGAATTCTTGAGAACAAAAAAGGTTGATCTATCCGACACAATGTTTCAAAAATGTGTGCTGTAAAGCGGTAGCCCTACCCAAAGGCCAAAAGTTCAGTAGTAAGAAAGTAGTAAGTACAACAAATGGTTTCCCTGGGGACATGATCCAAACTCTGCCCTCTAGCAAAACTGGGTAGTCCTGTGTTCAAATGATGGTATTTATCTAGCACTGGTTTGAGGGGCAGTTCAAGTGCCTTTCATTAGTGCTATTCATTGAAGGGTAATTCGTTTCTCAAATTCCCTACAACTGTTTAGCATATCATTTATTGTGCTAAGCTTTCTGGAAAAACCACACTACATAGCTCCCACTGTGCATTACATTACCACTTTCCAGCTACAAATTAATTTGAAAAGATTTGACGCTATTGTTAAAGGAAATTAGTTATCAATTTTTTATTTCAAACATTTTTTAGAAATTTTTGGTGATTTTGTTTATTTTTTTCATTTATATATTACTCTACAGTCGTGGCCAAAAGTTTTGAGAATTACATAAATATAGGAAATTGGAAAAGTTGCCGCTTAAGTTTTTATAATAGCAATTTGCATATACTCCAGAATGTTATGAAGAGTGATCAGATGAATTGCATAGTCCTTCTTTGCCATGAAAATTAACTTAATCCCAAAAAAACCTTTCCACTGCATTTCATTGCTGTCATTAAAGGACCTGCTGAGATCATTTCAGTAATCCTCTTGCTAACTCAGGTGAGAATGTTGACGAGCACAAGGCTGGAGATCATTATGTCAGGCTGATTGGGTTAAACTGGCAGACTTGACATGTTAAAAGGAGGGTGATGCTTGAAATCATTGTTCTTCCATTGTTAACCATGGTGACCTGCAAATAAACGCGTGCAGCCATCATTGCGTTGCATAAAAATGGCTTCACAGGCAAGGATATTGTGGCTACTAAGATTGCACCTCAATCAACAATTTATAGGATCATCAAGAACTTCAAGGAAAGAAGTTCAATTCTTGTTAAGAAGGCTTCAGGGCGTCCAAGAAAGTCCAGCAAGCACCAGGATCGTCTCATAAAGAGGATTCAGCTGCGGGATCGGAGTGCCACCAGTGCAGAGCTTGCTCCGGAATGGCAGCAGGCAGGTGTGAGCGCATCTACACGCACAGTGAGGCGAAGACTTTTGGAAGATGGCCTGGTGTGAAGAAGGGCAGCAAAGAAGCCACTTCTCTCCAAAAAAAACATCAGGGACAGATTGATCTTCTGCAGAAAGTTTGGTAAATGGACTGCTGAGGACTGGGGGAAAGTCATATTCTCCGATGAAGCCTCTTTCCGATTGTTTGGGGCATCTGGAAAAAGGCTTGTCCGGAGTTAAAAAGGTGAGCGCTACCATCAGTCCTGTGTCATTACAACAGTAAAGCATCCCGAGACCATTCATGTGTGGGGTTCCTTCTCATCCAAGGGAGTGGGCTCACTCACAATTTTGCCCAAAAACACAGCCATGAATAAAGAATGGTACCAAAACACCCTCCAACAGCAACTTCTTCTAACAATCCAACAGCAGTTTGGTGAAGAACAATGCATTTTCCAGCACGATGGAGCACCGTGCCATAAGGCAAAAGTGATAACTAAGTGGCTCGGGGACAAAAACGTTGACATTTTGGGTCCATGGCCTGGAAACTCCCCAGATCTTAATCCCATTGAGAACTTGTGGTCAATCCTCAAGAGGCGGGTGGACAAACAAAAACCCACTAATTCTGACAAACTCCAAGAAGTGATTATGAAAGAATGGGTTGCTATCAGTCAGGAATTGGCCCAGAAGTTGATTGAGAGCATGCCCAGTCGAATTGCAGAGGTCCTGAAAAAGAAGGGCCAACACTGCAAATACTGACTCTTTGCATAAATGTCATGTAATTGTCGATAAAAGCCTTTGAAACGTATGAAGTGCGTGTAATTATATTTCACTACATCACAGAAACAACTGAAACAAAGATCTAAAAGCAGTTTAGCAGCAAACTTTGTGAAAACTAATATTTGTGTCATTCTCAAAACTTTTGGCCACGACTGTATATGTAAAAAAAAAGTTGAAAGCCTGTAGTTTTTGCATTGGCCACTAAGGCTAGCCATACACATGATATTAAAGTCACGAAAAATGGACGTTTTCCACCAACCATCATTTTAAAAAGCTATCATGAGCTATCTAGTAGGCTGACAGCAGAATTTGGTCTGGCAAAAATGTGATTAGCCAAGTTAGAAAATTTCAGTTGTTAGCCGAAACTGCATGTGTAGGGCATGACTGCCAAATACAGCCGATCATTGGCCTTTTTGCTCAAGGATCAGGAAGTTAGTTCTTTAAATTAGAAAACTTACTAACTGGTTGGACCAGGGAGTAAGTTTGATCCCACAGATGACTGATTTGCAAAAATGCGGCCAATCATTGTCTCGTGTATGGCCAGCTTAATAATATGTGCAGACTTTCTGCTCTGTGGCAATCACTTTTCAGCAGTCATTTCATTATTCTCATGGGTAGGATTACAAATAGGTGACAGACACAGTTTATCTAATCCCTCCATCACATTGGCACAGGTCACAAAGCTCTAAAAAATACAAATAAAAGTCTGCTTCACTGTTTTTTCATCGCTTCATCTCCCCAAAAAATTAAATAAAATGATCAAAAAGTCATGCACACGCCAAAATGATATCAACAAAATCTAGAAATTGTTCTGTAAAAATTGAGCCATCACACAGTTCCATAGATTTTACTATGGGGGTCAGAATATGGAAATGAAAAGAAAAAAATATCTTTGTCCGAAGTTTTTTTTCTGGATAAAAACTACATAAATGTGGTATATTGTCCTTGTACTGACCCAGAGAATGAAGGGAGCAAGTCAGTTATACCAATACTACTATCGGTATGACCATATGGAAACAGATTTTTATCAGAAAACAATTTCTTGCGCTCTTCTGATGGGCTCCAATCCCAGTTCTAGCATCAGGCATTTTGCATGTACTGTTCATAATACATGTGATCTAAGCCTAAATACTTTGGGGGTGTAATATAAACCTGCATATGGCCTAAACTTAGACTGGCAGTCTGAATATGCTCCAAATGTATCACAGTAGCTCAAGTGTGATAAATCTGGTGTATGGCTAGACACATTTGCCACCCAAAATTGTGCCCAAAATGCAACCATATGTTGCAACCACATTTTGTTACAAGATCTAGGCGCAATCACATAAGTAAATGTGGGTCTCCATGTAAAAAAAAATTCTGAACATCAGCAGAACCTATTTTCCATGTCTTTATGTGCTTATACAGGTAGAGGGAATACAGGTGCACCTTATAAAGTGGTCCCTGAATCCAGATTAGAGATGGCCTTGCAGTTAGCCTGGCGATCGTTTCACGGCGAACGAGCAAACATTTGGCGAACATATGGCGATATTTGCGCCTGCCATATTCTTTTACATTGTGAAGAACTTTGGTTGTACAGGACAGCCAATTGAGACGTTTAAGCACATGGACATACCCCCTACCTTATAAATAAACCTGATCTGGGCGCCATTTTACATTGAGTCTTTTGCCAGTGTAGGGAGAGGTTGCTGTGTGGAGCAGGGACAGACTGTTAGGGACACCAAACGCTAGCTAATAGGCAGGGGCGTACATAGAAATCACTGGGCCCCATAGCAAGAATCTAAATTGGGCCCCCATTCCCCTTTTATAGCCCCTCCCACTACCCATTCCAGGCCTCTCTCTTTGTTCCATGAACTATGCTTGCTGCTGCGTTTTATAATTTATGCATCAGGGCCGGATTGGGATTACAAAACAGGCCTGGCAGACAAAAGAGGTATAATAGATGCAGTGTGTACAGATGTATAGTGTATACAGCAGTGTATTGATATGTGAGGAACATGGTATAATATATGCAGTGTGTACAGGTATATAGTATATACAGCAGTGTATTGATATGTGCAGTACAGGGTATATTATATGCAGTCTGTACAGATATATAGTATATACAGTAGTGTAATGTGAGGTACGAGGTATAATAGATGCAGTGTGTACAGATATATTGTATATATAGCAGTGTACTGATATGTGAGGAACGTGGTATAATAGATGCAGTGTGTATAGGTATATAGTAAATATAGCAGTGTACTGATATGTGAGGTATAAATTACAGCTCATACCTCACATATCAATCCAATACTGTATATACAATATACCTGTACACACTTCATCTATTATACCTCGTACCTCACATATCAGTACACTGCAATATATATTATATATCTGTATATATTGCATCTATAATACTGTTTAATATATGCAGTGTGTGTGTATATATATATAGATGTGAGGCATACAAGCTATAATACTGTAGATGCAGTGTTTACAGAAATATGTGGTCAGTTATACATTATGGTCACTGTGTGTGTGAGGTACATGAGGTAGTGGTCACTGTACCTGTCTGAAGTATTATACATGAGTGTGCAATCAGTAAAAACAGGGCATGGGGGAAGGGGGTAAATGACAAGAAGTGGAGGACCTCCTCTTACCACTCCATTCCAGTCTGTATGGATCAATGCAGAGCGGATTGTGAACTTCTAATACTTACTGTTAGGGGTTGAAGGACCTGTGATGATGTCATCACAGGTCCTGGCAGATGTACCTTTCAAACCTAGGAACTACACCATTTTTGGTGCAGTTCCTTTGCTAGATCCTGCAGGACCTGTGATGCTGAAGATGATGTCATCACAGGTCCTGGCAGATGTACCTTTCAAACCTAGGAACTACACCATTTTTGGTGCAGTTCCTTTGCTAGATCCTGCAGGACCTGTGATGCTGAAGATGATGTCATCACAGGTCCTGGCAGATGCACTGTTCTAACCTGGGAACTACACTTTTCACTGTGCAGTTCCCTTACAGGACCTGTGATGACATCATCAAAGGTCCTTTAGCTTTAGAAAGATAGACCGGAGCAATTAGGGGGCGGGGCCTCTCCTCCACTGCGGGCCCCTCTTCCTCACGGGCCCCATAGCAGCTGCGTGGTCTGCCTATATGGTAGGTACGCCACTGCTAATAGGGACACAAAAGTCCTTTTAAGGACTGGTATAGGTGTGCTATCGATAGGTGTGACTTACTGAGGGGTGTAAGTATATTATAGTGCAATTGTATTGTGCAGCAGTTGTTTGCGGTTCTGCTGTGTTACTGCAGCTACACAGAGTGCCAAACGCTATTGGAACAAATAATTTATACTGGTGTGATTTACCAGACGTCCCCTAAAAAACCTAATTACGGCAGGGGTGTTTTATACCAATAATATACTTTCAATATACAGGGAGTGCAGAATTATTAGGCAAGTTGTATTTTTGAGGATTCATTTTATTATTGAACAACAACCATGTTCTCAATGAACCCAAAAAACTCATTAATATCAAAGCTGAATATTTTTGGAAGTAGTTTTTAGTTTGTTTTTAGTTTTAGCTATTTTAGGGGGATATCTGTGTGTGCAGGTGACTATTACTGTGCATAATTATTAGGCAACTTAACAAAAAACAAATATATACCCATTTCAATTATTTATTTTTACCAGTGAAACCAATATAACATCTCAACATTCACAAATATACATTTCTGACATTCAAAAACAAAACAAAAACAAATCAGTGACCAATATAGCCACCTTTCTTTGCAAGGACACTCAAAAGCCTGCCATCCATGGATTCTGTCAGTGTTTTGATCTGTTCACCATCAACATTGCGTGCAGCAGCAACCACAGCCTCCCAGACACTGTTCAGAGAGGTGTACTGTTTTCCCTCCTTGTAAATCTCACATTTGATGATGGACCACAGGTTCTCAATGGGGTTCAGATCAGGTGAACAAGGAGGCCATGTCATTAGATTTTCTTCTTTTATACCCTTTCTTGCCAGCCACGCTGTGGAGTACTTGGACGCGTGTGATGGAGCATTGTCCTGCATGAAAATCATGTTTTTCTTGAAGGATGCAGACTTCTTCCTGTACCACTGCTTGAAGAAGGTGTCTTCCAGAAACTGTCAGTAGGACTGGGAGTTGAGCTTGACTCCATCCTCAACCCGAAAAGGCCCCACAAGCTCATCTTCGATGATACCAGCCCAAACCAGTACTCCACCTCTACCTTGCTGGCGTCTGGGTCGGACTGGAGCTCTCTGCCCTTTACCAATCCAGCCACGGGCCCATCCATCTGGCCCATCAAGACTCACTCTCATTTCATCAGTCCATAAAACCTTAGAAAAATCAGTCTTGAGATATTTCTTGGCCCAGTCTTGACGTTTCAGCTTGTGTGTCTTGTTCAGTGGTGGTCGTCTTTCAGCCTTTCTTACCTTGGCCATGTCTCTGAGTATTGCACACCTTGTGCTTTTGGGCACTCCAGTGATGTTGCAGCTCTGAAATATGGCCAAACTGGTGGCAAGTGGCATCTTGGCAGCTGCACGCTTGACTTTTCTCAGTTCATGGGCAGTTATTTTGCGCCTTGGTTTTTCCACACGCTTCTTGCGACCCTGTTGACTATTTTGAATGAAACGCTTGATTGTTCGATGATCACGCTTCAGAAGCTTTGCAATTTTAAGAGTGCTGCATCCCTCTGCAAGATATCTCACTATTTTTGACTTTTCTGAGACTGTCAAGTCCTTCTTTTGACCCATTTTGCCACAGGAAAGGAAGTTGCCTAATAATTTTGCACACCTGATATAGGGTGTTGATGTCATTAGACCACACCCCTTCTCATTACAGAGATGCACATCACCTAATATGCTTAATTGGTAGTAGGCTTTCGAGCCTATACAGCTTGGAGTAAGACAACATGCATAAAGAGGATGATGTGGTCAAAATACTCATTTGCCTAATAATTCTGCACGTAGTGTATATAGAAAGTATATTATTGGTATATAACACCCCTGCTTCAATCAGTTTTTTTGGGGGGCAACTGGTATATCACACCAGTAGAAATTATTTCTTCAAATAGTGTTTGTCACTGTGTAGATGCGGTAACGCAGCAAAACCACAAACAAATGCTGCACTACCTAAATGCACTATATAGAAAGTATATTATTGGTATATAACACCCCTGCTTCAATCAGTTTTTTTAGGGGCCAATTGGTATATCACACCAGTAGAAATTATTTGTTTCAATGTTGTTTGTCAGCTGTAGTAAAGAGCAGCAAAAAAACGCAAACCAAAGCTGCACTACCCAAATGCACTACACTGCGTGCAGAATTATTAGGCAAATGAGTATTTTGACCACATCATCCTCTTTATGCATGTTGTCTTACTCCAAGCTGTATAGGCTCGAAAGCCTACTACCAATTAAGCATATTAGGTGATGTGCATCTCTGTAATGAGAAGGGGTGTGGTCTAATGACATCAACACCCTATATTAGGTGTGCATAATTATTAGGCAACTTCCTTTCCTTCGGCAAAATGGGTCAAAAGAAGGACTTGACAGTCTCAGAAAAGTCAAAAATAGTGAGATATCTTGCAGAGGGATGCAGCACTCTTAAAATTGCAAAGCTTCTGAAGCGTGATCATCGAACAATCAAGCGTTTCATTTAAAATAGTCAACAGGGTCGCAAGAAGCGTGTGGAAAAACCAAGGCGCAAAATAACTGCCCATGAACTGAGAAAAGTCAAGCGTGCAGCTGCCAAGATGCCACTTGCCACCAGTTTGGCCATATTTCAGAGCTGCAACATCACTGGAGTGCCCAAAAGCACAAGGTGTGCAATACTCAGAGACATGGCCAAGGTAAGAAAGGCTGAAAGACGACCACCACTGAACAAGACACACAAGCTGAAACGTCAAGACTGGGCCAAGAAATATCTCAAGACTGATTTTTCTAAGGTTTTATGGACTGATGAAATGAGAGTGAGTCTTGATGGGCCAGATGGATGGGCCCGTAGCTGTATTGGTAAAGGGCAGAGAGCTCCAGTCCGACTCAGACGCCAGCAAGGTGGAGGTGGAGTACTGGTTTGGGCTGGTATCATCAAAGATGAGCTTGTGGGGCCTTTTCGGGTTGAGGATGGAGTCAAGCTCAACTCCCAGTCCTACTGCCAGTTTCTGGAAGACACCTTCTTCAAGCAGTGGTACAGGAAGAAGTCTGCATCCTTCAAGAAAAACATGATTTTCATGCAGGACAATGCTCCATCACATGCGTCCAAGTACTCCACAGCGTGGCTGGCAAGAAAGGGTATAAAAGAAGAAAATCTAATGACATGGCCTCCTTGTTCACCTGATCTGAACCCCATTGAGAACCTGTGGTCCATCATCAAATGTGAGATTTACAAGGAGGGAAAACAGTACACCTCTCTGAACAGTGTCTGGGAGGCTGTGGTTGCTGCTGCATGCAATGTTGATGGTGAACAGATCAAAACACTGACAGAATCCATGGATGGCAGGCTTTTGAGTGTCCTTGCAAAGAAAGGTGGCTATATTGGTCACTGATTTGTTTTTGTTTTGTTTTTGAATGTCAGAAATGTATATTTGTGAATGTTGAGATGTTATATTGGTTTCACTGGTAAAAATAAATAATTGAAATGGGTATATATTTGTTTTTTGTTAAGTTGCCTAATAATTATGCACAGTAATAGTCACCTGCACACACAGATATCCCCCTAAAATAGCTAAAACTAAAAACAAACTAAAAACTACTTCCAAAAATATTCAGCTTTGATATTAGTGTTAAGCAAAGAAGTTTGCTGAATTTGTGGGAGGGGAGGGTCATTACAAGGCTACTTTCATGCACCTGTGAGCCCAGGCTGGCTGGTTACTAGGCTATTTATAGGCACCTGTGGGTCCAGACTGACGCCGATTCAGCTGATTTCACTAACTCTGGCTCAGCTCTAAGATACAGCAGCATGGTGTGGAGGCTCCTTACGGCTGGGCGACGGCAGGAGGGCGCTGGTATCCATGGTAGGATCGGAATTGGTTGTACGGGACCCACGCTGCGGCCCGCGATATGTTAGCGCTCTGGGATACAGCAGAGTATGGGCGCTAATGGTCAAACCATGGTTGTTTGTATTGTTTGTCTGGCTATTCAGAGGCCTGATGGGGCCATTGCATACAGTTATTGGGGTAGCATGTGCTTAGAGTGGGCATGGTTGTATGTTTTCTGATACCTGGTTTACATGCGGGGCGCGTGTCTGCAGTTGGTTCAAGCTACGCGTGCTGGGTTTAAGTGATGGTAAATATGGATCAATGGTCGCTGATTTAAAAAAAAAAAAAAAACACCTGCAGCATCATGTGGAGGTTCAGTTGCGCCTGGGCAATGGCAGAAGGTGCCAGGCGAGTGCTGGCATTCACGGTAGGATTGGACTTGGTTACACGGTCCGTGACTTGTAGCGCTCTGGGGCAAAGGGGGTTGGGCTTCAATGGTCAAATGATCGTGGCTAGGATTGTTACCTTCAAAGCTACGTCCGTGTGTCTGCATTTACATTTTTGTCTTATACACCGTTCACTACTAGAGCTGCGTTCATACGTCCGCTGTTGCATTACATTAATACTCTGCTCACTTTCAGATTGCATTCATATGGCTGCTCTATACCATGCTCCTCATATTCATACACAGAGCTGTGCCCATAACATGTTTTTAGGCACCACTCACATCCAGAGCTGCATTCACCCACTTGTTCTTACATCATGTGTTATACTCTGCTTCCACTTAAAGCTGCATTTCTTTTCAGTGCTACATAATGGTTACTCAGTATTCTTACTAGGGCTATCAGCACACCGCTCTGATACGGCTCTTCCGATAAAGATAGCCGCTTTCTTTTCAGGCTTACATTTTGATATCTGCTTAAAAAAAAAAAGTGTGGGGTTTCTGTTACCTGTTTTACATGTGGGGGCACATCCGCAGTTAACGCCAGACATGCTAGGTGTGGGGGTTTGTATATCAGTGGTCTGTATATGGGTACTCAAGCAGATCGGTCTAGGTGTCTGTATTTGAGTTCTGATGCTCTTGTATGGAAGTGTGTTTAATCTATAAACCGTATGTTATGGGCACGCATGTGTCAGCGGTTTTGTGCTAGGTCATAGGTGCACTATATGTTGATTAATTGGCGTTGCATCAGGGTTTACGTTCAAAACGCATTTGTTTTCTTGGGTGGTGGTGATGACCATAAAAAAAAAAAAAAACCTACAGCATTATGAGGAGGTTTCATTCGCACCTGGGTAATGGCAGAAGGTGCCAGTCGAGTACTAGCATTCACGGTAGGATTGGACTTGGATACACCATGGGGGTCTTGTAGCGCTCTGGGGCGAGGGGCGCTAATGGTCGAATGATCATGGTTAGGTTCGTTACCTTCAAAAGCGACGTCCATGTGTCTGCATTAACAATGTTATACTCCATTTACTACTAGAGCTGCGTTTTATGAGTTGCTGTTGCATCACATCAATACCCTGTCACTTCAGGTTGCATTCATACAGCTGCGTTATACCTTGCTCTTCATGCTCAGAGCTGGGCCCATTAGTGTCTCTTGCGCATGGCCCCGCCATTAGTGTCTCTTGCGCATGGCCCCGCCATTAGTGTCTCTTGCGCATGGCCCCGCCATTAGTGTCTCTTGCGCATGGCCCCGCCATTAGTGTCTCTTGCGCATGGCCCCGCCATTAGTGTCTCTTGCGCATGGCCCCGCCATTAGTGTCTCTTGCGCATGGCCCCGCCATTAGTGTCTCTTGCGCATGGCCCCGCCATTAGTGTCTCTTGCGCATGGCCCCGCCATTAGTGTCTCTTGCGCATGGCCCCTTTCGCGCTTGGTTCCACCATTAGTGTCTTTAGTCCCTTTCGCGCTTGGTTCCGCCATTAGTGTCTTTAGTCCCTTTCGCGCTTGGTTCCGCCATTAGTGTCTTTAGTCCCTTTCGCGCTTGGTTCCGCCATTAGTGTCTTTAGTCCCTTTCGCGCTTGGTTCCGCCATTAGTGTCTTTAGTCCCTTTCGCGCTTGGTTCCGCCATTAGTGTCTTTAGTCCCTTTCGCGCTTGGTTCCGCCATTAGTCTCTCACGCATGTCTTTAGTTTACATTTTACTCACACAACTCCGCCATTCGAGGTTGGCTGCGTGGTCCCACCACAGTAGGTTCATGCCTTTTCTGCATTCAGGCCGCTCGCATGCCTCGGTCAGCTGTGGCTCGCGTTACAATTCTTCTCGTGGTGGCTCGTAGGCGCGGCTTTGCCATTAGAACCTCACTCACATTATTGTTGTAGGTCGTTGGGTCTTCATTGTTTCTTTTCAAGCAGTCATCCCAAGCCTTCCTTTCGGACATCACCCTCTCCCGGGTTCGCATTTTCTCACATTTAATCTCTCTAGGTTCTTGAATTATAGACCTATTCTCCCAGGGAGATGACCCTGGGGTCTCACAATTCCGCTTCTCAAGGGGTTAATAAAAAAAAATAAAAAAAAAAGGGAAACAACTATACTGTGGCATCAGGTTCGTCCACAGGGAGTCCGGTCACCACTACAGGTGATTACGAAGTCTGTCACGACTACAGACTAAGAAGTCCTGTCACGACTACAGGCGATTTACGAAGTCTGTCACGTTTACTGACACGATAAGTCCTAGCACGACTACAGGCGCAGCATAGGTAGTCTATCATGACCTTAAGCTCGTCCTGTCATAGCAGTAGGCATTGTGTGTACATTATGTCTTCATTATAGGCACGCTTACTTCATCTTCAAACTCGGGCTGAGGGTGTTGGTGTTGGTGTTGCACCTTGTACCGGTCCATCTTCAAGTGGGAGGTACAACAATAAGGCGCAATATATATAGTCTGTCACGTCTACGGACACAAGTCCTATCACTATCACAGGCGCAGCATACATAGTTATCATGACTTTAAGCTTATTTCCTGTCACAACTGCTAGTATAGTGGGTATGTTTTTTCCTCAGTGCAGGCGACATTAGCTCGTTAATTTCAACCAGCCATGTATTCGTGCTTATGGTTCCCCAGGCCTGGTGAGTCTACACATTTCACTTGATCCATTACTAGAGTTAAACGGCATACGCCATCTTCTAACTTTTGGGTCCTTTATATAATAATAATAATTAAAGCGGTCGCCTGGGGAATAAGTATAGGGGAAGTATTTGCCACCAGTAACAGTTGGTGTCCAAGCAGGACCCTTAGCGAATGGTTGGACTTAATTTAAGCCCTTCCATCAGATTCACCATTGTTTCAGTCTGCAGCTCTCGGGATTCAGACCTCCTCGTAATATGTTCATATGTTTGTCAACATAGGAGTAAATCGTTCCTGATTACCGACCACTCTTTCAAAAGCATCAACTTTAGCTACCTTCAAGAACAATGTGCCGTCGCACGTGACAAAGAGGTAACATATATAGAAGTCTCTGATATGTACGGTATATTCCGCACCTTCATCATGTAGTGTCTTTTGAGTGCAAAGCGGGTGTCGTAATGGTATGTATATGTTTTACTCTAAACTAAGGTCTACGCTTTTTGGCCACTTTAGGCTGCCCTACCGCAGCAGTTATGGCACAATTCTACTGCTTGTTGTAGATGGGTGTACCCATCCTATCTAACCCTTTCTGATAGCCGATCCGACCACAAGTGTTAAGCAAAGAAGTTTGCTGAATTTGTGGGAGGGGAGGGTCATTACAAGGCTACTTTCATGCACCTGTGAGCCCAGGCTGGCTGGTTACTAGGCTATTTATAGGCACCTGTGGGTCCAGACTGACGCCGATTCAGCTGATTTCACCCACCCACCCACTCCATCTTACAGTCACTTCATACTAGGGTGGCCCACTTTAGGCTGCCCTACCGCAGCAGTTATGGCACAATTCTACTGCTTGTTGTAGATGGGTGTACCCATCCTATCTAACCCTTTCTGATAGCCGATCCGACCACAAATGAGTTTTTTGGGTTCATTGAGAACATAGTTGTTGTTCAATAATAAAATTAATCCTCAAAAATACAACTTGCCTAATAATTCTGCACTCCCTGTAGTGCGTTTAGGTAGTGCTGCATTTGTCTGCGGTTTTGCTGCGTTACCGTATCTACACAGAGTGAAAAGCACTATTTGAAGAAATAATATCTACTGGTGTGATTTACCAGTGGCCCCACAAAAAAACTGATTGAGGCAGGGGTGTGATATACCTTCTTCCACAAATGCTGCTCTTCTATAGGGACTTTTGTCACAGGGTCATTTTGAAAATGACAGGCAGAGGAAGAGGCAGGCCATTCCGCAGGGGTGATAGGGGTCGGGCATGTGCACCAGGCCGGAGCCTAAGTGGGAAGTTGCAGAAGGTGCGTGCAATTAAGTCAAAGGACGCACCAGACTTGGTTGAGTGGTTCACTCCGCCTTCCGCTTCTGCACCCTCCTCATCCTCTCTATCTGAACCCTCTTCACTCTCTGCTGTGTGCACCCCCAAAGACACCACCACCATAGAAGGGTGGTCCCCGATGTTGATGCCTACCCCAAGATCTCTAATGTCAGTAGTGGTGAAGGTGACGAATCCGATGATGACGTGTCGATGGACGTCACGTGGGTGCCCACAAGAGAGGATGAGGAGCGGAGTTCAGAGGGAGAGACGGAGCAGCAGATGAGAAGGAGGAGAAGCAGGCAGAGCTTACATTGCACAGGAGGAAAAAAGCAGACTGCTAATGTATCTGGAACGAGCCATCCACTATGCAAGGTCACATCTGGAACTCCCAGGACGCCGGCACATGGCTTCGCAGTGTGGGCTTTTTTTAACGTGTCAGCTTCTGACAATAGTGTTGCCATCTGCAGCCTGTGCTGTCAACACATAAGTCGCTGTAAGCCCAACACTCACCTAGGGACGATCGCCTTAAGAAGGCACCTGGCCTCCCATCACCAAGCCCAGTGGGAGCAACACCGTCAGAACCCACAAAGCCACACTCCCGGCGCCCCCCGTCCTGCCTCTTCTCCATTTCCTTCTCCTCTCTCCTCCCAGTTGTCCTCCACTCCACCTTCCACCGTGCCGTCATCGCGTTCATCTGGCAAAAGGCAGGCTTCCTTGCCCCAAATTTTCAAATGAAAAAAGATGATGACGCCGGATAACCCTCTTGCCCAACGGCTGACCGCTGGCTTGTCAGAACTGCTAGCCCACCAACTACTGCCATATAAACTGGCTCAGAGGTCTTTAAAAAATTTGTGGCCATTTGAACACTGCAATGGAAGGTCCCCTGAAGGAAATATTTCTCCCAGAAGGGCATCCCAGAGCTATATGTCGGCAAGTGAATGCATCTCTGGCACACAGTGTCGGTGCCAAGATACATCTGACGACAGACACGTGATCTAGCAAACACGGGCAAGTAAGGTACATAACTTTTACTGCCCACTGGGTGAACCTTCTGACAGCCGTCAAGCATGCAACCCGTGGCACCCATGTAGATTTGGTGTTACCGCCACGGATTGCATGCAGGCCTGCCTCTTCTTCTCCTTCTACTCCATCCTCTCTCTCCTCCTCGGCGATTCGTTGCCAAATACCCCAAGGTCCAGGAAGTCTTGCGGCAGGTCAGGAAAATCTCTGGCCATTTTAGAAGATCTTACATGGCCATGGCTCGCCGTGCGGACATTCAGCAACGACACCACCTGCCCGTCAGATGTTGATTTGTGACTGCGCGACACGCTGGAACTCCAACTTGTATATGCTTGATAGGCTGCTACAGCAGAAACATGCAGTTAACGACTTTCTGTAGGAATTCTGCGGCAGTACAGGTTCTGGGGAGCTTTTTTTTTTTTTCACCGCGCCAGTGGCTGCTCATGCACAACGCATGCAGACTTCTGCGGCCATTTGATGAGATCACCAAACTGGTCAGTCGCAGCCAGGGCACCATCAGTGACATCATACCTTTAGGCCTTTTTTTTTTGGTGCGTGCATTGCGTTGTGTCATTAATTAAGCCATCGAGGAGCAGGAGCAGGAAGATGAGGAATGCTGGATGAATCCTCAGGGGGGGGCTACTCCATCTGAGACAAGTTAACAACAGGAGTCTGAAGAGGAGTCAGAGGAGGATGATGCCAGGGCGGAGGAGAAGCAAGAAGAGCATGCTTTTAAATTTTCTGGGATCCCTGGTGGGATCCACAGAATCCAAAGTTCTTTACTGTCAGGTGAATGCCTATTGCCTAATTTTTGGAGCCTGTACTGGCCGACAGTTACATTTTTATCCTGTGACCGCCTGTTGTACCTCCAGTCACAGAATCCAAAGTTCTTTGCTGTCAGGTGAATGCCTATTGCCTAATTTTTGGAGCCTGTACTGGCCGACAGTTACATTTTTATCCTGTGACCGCCTGTTGTACCTCCAGTCACAGAATCCAAAGTTCTTTGCTGTCAGGTGAATGCCTATTGCCTAATTTTTGCGGCCTAAACTGGCCGAAAGTTACATATTAAGGCTACATTCACACGTCCGTTGTGTGTTGCGGACCCGCAAATTGCAGGTCCGCAACACACCAGCCCGTCACCCCCCATAGAAATGCCTATTCTTGTCCGCAAGCTGCGGACAAGAATAGGACATGCTCTGTCTTTTTGCGGAGCTGCGGACCCAAAATCGGGGCCGCGCTCCGCAATTGCGGCTGCAGACAGCACACTGTGTGCTATCCGCATCCATTCCGTCCCCATAGAGAATGAATGGGTCCGCACCCATTCCGCAAAATTGCGGAAAGGATGCGGACCCATTTTGCGGACGTGTGAATGGGGCCTTATCCTGTGAAAGCCTAATGTACCTCCAGCCACAAAATCCATAAATTCATGTCAGCAGAGAATCAGTCTTCATGTCATAGCAGAGAATCAGGCTTCACGTCACCCACCACTGGAACAGGCCACTGTCACATATTTAGGCCCAGGCAGAGGAGAGAGGTCCCGTAACAGAGATTCAGGCTTCATTTCAGCAGATAATCAGTCTTCATGTCATAGCAGAGAATCAGGCTTCACATCACCCACCACTGGAACAGGCCACTGTCACATATTTAGGCCCCGGCACCCAGACAGAGGAGAGAGGTCCCGTAACAGAGATTCAAGCTTCATGTCAGCACAGAATCAGTCTTCATGTCATAGCAGAGAATCAGGGTTCACGTCACCCACCACTGGAAGAGGCCACTGTCACACATTTAGGCCCAGGCAGAGGAGAGAGGAGAGGTTCATTCAACTTTGGGTTGCCCCGCAATATAATGGTAAAATGAAAATAAAAATAGGATTGAATGAGGAAGTGCCCTGGAGTACAATAATATATTGTTAAGGGGAGGTAATTAATGTCTAATCTGCACAAGGTATGGACAGGTCCTGTGGGATCCATGCCTGGTTCATTTTTATGAACGTCAGCTTGTCCACATTGGCTGTAGACAGGCGGCTGCGTTTGTCTGTAATGACGCCCCCTGCCGTGCTGAATACACGTTCAGACAAAATGCTGGCCGCCGGGCAGGCCAGCACATCCAAGGCATAAAAGGCTAGCTTTGGCCACGTGGACAATTTGGAGACCCAGAAGTTGAATGGGGCCGAACCATCAGTCAGTACGTGGAGGGGTGTGCACAGGTACTGTTCCACCATGTTAGTGAAATGTTGCCTCCTGCTAACACGTTCTGTATCAGGTGGTGGTGCAGTTAGCTGTGGCGTGGTGACAAAACTTTTCCACATCTCTGCCATGCTAACCCTGCCCTCAGAGGAGCTGGCCGTGACACAGCTGCGTTGGCGACCTCTTGCTCCTCCTCTGCCTTCGCCTTGGGCCTCCACTGGTTCCCCTGTGACATTTGGGAATGCTCTCAGTAGCGCGTCTACCAACGTGCGCTTGTACTCGCGCATCTTCCTATCATGCTCCAGTGTAGGAAGTAAGGTGGGCACATTGTCTTTGTACCGGGGATCCAGCAGGGTTGCAACCCAGTAGTCCGCACACGTTAAAATGTGGGCAACTCTTCTGTCGTTGCGCAGGCACTGCAGCATGTAGTCGCTCATGTGTGCCAGGCTGCCCAGAGGTAAGGACAAGCTGTCCTCTGTGGGAGGCGTATCGTCATCATCCTGTGTTTCCCCCCAGCCACGCACCAGTGATGGGCCCGAGCTGCTTTGGCAGCTCCAGTGGTACTAGTAAGGAAGAACGATGGGTCCATTTGGTTTTGCGTAGACTATCGAAAGTTGAACACCTGCACCGTACGAGATTCCTACCCCTTACCTCGGATTGAGGAGTCCCTTTCTGCACTAGGAAGAGCCCGGTACTTCTCCTCGCTAGATCTGGCTAGTGGGTATTGGCAGGTGCCAATGGCCGAGAAAGATAAGGAAAAGACAGCCTTTATCCTGCCCATGGTACTATACAAATTTAACCGGATGCCCTTTGGGTTGACAAATGCACCTGGAACGTTTCAACGATTGATGGAGAAATGTCTTGGTGACTTCAACTTTGAGTTCACTCTCATCTACTTGGACGACATTATAGTGTACTCTGCAACCTTTGAGGACCAACTCCACCAGTTGGGACAAGTATTTCAACGATTGCAGGAACATGGGCTCAAACTGAAACCCAGTAAATGTCGGTTGTTTCAATCTGAAATTGATTACTTGGGTCATTGTGTATCAGGAGAAGGGGTAAGGCCGTCGAGGGACAAGATTGCAGCTGTTCAAGATTGGCCAACACCGACTACCCTGCGAGAGGTGAGAGCGTTCCTGGGAGTAGCCGGCTACTATCAACGGTTTATTAAGGACTTTTCTAGGGTAGCAGCACCACTTAATGGTCTCCTACGAGGCACCTCCCGGGGTCCGAAGAACCGGTCCGTGAAATGGGGCCCTGAACAGGAACACGCCTTCCAGGCATTGAAGGATGCTCTTACAACGGCCCCAATCTTGGCGTATGCTGATTACCACTTGCCCTTCCAGCTATATACGGATGCAAGCCTGTATGGTCTCGGAGCGGTGCTCTCTCAATTCCAGGATGGCCAAGAGCGTGTCATAGCGTATGCCAGACGATCTTTGCGAGATTCTGAAAGAAACCCTGACAATTATAGTTCATTTAAGTTAGAACTGTTGGCACTGGTATGGGCCATGACTGAGAAATTCTCTAAGTATTTGACCGAAGCTGAAGTCTTAGTACTGACTGACAACAACCCATTAGCTCACCTGGAAAATGCCAAGCTCGGGGCTTTGGAGCAGAGGTGGATAGCCCGAATGTCTAAGTTCAATTACCGCATTAAGTATCGGTCCAAAACAGAGAACCAAAATGCTGATGGACTTTCTAGGGTCACTACCCAGGCCCCCAGCGGAGACGTAGATCATGAGTTAGAGCATGTAGAGGCGCCTGACTTCAGAAGATTTTCACAAGCCTTGGTCATTGCTATGCAGTGTGCAGTGGAAGGGACCGAAACGGCTCCTTTCTTTGGCCCTTCACGACAGGAATGGGTGCAAATACAGCAGGCCCATGAGGGGCTGGCGAAAATGATCAAGTGTGTTGAGAAAGGCAAGAAGCCCTGTAAAGAGGAAAGAGAACGACTGACACGTGAAATGCTATCAGTCCTGAGTCAGTGGGAAAAGTTAGAGATGAAAAATGAAGTGCTATGCCGAAAGGTATATCTACCTTCTGAAATCGACATTCGTTACCAAATCGTAGTGCCTAGTGAACTGGCTCAATCATTGGCTCTTGAGGCTCATAATAAGAATGGACATTTTGGTCATGAGAAGACCTTTCATTGGCTACAGCGACTGATTTACTGCCCAGGCCTCCGTCAAATGGTTGTCATAGATGTCGAACTTGTGAGATCCATAAGGCGATAGAACAAAGAGCTCCCCTGCAAACCATAGTGACCCAGGAACCTTTGGAGATCATCATAATAGACTACCTAATGGTGGGCCCATCCAACAGTGGGCACCAGTACTGCCTCGTAATAGTGGACCATTTCACCAAATTTGCGGTGGTGACCGCCACCAAGGACCAGATCGCTGAGATCGCTGAGTCGGCAGCTCGAGCCCTATGCCAAGATTTCATCAGAGTGTACGGGTGTCCACAACACATCCACTCTGACCAAGGGGCTTGCTTTGAGGGACATGTAATGAAAGAGGTTCAACGTATCTACGGGATAAAGAAGTCGCACACGACTCCATACCATCCCCAAGGAAACGGAGCCTGCGAACGATTCAATAGAACTTTGCTACAGATGGTGCGGACTTTGGAGGAGGACAAGAAGTTACAGTGGCCTCAGTTCTTGTCTGAGATGGTGTGGGCCTATAACAATCAGGTCCATTCTACAACAGGGTATTCTCCTTATACTCTCCTCTTTGGACGGTCTGGGCGAAGTGTCGGAGAGTTACAGTTAAAATATGTGGATGGGTTCCCTCCAAGAGATCCAGCCTCCTGGGTGTGGGCACACCGGCAGAGACTTGAGACAGTTCATCGATTGGTGCGGCAGCGTCTGCAAGAAAATTCTCATCCTGATAAGACCCCAGTGCAAAGGGCACCATTGCAGCCAGGTGACCTGGTGCTGGTACGTGTCAAGAAGCCTCAAGGAAAATTGGAAAGCAGGTGGGAGGCTGTGCCGTATCGTGTAGTTGCCCGCAAGTATGCTATAAGAGTACAGCCCTCTCACCCTGAGATGTGTCCTGTACGTGAGATGAGTCCAGCGTGAAGGAGCGCAGCTGGCTGTCTGACATCGGGGAGGAAGGAGAAGATTCTTAGGATGCGGAGCGGTGCTGCGCTCCTTCTCACGTACAGGACACATCTCAGGGTAATTTGCATATGGATCAAATCGTTTTTTTTCCACAATAAAAGCAAACAGAGCTATGGGGACTGGGTATTGTGGATGTGCTAGCGGCCATCTAGCAACCCATGTCCTCAGCTCTATACATCAAATCCCGGTGACAGGTTCCCTTTAATTGTCATTTGGTAAATCCCTGACTGTAAATGCGCTTTCAGTGCGGTTTTTCATATGTTGATAGATTTAGACATTCATAGGGTGTGCATTTATTTATCATGCTGGTATGTGATGTGTAAATGTGCTGTGGTCATGGTTCCTCTATTTTATTGGTATTTCTTATCTGTGTGTTTCCATAATTTATTATTCTTTATGTTTTCTTCCGGACTGTGTTTATATATATATATGATGTTATGTGTCATTTTTGATTTATTCACTCTTTATTTCATATAACAACTCACATACTTGGATGTTATTTGATAAATTCCTGGGAGTGAAGTGCGTTTTTAGTGTGGTTTTTCATGTATCGGGAAATTGGGCATTCTTAAGGTACACTTGGTGATGTATACATGTGTTATGGTGGTACTCCCTCTATTTTATTTAACCCCTTGAGGACACAGGGCGTACAGGTACGCCCTTGTGCCCTGGTACTTAAGGACACAGGGCGTACATGTACACCCTGTGTATTTTCGATCACCGCCGCGCGGCGGGCGATGATCGGAACCCCGTGCCTGCTCAAATCATTGAGCAGGCACTTGGGGCAAATGCGCCGGGGGGTCCGGTGACCCCCCCCATGTATGCGATCGCAGAAAACCGCAGGTCAATTCAGACCTGCGGTTTTCTGCGTTTCCGGGTTATTCGGGTCTCTGAAGACCCGATAACCTGGAACAGAATGGTGATGGTGGTGTGATTTCACTCCACCAATCACCATCCAGCGATCCTGAGTGGTGATGGTGACATCACCACTCAGGATCGCTTTCTGATTGGTCTGTGGGCGGTCCGGCAGGCAGATTCAAAAGAGGCAGGCGCTCCTCTCCTCCTCCTTTTGTGTTCCGGAGCCGGAGGAGAGAGGAGCTGCCTGCACGTGTGTCCGCCATCGCTGCCAGCACCCCCAGGAGCCGATCTCTGCCCCCAGGACCCGATCTGTGTCCCAGCACCCCCCATCAGGTACATAGGGACAGCATAGGGAAAAAAAGGGAAAGTTAGTTTCTGAAATTTGATTGCATCACCCTAAGTTAGGGTGTCTGGGGTCCACAGCACAGCTGTGTGACCCTAGACCCCCCAGGGGTGCTCCCAGTGAGGATGAGGATGACCCCACATTCCTGTTGTCATCCGCGTCCTCATCTAGCGATGATGATGAGCCCCCAAGGCGGCGGAGACGACGCCAGGCGGAGCAAGGGGACCGCCATGTTAGGGACCCTGTGGCCCACACTAGTACGAGCAGCTCTGGGGCTCGTACTGGTTTCCCGGCCCACCAGTTAAATCCACCGGAGCACCCTGCTGGTGAACTAGTCTGGTGTAGCCCAGAGCGATACGAGCCCGTGATTCCTGATTTTGTAGGCCAATCAGGAATCCACATTTCTACAGTGGGCTACACTGAATATGACTTTTTTTGTAATTTTTTTTCAGTGACCCACTGGTAAATCTGATGGTGGAGCAGACGAATCTGTACGCCCAGCAGATCGTCGCTCAACACCCGGGCTCCTTTTTGGCCAGGCCCGGTGGCTGGACGCCGGTCAGTGCAGCCGAAATGAGGATATTTTGGGGCCTCGTGCTGCATATGGGCCTGGTCAAGAAACCCAGTGTCAGGCTGTACTGGAGTGGGGACGTCCTATACCAGACCCCACTTTACAGTACGGCCATGACACGCTCCCGTCCCGGTTTGAGGCCATCCGGAAATGTCTGCATTATTCCGATAATGCAGCATGTCTTCCCCGAGGTGATCCTGCCCATGACCGTCTGTATAAGATACGGCCAGTCATCGATCACTTTGGGGCCAAATTCATGGAGGCCTATGTACCTGGCAGGAAGGTCGTGGTTTATGAGTCTCTCATTGTGTTCAAGGGGAGACTCATTTTCCGCCAGTATGTGCCCTCCAAGTGGGCGAGGTATGGCGTGAAGCTATACAAAATTTGTGAGAGTACCTCAGGGTACACTTACAAATTTTGTGTATACGAGGGGCGAGATTCCTGGGTTCAATCCCTAGAATGTCCCCCCACTCTGGGTGTTACCGGGAAACTTGTGTGGGACCTTATGCACCCACTGCTGGATAAGGGTTACCACCTTTACGTGGATAACTTTTATACCAGTATCCCCTTGTTCCAGTCTCTTGCCGCCAGATCCACGTCCGCTTGTGGGACCGTGCGGAAAAATCAACGCGGCCTCCCTGCCCACCCCCTCCAGGTACCTATCCCCAGGTGTGAGACCCGTGCCCTTACCACTGGAAACCTGTTGCTGGTCAGGTATAAGGACAAGAGGGATGTCCTTATGCTGTCCACTATTCATGGTAACGGCATCACCCCTGTCCCTGTGCGAGGTACCGTGGCAACGGTCCTCAAGCCCGATTGTATCGTCGACTACAATCGGTATATGGGAGGAGTTGATCTCTCGAATCAAGCCATATAACACCATGCGCAAAACGCAGGCATGGTACAAAAAAGTTGCGGTCTACTTGGTACAGGTTGCCATGTACAACTCTTTTGTACTATCCCGAAGCGCTGGCAGCACAGGGACATTCCTCCAGTTCTATGAGGCAGTCCTCATGGCCCTGATCTTTTCGGACCGGGAAAGAGCAGGCCGGAGTACCTCGGGAACTGTAGGTGCCCGGATCGTCCCTGGCCAACACTTTCCAGGTGTGGTCCCCCATACTGGAAAGAAGAGACGAACCCAAAAATACG
This sequence comes from Bufo bufo, assembly GCF_905171765.1. Classification (NCBI taxonomy): domain Eukaryota; kingdom Metazoa; phylum Chordata; class Amphibia; order Anura; family Bufonidae; genus Bufo; species Bufo bufo. Next base: position 239,275,659 of record NC_053394.1, read on the forward strand.
ACGGAAGGACACGACTACTCAGTGCGACACGTGCCCCGATCATCCGGGCCTCTGCATTGACTGTTGCTTCAGGGAGTATTACACTTCCATGGAGTACTAAATTTATATCCCAATTTAGCACTGACATCGGATAAAAAAAACTGGTTCTCAGACTTGAGACACCCAAAAAAACTAAAATAATTTATTAAAATTAGACATATTAGGTATAGCCGCGTCGGTAATAATCTCCTCTATAAAAATACCCGGTCCAGAAAAAAAAGTGCAAAAAAAGTTGTTTTTTTTGTCACCTTACATAATAAAAAGTTTAATAGCAAGCGATAAAAAAGTCATATAGCCCCCAAAATAGTGCCAATAAAACCGTACGCTCATCCCGCAAAAAATTTGCCCCCACATGAGATAATTGGATAAAAAAATAAATAAAAAAATGACCCTTAGACTTTAGATACCCAAAAAAAAAATTGGTATCAAAAAAGATAATATAGTCAAAAACCTAAATAATTGTAAAAAAAAAAGTAGACTTATTAGGTATTGCCGCGTCCGTAAGAATCTCCTCTAAAAATATCCCATGACCTAACCCCCCAGATTAACGCGGTTAAAAAAAAAAAAAAAAAAACGGTGCCAAAACCGCTATTTTTGGCACTTTTCCATTTCAATCCGTTTTTTCCGGTAACAAAACAAGGGTTAACAAACAAACAAAACTTAATATTTATTACCCTGATACTGCAGTTTACAGAAACGCCACATTTGTGGTCGTAAACTGCTGTATCTGTAAAAGGGAGGCCGCAAAAGGAAAGGACCGACATGGTTTCTGGAAGGCCGATTTTGATGGCCTTTTTTATTGACACCATGTCCCTTTTGAAGCCCCCCTGATGCCCCCCCTAGAGTAAAAACTCCCTAAAAGTGACCCCATCTAAGAAACTACACCCCTCAAGGTATTCAAAACTGATTATACAAACTTTATTAACCCTTTAGGTGTTCCTCAACAGTTAATGGCAAATGGAGATGAAATTTCAGAATTTCAATTTTTGGTAACCTTGCCTTACAAAAATGTAATATAGAGCAACCAAAAATCATATTTACCCTAAAAATAGTCCACAAAAAAATGCCACCTTATCCCATAGTTTCCAAAATGGGGTCACTTTTAGGGAGTTTCTACTCCAGGGGTGCATCAGAGGGGTTGAAACAGGACACGGTGTAAATAAACCGGTCCATAAAAATCAGCCCTCCAAAAACCAAATGGCGCACCTTTCACTCTACGCCCCGCTGTGTGGCCGTACAGTAGTTTACGGCCACATATTGGGTGTTTCTGTAAACGGCAGAGTCAGGGCAATAAAGATACAGTCTTGTTTGGCTGTTAACCCTTGCTTTGTTAGTGGAAAAAATGGGTTAAAATGAAAAATTTGACAAAAAAATGAAATTTTCAAATTTCATCCCCATTTGCCAATAACTCTTGTGCAACACCTAAAGGGTTAACAACGTATGTAAAATCAGTTTTGAATACCTTGAGGGGTGTAGTTTCTTAGATGGGGTCATTTTTGGGTGGTTTCTATTATGTAAGCCTCGCAAAGTGACTTCAGACCTGAACTGGTCCCTAAAAACTTTGAAATTTGCAAATTTTTCAAAAGTTTTGTTAAATTAAAATTTGTTAAAAAAAAATTTTGACTTCATTTTACCAGTGTCATGAAGTACAATATGTGACGAAAAAACTATCTCAGAACGGCCTGGATAAGTCAAAGCGTTTTAAAGTTATCAGCACTTAAAGTGACACTGGTCAGATTTGCAAAAAATGGCCTGATACTAAGGTGTAATAAGGCTGTGTCCTTAAGGGGTTAATATTCCTTATTTTAGTGTTAATCTTTTTATTTACTTCCAAAATGGTGTCTAAAGTAGAAGAACTGTGTATTTGATATATATATATATATGTGATATCTAATTATTTCACTTTCTATTCCATATAGATATTATGTTTTTTTGTCTTTTTTTTAATTTTTCATTACATTTTTTAAAGTTTTTTATTTTGTCTAAGTTTTTCTTTTTTCTTTCCTCATACCTATTACTAATCACTTCGTCTATCTTTATACCGCTTATTGTTTGGCATGCTTTGCAACAAAACCTGATGGAATTTTTTAGAATCTTCCTCTAGGTGCCCCTTTACCTGGAGACTGAATGATTCCCTTCTTACAGATCCCTCTATAACCAATCATGTATCTGAAGCACTTTGGGAATACTTCAGTATTAATGTATCTCCCTGATACCTCCAATGCAGTTTACTGGGCTGCGCATAAAGCAGTTCTAAGGGGGGTCATCATAGCTAAAGCATCCAAATTGAAGAAGGAACATTCTAGGCAGACTTGGAGTAACAGATGTGTAGAGCGGCGCCCAGGGATCCCCCTGCACTTACTGTTATCCCCGGGCGCCGCTCCGTTCGCCCGGTATAGCCTCCGGTATCTTCATAGTTAGGCTCCACCCAGGGGAACCTGCCTGCGTCTCATTCTCCCATGCTGTAGCGCTAGCCAATCGCAGCGCTCAGCTCATAGCCTGAGAGGCTTTTTTTTTCTCTCAGGCTATGAGCTGAGCGCTGCGATTGGCCAGCGCTACAGCATGGGAAAAGGAAACCGCGGCAGGTTCCCCTGGGTGGAGCCTAACTATGAAGATACCGGAGGCTATACCGGGAGAACGGAGCGGCGCCCGTGGATAACAGTAAGTGCAGGGGGATCCCTGGGCGCCGCTCTCCATGTCTGTATAGTTAGTTTAGATATTTTATTCTAGTGAAAGGTCCTCTTTAAACTTTTACGTTTAGAACTAGCTAATCAGAGACATCCCTCCCTGTATCTTATTAAAGCTATTAGAGACACAAAGCTTGAGCTTGATGTAACCCTTCTGCACTGCACTGAGAAGGCCCTGAGATGGACCCAGGCAAAGTTTTACAAGTTATCCAATAAACCGGATAAAATGCTTGCAGCCAGATTATGTGCCCGGCAACGTCTTAATACCATATATCAAATTAAAGATGCAAGGGGGCAGGTCACTTCTAATCCTGTTAAAATCTACCAACAATTTCACGCTTATTATCAGAAGCTATACTTTCTGCCAACGGATCCTCCTGCCGCTGACATCGCATCATTTCTTGCAACTTTACCTATTCTGACTTTATCCTCGTCTGATGTGGAATTTCTTAATCAAGATTTTTCGGATGAGGAAATAGACTCAGCAATAATGTCCCTTAAAAACTGTAAATCTCCAGGACCGGATGGATTTTCAGTATTGTATTTCAAAAAGTTCAAGGATATTTTGGCACCTCAATTAAAAAGCTTATGAGATTATATCCTACAAGGGGGCGCACTACCTGCAGATATGCTTACTGCCTTAATTAGGATGATCCCTAAACCTGATAAAGACCTCTTGAGTCCTGCGAATTACCGTCCCATCTCCCTTCTCAATGTTGACCTTAAACTCTTTACATCCATACTAGCAAAATGCCTTCATCGTTACCTCCCTGCTTTAATACATTCTGATCAAGTAGGGTTGATCCCGGGTCAGCAAGCACCAGATAATGTAAGAAAGGTATCTAATGTTATTCAGTGGGCTAATACAAAATCTCAGCCTATTTAACTATTGGCCTTGGATATTTAAAAGGCTTTTGATAGCCTCTCTTGGTCTTCCTACAGTACTCTTCTCATTCAAAGATAGATTCACACTGAAGGCATCAAAACTATGAATTAACACATGTGGAATTATATACATAACAAACAAGTGTGAAACAACTGAAAATATGTCATATTCTAGGTTCTTCAAAGTAGCCACCTTTTGCTTTGATTACTGCTTTGCACACTCTTGGCATTCCCTTGATGAGCTTCAAGAGGTAGTCCCCTGAAATGGTTTTCACTTCACAGGTGTGCCCTGTCAGGTTTAATAAGTGGGATTTCTTGCCTTATAAATGGGGTTGGGACCATCAGTTGCGTTGAGGGGAAGTCAGGTGGATACACAGCTGATAGTCCTACTGAATAGACTGTTAGAATTTGTATTATGGCAAGAAAAAAGCAGCTAAGTAAAGAAAAACTAGTGGCCATCATTACTTTAAGAAATGAAGGTCAGTCAGCCGAAAAATTGGGAAAACTTTGAAAGTAAGGGCTATTTGACCATGAAGGAGAGTGATGGGGTGCTGCGCCAGATGACCTGGCCTCCAGTCACTGGACCTGAACCCAATCGAGATGGTTTGGGGTGAGCTGGACCGCAGAGAGAAGGCAAAAGGGCCAACAAGTGCTAAGCATCTCTGGGAACTCCTTCAAGACTGTTGGAAGACCATTTCAGGGGACTACCTCTTGAAGCTCATCAAGAGAATGCCAAGAGTGTGCAAAGCAGTAATCAAAGCAAAAGGTGGCTACTTTGAAGAACCTAGAATATGACATATTTTCAGTTGTTTCACACTTGTTTGTTATGTATATAATTCCACATGTGTTAATTCATAGTTTTGATGCCTTCATAGTCATGAAAATAAAAAACTCTTTGAATGAGAAGGTGTGTCCAAACTTTTGGTCTGTACTGTATACCAGGTTATGGCCACTATGGGTATTTCAGAAGGTTGCCCCTCTCTCCTGCCCTTTTCACGTTGGCTATTGAACCGTTGGCCATAATGATCCATACTAATCCAAATATAACAGGGTATTAAGATTGGATCCCGCAAAATATAAAGTAAGTCTCTTTGCAGATGACATGCTCCTTACAATTACAAACCCCTTAACGACATTACCAAATTTTTGGACTGTCTGTCCATATTTGGACGTTTCTCTGGCCTACGTATCAATACTGCTAGATCGGAGATTTTACATTGTAACACCCCCTCTTCAGTCCGAGACTTAATAATGCTCAACTTCGGTTTTAAAACCAGGGATCATTATCGTTCTTATTTAGGGATTACGGTAATTTACCGAAAACTCTTGATGCCACTTTTAGATGGTATTAAGCCCATCTCATCCCTAAAATCTGCCAGGAACAGCTTACCTGAAATTTTCCTACTCTTTCATGGATAGGCAAAATACACACTTAAGATATTACAGATATTGTATTATTTTCGTTCCCATACTGTACCAGTTACGGGTTCTGCTCTCAAATCATTACAGAATGAAATCTTCTGTTTTTTATGGGTGTATAAGAGACCTCAAATATTCAGGTCTATTATGCACTTACATAAGAGAGTGGGTGGACTCTCAGTGTTCCAGACTATCACAATTAGTATCATCCCATGCACTCACTAATCCTCCGCAGTGGGTTCTACTTGAATCTGATTTATTGATGCCGGTGTCCCTGTTAGTGTTAATTTGGTCGCCTGATATCGCCTCAGGGTTAGTTGACCCTTTCTTTCCACCTAGGTTGTCACCAGCATTGTTTGTTTGGTGGAAGCATGCCAGGCTACGCTTTGTTGGTGACTTCTTAATTAACTCTAAACTCATGTCCAGAGCATTCTTTCTTTCTACTTTCTCACCTCCAACTTCAGAACTCTTTAGAGTTACTCAAATCTTCAATTTTTTATCTTCCCTGCACAATAGACTTCACAATGTTTGAATGGCTATGCAAATATAGAGCTTTAGAGAGGGGTATTCTCTCCCTTATTTACTCTATTTTGAATTCACCACTTTCTGATACCAAGTTGGCCTTTATTCACGGCTGGGAGGTAGATTTGGGAGAGACTCTCACATTGGAGCAGTGCCATGAATGCTGCCCGACAATCAGTAAGGGAAACTGGCAGGTTACCTTAAAGGGGTATTATCATCCTATTGATCAGTGTTAATTAAAATCCTTTGCCCCCACTGAAGACTTTTTCCTATACATTTCATTAAAAATATCCTACCATTCTATTTCAAATTTCTTCCTTCTCTTAGTGCTGTTTATTTTTGCTTCCCATGGATACGGCCACATCTCGCCTGCCGCATCCAGACGGGATGGATACGCTGCGCACTGCAGCGTCTGCGATCCTGCGTGTTGAATAACTTGTGAACGTGCACGTCGCTATCTATTTCGGGCGGCCGCGCATGCGCAGAGTATCCATCCCGTCTGAGAAAGAGCCGCGCATGCGCGGCCGTACGAACAGTTCGGGCGAGGCAGCGGAGTGTGCGGACGGACATCGGAGGACCTGGAGAGACTATTTCCTAATAGGTAAGTATCATTTCTACTCGCCCCACTAAATCCACCAACGATTACTGAAGATGGAGGCACTTGAGGGGGCAGATGGAGGCACTTTTGGGGCTATATGAGGCATATGGGGGGCTATATGAGGCATATGGGGGGCTGTTTGAGGCTGATGGGGGGGCTATTTGAGGCTGATGGGGGCTATTTGAGGCTGATGGGGGAATATTTGAGGCATATGGGGGCTGTATGAGGCTGATGGGGGGCTATTTGAGGCTTATGGGGGCTATTTGAGGCTGATGGGGGAATATTTGAGGCATATGGGGGCTGTATGAGGCTGATGGGGGGGCTATTTGAGGCTGATGGGGGAATATTTGAGGCTGATGGGGGCTATTGAGGCTAATGGGGGCTATTTGAGGCTGATGGGGGGCTGTATGAGGCATTTTGGGGGCTGTATGAGGCATATTGGGGGCTGTATGAGGCATATTGGGGGCTTTTTGAGGCTGATGGGGGCTATTTGAGACTGATGGGGGGCTATTTGAGGCATATGGGGGCTGTATGAGGCTGATGGGGACTGTATTAGGCTGATGGGGGCTGTTTGATACATATTGGGGGCTGTTTGATGCATATTGGGGGCTGATGGGGGGCTATTTGAGGCTTATGGGGGCTATTTGAGGCTGATGGGGGAATATTTGAGGCATATGGGGGCTGTATGAGGCTGATGGGGGGGCTATTTGAGGCTGATGGGGGCTATTTGAGACTGATGGGGGAATATTTGAGGCTGATGGGGGCTATTGAGGCTAATGGGGGCTATTTGAGGCTGATGGGGGGCTGTATGAGGCATATTGGGGGCTGTATGAGGCATATTGGGGGCTTTTTGAGGCTGATGGGGGCTATTTGAGACTGATGGGGGGCTATTTGAGGCATATGGGGGCTGTATGAGGCTGATGGGGACTGTATTAGGCTGATGGGGGCTGTTTGATACATATTGGGGGCTGTTTGATGCATATTGGGGGCTGATGGGGGCTGTTTGAGGCTGATGGGGTCTATTTGAGGCATATGGGGGCTGATGGGGGTGCAATATGAGGCATATGGGGGCTGTATGAGGCATATGGGGGCTGTATGAGGCATATGGGGGCTGTATGAGACTGATGGGGGCTGATGGAGGCTGTATGAGGCTGATGTGGGCTGTATGAGGCTGATGTGGGCTGTATGAGGCTCATGGTGGCTGTTTGATACATATTGGGGGCTGTTTGATGCATATTGGGGGCTGTTTGAGGCTGATGGGGGCTATTTGAGGCATATGGGGGCTGATGGGGGGCAATATAAGGGATATGAGGGCAGGGCTGTGGAGTCGGTAGATAAATGGTCCGACTCCTCAGTTTTTGGTAACTCCGACTCCTCTGTATTTAATATGCAAATGTATTTTATAGTATAAAATACATTTGCATATTAAATACAGAGGAGTCGGAGTTACCAAAAACTGAGGAGTCGGACCATTTATCTACCGACTCCACAGCCCTGTATGAGGGGCTGTTCGAGGCATATGGGGGCTGATGGAGGCACTTGGGGCTGATGGATGTAGCAGAGCTGAATATGCTGCTGTTCAGCCATAGTTCTAGTGGGGAAGGGAATAGACACATGTAGCAGGGCTGTATATGTGTTGGGTCAGCATCAATGCTGGTGGAAGAGAGAAACTGATGTAGCAGAGCTGTATATGTCGGGTCAGCATCAATGCTGGTGGAAGAGAGAAACTGATGTAGCAGAGCTGTATATGTTGCGGGTCAGCATCAATGCTGGTGGAAGAGAGAAACTGATGTAGCAGGGCTGTATATGTTGCAGGTCAGCATCAATGCTGGTGAAAGAGAGAAACTTTTGTAGGAGAGCTGTATATGTGGCGGGTCAGCATCAATGCTGGTGAAAGAGAGAAACTGATGTAGCAGAGCTGAATATGCGGCTGTTCTGACACAGTGTTGGTTGAAGAGATAAACAGACAGATGTAGCAGAGCTGTATATGTAACTTTTCAGACCCAGTGCTAGCGGGGGAGTAGAATAAAGATGTAGCAGGGCTGTATAGGAAGCCATTCAGCCAAAGTGATGTTAGGGGACTGGAGAAGACACATGTAGCTGAGCTGTATATGCATCTATAAAGATACATAGTGTAAGGTTTATACACAACTGTGTACAGCTGTAATGGAAACAAATCTGCATCAGTGCTGGTGGGTGGGGGTTGGTCAAGCTTTTGGGCTAATGTATAATATGGAATTATAGTTTTTGATGCACAGAATGGGTTTGTAAAAGATACTACAAATGATTTTGTAGTATGTATATATTTACACCCTACACAGTTGCCACACTTGTGACAGCCCACGATATTTGACCGCAGCCAGGTGGATTGCGTCACGTGATCCATAATGGAAGAGCCCAATTGAGATTTATGGGTATTGATCTTGTCAAGCCTCCATTCAGGGGAGGCGATTGGGATAAGAATCTTCTCCAGCGTGAATCACGCTGGATTTTTTGTCTGAAGACCTCCGCCCCCCTGGGTCTTAATAAGAAGCTTGATTTTGGCTGTTTTATCTAAACACCCTCTGAGGTTTCCTGAGGGGGATTGGAATACTAACTCATTAATTGGTATCATATTCTTATGGTATATGGCTTCATGTTTTAGCCCTCTCTATGATGAACCCTGTCCTTTGTATCCATGCAATAAATGTCATTGTAACCTTGCTGCGATTTTGGGTCACAGCGTAACTATGGACGCACTAGATTGTGAGCGCTCTGTATGGTTTCCTACCTATCGTTGTCTAGGCAACCTCCTTAGCCGCTTCTCCGCGATTGAGATTGGCCGCCTGCATCACGTGGTGTCGGCGCCGGCGTCTGACGTGTCGCGCGTGCGTGTGACGTCAGACGTCGGAGCAGATGATCGCAGGGCGGTCCTTCTAGGAAAGGCGCACATGGGTCTTATTTAAATCCCACAGAGGTATGTATCAGTGTGGCTGGTAGATGATTAGTATATTCCCCAAAACTATAGGGACACTACCTTTAGTGAGGACCACCATACCCTCATACACCGACCAGCAGAGGAACATCTTTCCCTCTGCAGTACTGCATCCCAATATCGGGGGGTGACAGTCCACAAGTTCTTCCTAAAATTGTAGGAGCTTTTTTGCTGCGGGGTCTTTTTACCTGCGGTTTCACATCTTGTTCTTCCTATATGTACCATCTTCCCCTGAGGAGTCGACACGACAGAAACGTGCCACGTCGGGAGGTTTGAAGGAACGTATATATATATATTTTTAGTGTTAGAGATCAGGTCCCAGTTAGGGACAGGTATCCGGACGGGGTCTCCCCTTTTGGGGCGGGTGCTCTGTGTAGACAGGCAGTATGGGAGCAGTCCCCTCTTTCTAGGGTGAGATAGGGTACAGTTCCATCACTGCCTCCATTGACACCACCCCACCACGGGACGTACTCTGGTCCAGGCATTACCCAAGTCAAGCTGATCCTAGCCATTTGGTTGGTCTGGTAAGACTGCGTGCACCCCCACAGGCGTAGCAGATCTATTTTCTTACTACCAGTATTGGGGTACCAAGATTGGACCCCTCCATTGTTTGTTTGTTATGTTGATGCATCCTTGTGGTGTATTTTATTGCATATCTTATTAAAAGTTATATCGTATTGAGCATATTCCCCCCCCCCCCCCCTCCTTTCTCAGTGGGCCCCATTTGCCTTCTAGATTACACCTCATTTATCCAATGGTTTCTCCTTTATGTTTTAGAGGTTGCCAAGAAACCGGTAACACCCTTCATATTTGGTGGACTTGTCCCATAGTGAGACAGTTCTGAACCAACATCAAAAGAGGACTATTTGAAGTGTTTTGGAAGGATCTTCCCTTGTCGGCACCTGTATATCTGCTAGGCCTTAAACCGCCAACTTTTAACAATACTGCCTACAAGCTTCTACAATATATTCTAATGTCCTCAAGGATTCATATCGCATCCAGGTGGTGGTCTTCCTTACTTTCAGTATTCGCGGTTATTCTCAGGGTCAACCACATTGCGTTATATGAAAAATGAAATGCCACTTTAAATTACATCAGGGAACGATGCTCGCAAATATGGAATCCCTGATTGAACTGTGCCAACTCTCTTAACTTACATTATTACATATTATTTAATAACACTGGAGATCTATGTTCATTTATTCCATAATAATTTATGTGACATGTACATTTTCTCTATCTTTGCTATTATACCAATAAATATGTAAAAAAAAAAAAATAAAAAAAAAAAAATCATGAAACTTTGGTGCACATTGGCATATTTTAAGTCATGCCCCATAGTTCAGTGAGCGGTGCAAAACATGTATGCAATTATTTCACAAATTAAGCAGAATTTTGGTGCATTTAGCTTAGTAAATGTCCATCGTCTTTTCTTGTTTAGAAAAGGAATAGTCTATGAAAATTAAAATTCAAGTAGACAGAAAGCAGCAACAAAAAAGCTTTATTTATTCAGTGTATATGTCTACACAGACATGTTAGCTAGAATCGTGTTTTCACAGAACAAAATACATGCATTATACATTCACACAATATTTTTGTAGTACTGTAAACTGCAGTTCATAAAGAGTATAAAAGCAAGAGCAATTGGTGGAGTAAAGGCAGTGTTTGGCAACAGCGTAATACATTATGTTTATCAATCTGTCCTAAGAAATCAAATGTAGATATTATAAATAGTATTTTGCCATTATTTTGAGGTCTGTGTTAAAAGTTATTAGGGGAGATTTATCAAACCTGTGTAAAGTAGAACTGGCTTAGTTGCTCATGGCAACCAATAAGATTCCACCTTTCATTTTTGACAGATCCTTTGGAAAATGAAAGGTGGAATCTGATTGGTTGCTATGGGCATCTAAGCCAGTTCTACTTTATACCAGTTTGATAAATGACCCTATGAACACAGCCAAGACAACACAGAAGTGGCTTACAAACAACTCTGTGTATGTCCTTGATGTGGCCCAACCAGAGCTCTGACTTGAACCCAATTAAAAGACTCTGGAGAGACCTGAAAATGGCTATCCATCATGGGTCGCCATTCAACTTGCTTGAGAAGATCTGCAGAGAAGAATGGCAGAAAATCCCCAAATCTACCTTTCATTTTTCACAGCTCCTTTGGAAAATGAAAAGTGGAATCTGATTGATTGCTATGGGCAACCAAGACAGTTTTACTTTACACCAGTTTGATAAATCTCCCCCATTGAATTTAGGCTCTAACCTTTTCAAGCAAGTGTAATGATATAGAGGGGATCATTATTACGCATGTGGGAAAATGAAGACCCACACTGACCTATAATATATTTTAGTCTTCTTTCAATCATCATGGCAGCCTACAATGACATCTGTAACCAGTACGCCTTTGTGACTGAACGTCTCCATTTTCACAATTTATCAGCTAACAAATCATATTCATTCTTGAATCAAGAGGAAAAAGCAGACCACCCTAAATCATCCATCACTCAGTTTAGTGACTATAGCACTTTATATTACTGTGTGAAATCTGAGGTTCACCAGATCTTTTTCCCTGATCTGCTGGCCAAATAACATGATACAAGTGAACTGACCATAGCATATTTGTTTAGCCTCTGAAGTAAGCTGTCCTATAATGCTGTAGTCTCCATAAGGGGCTGTTAACAGTCAAAGCATTTTTATCACCCTACTGACGTTTTAAAATGCTAGCAACAGCATATAAATATTTTAATACAGAACAATTATAAACCTTTAGCCACAAGATACATATACTTTAAAAGAAATACTCATGGCAAACATAATGCAATGTTGTATGTCTATGGCAATATTTAGAGGCTATATACACTTTCAATTTGTTTTTATTGCTTTAATGCACCTAGAATGGAGAAAGTGACAACTTTCTAAATAATCTTAATGAAAAATGTCCTACCGTTTTGTGTCTACAACTACCATGCTGACTTATGAGTCTTCATGGTACAGTAGCAGACAGCAAACAAATTCTCTGTAGTCGGATCTTTTAGTCCTGCTCCTTGCAGTCTCTCCCATGCCTTATACTTAAATACCAAATGTATGTTAGAAAGAAGTAGATCAAGTTGGACAAAGTCCAGCTCAAACCAACATTTTAAAAGGTTTCCTTTATTGGCAATACCATTTAAAACCCATCCAAAAACATGTTTTGAATATTACGTGTATAACTTTTGCCTATGACAAAGTAATGTTTGAAATGTGTAAGCTGTTATTAGGGTTTTAAAATCTTTTGCCAATGAGTTACCTTTAGTGGAATTTCAGTTGAGTGCTGGGCTTTCACCAGTTCGATTGGTATAATTGTCAAAATATTATCCATGCACTGAAAATATGTTGGACATATATATATATATATATATGACCTGGTGAATCTTCTTTTTATCTGAGGAAGAAGTAGGGGACAAATGGAAGGAAGTGGGACTGCAGGATCAGACTACACAGGGTTCGTTTGTTATTGCATTTTGGCTTTGAAGGTGTACAATGGGTGCATTATACAAAGATTGAAAGAAGACTAATACCTAATTTAGACTGCCCAATTGTCGGGAAGATTATCGAGAAAGAACATTCCTACAAACGCTCATTCCTGATAATCTGCCTGTGTAAAGGTGCCGCAGATCACCTGGTGAACAAGAGAAACGCTTGTTTATGGGGTGTAACCACTGTTGGTGTGGACACTTTAATCATGGTTAGCAGATTGTGCTGTGTAAACAGCTGTCTGGGGAGGAGCAGTATCGATCGATCATCCTCATACTGTGGAGGTGATCACTGCATGTAAATGCAGTTCTTCACCTCCACTAATGAGCAGACAACTATTGGGGAGGAATGCTTCCTTCCCAACAATCAACTGCTCATTGGCGCAGTGTAAATCTGTGTTTCAAGCACAGCCCGTTCAGACCCTTCAACAGTCATAACACAGTGTCTTGTCTTCTTCTATAATACAGTATATTTCTTTTCATAGAACAGTAATACTTTACTAAATGCAGATTTGTGAGTTACCATCATTATTATTTATGTGGCTATAGACTAAATGAAATTATACATAATCACTGTATGCATCTATGATTGGGTCAAGAAACTACCGAAAAATACATCATTTTAATCAGATTTTTGAGACTAGGGTTTCAAAGCAACAGTCACTGTAGATTCATGACATTAGCGAGACTCCAACCAAACTTATAAGGGTACATGCACACGTTCAGGATTCATGTGCGGAGAATCCGCACTGAAATCCGCAGGTGTTCGCAGGCAAATCTGTGCGGTCAATCCGCATTAATTGGTGCGGATTTGCGTGCGGATTTGGTGCGGATTCGGTGCGGATTTTCCGCATGCGGATTTCACTAAGTGAATGAAGAAAATCCGGTCAGGAAAAAAAAAATTAATTGACATGTCGCGGATTTTAAAATCCGCACCGCAGGTCAAAATCCGCGCGGAAAAAATCCGCATCGTGTGCATTGAGAATTTCAAATTCTCATAGAATACAATCGACATGACCTACGGTGCGGATTTTCCGCACGCAAATCCGCGCGGAAAATCCGCACGCAATCCTGATCGTGTGCAGGGGGCCCTTAAGGTTTTCTATGGAATATAACATTGCAAGAAACCATCACAAAGAGTTGGACCATGTCAGATTTGTTTTTGCACTTTACCAGGTGGCTTGCAACTTTCTTAACTGCAAACACTATAGTATTAGAATATTGTAAGTTAATGGGGTCCATTGTTTGATGTTGCCATTTTGTTTTAAAGGATAACTGTGTATGTTGCCAGCCAGGGGCCTCTAATGGCATATATACAGTCATTGGAAAGTAACCCAGCCCCCTCTTCCTAAACTTCTTGGCTTATGTGCACTAGCATCAGATGAAGGAGAAGACATGGCTGCAGCCTGAGAGAACAATGCATGCATTTATATTGTATTTTTCATGGTGTGCAATTTTGATATATGACAAAATAGGAGCTAATGACAAAGATGCATAGTCCATAGCTTGGCGTATATTGTTCTGAAATTTCTAATAACCTGATTGGAATTTTTTTTTAAATGATCCCTGCCTTCATTATTGGCCCACCATACCAACTTAAACCCATTTATCAAGTCACTTGGCTCAAATGAAAAGCAACTAGAGATATCCAATCTCCTCTAACTGTGTGCACCAATTGGACTCTAGTTTAACAGTGCTCAGGTCTAGTGACTGGATTTGTTAAGGCGCATTTAGACAACCATGGGCAGATTTTGACTACGTTATAGGTGCTCATCACTCGATGAACTAGCAAAATGCTTGTTCATCTGGTAAAGTGATCTTTCATGCAGACACCTCATGGGCCCCAAAGATCCAGGAGAGAAAAGAAATTTTGGCTGCCTTCTAAGCCAGTGATTTGCCACTGCAGTCTATTTCTTTGATTCAAAACCTATTAAACTTCATTGTTGATATAATGATTGGGCCACTACAATAATTTCCTTTGGTGGGCCCAAGGAACTCCAGTCCAACACTGACCTCAACCGTCATTTCTGGGGAGCAGATCGTGCTGTGTAAACTGCGTTTACCACCCAGAAACTGTGAATGTGTATGAAGATGAGCAACTGCAGTAGCAATTGCTTGTCCTCCACTGATGAGCAGGCAGTTATCGGGAAGTAACGCCTTCTCCCCGATAATCCTCTGCTCAACAGCACAGTGTGAATGTGGCTTTACTTCAAGAAAATGTAATTTTCCAGCTGATTTACTCACAAGTGCACTACTTGTCAAAACCACTGCCTTTAACTCCTAAAGATTAAAACTATAGTGACAATGTCATTCACACGTTATCCCCAACTCTAAATATACTAAGTTTTTCCCACACACACATAAATAAATCACAAAAATATTTTCCACAATCTTCAATTCTCTGACTACATCTGTCCACAGATCTAGAACGAAGGCACTCGTGCATCTTCTGTTCTTACATATATTTATGTAACAATCCTCATCATTTTATGCAATTAAAAAATGTTATGTTGTATTAGTATCACAATAACCTACAACAAACAATATTACACAAAAACACAATGAAAAATGTCTTGGAAAACCAAGGCAGCCACATCCTACCTACTTTATTAATTCTTTGGTCTAAGCTACATGGGTGATTTCTAGTAGCAAGATCGGACTAAGGAAACTGCCCCTAATCACTTTCTAGTTTTTGGAACTTAATCATAGTCTTACAACTGAGTCACGTACAGTTCCAAAATCGACTCTGATCAGATCTGGAGATGACTACAGCATGACTGTGCTACTACAAAACACTTATGTGGCTTACCGTGGTGTTACTATTCTTTGCCGTTAACACTTATTAAACATCAAATGACACTCAAGCTAATTAGTACATTAAAAGTAATAAAAGCTAATCATCGTGAAAGCTAAAACAGATTTCAAATTTTTGCAGACAGTAAAAAATCCAACTGTGCTTGCTGCCTTATAACCTGAATTAAATAAAATATAGATTGCAAAACAAATGCAAAACTGTTTGTACTAGCTATGTAAAAGGGGTATCTAAATACGACCTGGCCTTCACCAAAACCATTTTATCTATATTTTAAATATAGGCCTATAATATTAAATATTAACTCC
Organism: Bufo bufo; assembly: GCF_905171765.1. NCBI lineage: Eukaryota > Metazoa > Chordata > Amphibia > Anura > Bufonidae > Bufo > Bufo bufo. The sequence goes on from NC_053394.1 coordinate 239,291,421, forward strand.
TTTATTAAATTTTTAAGGTATCACCATCTGCAGTTTTATATAAAAAATAAAACATATCTAGAGAGATGCCCCACAAAAACATTTGTCAATGAGGTCTCCTCTGGAAGGTTTGGGGTTTGAATTGTGGTATGAACCTAGATCGGTTCTAGTTTTCCTTGTTTGCCAGCAATTTAGGGCTTAGGGAACCCTAAGCAGATTTATACTGTCAATAGAGAATAAGATGGGCCCAACCTGAAGTTTCATTCAAGGCAACTCTGCCTATATCCTAGTATTGGGTACATTCCCGTTAAACATATAAAAATATGAATAGTCATTAAGCTACTTTTGTCATGAAAGTGGTTGTTCATCTTCTGGTGGACTTTCGGCAGACCTTCCTCTCGTGGCCAGAGTGAGGAAGGAAGCATTCTTTGAAGCATTCAACAGTACTTATCTACTCCCCGCCACTGGGTCCCAGTTCCTTCGCCTCCCTGCCACTGCTGAAGTGCTTGGGTCGCCCCCTGTCAACGTCTAGTTTGACACAGCTGCAGCCAATGACTGGCCACAGCAGGAACATTCGCTCCTTGGGTAGCGTCAAATGGTCATATACAGTAATGAGGCAGTTCACCACTGTGGCCAGTCATTGGCTGCAGCAGTGCTAAACCAGATGTTGACAGCATTGGAACTGAACATTGTGGCAGCGGAGAAGTGAAGGAGACAGGACCCGGCGTCAGTGAGCAGGTAGGTTCAATTCCCTCCATAGGTTTGGCTATGGGAGGACTCTCCCAAAAGACCCTCAGAAAAGGAACAATCACTTTAATGGCGATGTCATTTAGGCCACTTTCAAACAGTTGGTGTCTGGCCATTGATTGCCCAAAGCCAGGAGTGGAGCTTACACAGAGATAAGGAATGTTTTGTACCTGTTCTGTGTTTTTGGCCATAAACTCATTTTGGGTCAAAATCACTGATGGAATTCACTGCCCAAACACTGACTGTGTGAATAAGGTCTTGGATATGAATTTACAATTTTCTCAGATGTGATGTTTTTGCAACGAAAGCTCATTCTCTGAAACATGAGCACCTCATCCCACCCCACTTTACTTACTCCATTTCAATCTTACAATTTTTCTGCCATTAATTCTCCTACATATGTATATCTTTATTATTTCCATTCCTCAGTGCATAACTTTGCTCTACTATTACCATGTACTTTGTGCATTTTCTTGCCTATAAAGGGAACCTGTCACCAGGATTTTGGGTATAGAGCTGAGGACATGGGTTGCTAGATGGTCGCTAGCACATCCGCAATACCCAGTCCCCATAGCTCTGTGTGCTTTTATTGTGTAAAAAAAACAATTTGATACATATGCAAATTAACCTGAGATGAGTCCTGTCCTTGACTCATCTCAGGGACAGGACTCATCTCAGGTTAATTTGCGTATGTATCAAATTGTTTTTTGTTACATAATAAAAGCACACAGAGCTATGGGGACTGGGTATTGCGGATGTTCTAGCGGCCATCTAGCAACCCATGTCCTCAGCTCTATACACAAAATCCCAGTGACAGGTTCCCTTTAAGATGAGTGCCTAGGAATATTATTATTGCAATCTGCATATAATCAGGGCTATTGGATTGATCCATTTTTTTTATTAAAATGTTTTTACGTGAATGTTATTGCGACTTCATATAAAACTGAATGTTCAGTGTCACCTACCACCTACATTATCCTTTGGGGCAGAAAAGAAGGGAAATGATCAGGCCTGTCTCTCGATCAGAAGGATTCTAGATCACACAAGCACATTTTTAAAAAATCTGAAAAATCTTCTTGCGATTACCTGATCCTTCTCTTCACTTAGTGTTAAAAAGCTCTAGCTACATGTGGCCACCTTTAAGGTTACCTCATTATGGTCAGTTTGATTTTGGCCACCAAGGAATGGTTCACAGATCACATTATATATGGTAGTAGTATTTAAAGAAATATTGTCTAAGTGTTGTTTTCTGTGTGGTGTACTTATAGTTCTTGCAAAGTCTGGTTGATTGTAGAGACATATTCTAAATGTATATATGGGTGATTACCGGCTGTAGTCAAGTAGTATCTTACTAGTTTTATAAAAAGTGCACTTCTTTTTTTTCTTTTGCGTCTTTTTTTCAGACTATTCTATTCTGGCAATCAGACTGTATATTGGCTAATTCCCTCTGCTTAGAAAGGTGCTGGGGACCATGATATAAACAGTGGAGCAGCACTTCCTTTTTTGGCCGGGATGCACTTCATTTATTTTAAAATGCTATCCTCGGCCGCTCTAAAAATACCATACATCTGGTAGTTTGGCACTCTGCTTACTTTTCTGCTAGGACTTTAGTTCTGCATTCAATCTCCCAACAGTATCATCAGAACAATACTCTCCACATACTTGTACAAGGCTGCTACTTAGTCGAATGCCATGTGTTTAATAAACTTCTTTGGCGTCAGGACTATTTTCTGCAGCCCCAGTGTATATCTTGGGTAAAGGATATATACAAGGGCACACTTTATGTAATCACTGTCATTCATGGACCCCACACCTTGGGAGGGTAACCTACAGGTGATATCATTGTGATTCCAGCATTGGTCTGTAGTGAAACAGTTTCAATAATATCTTTATGTCATTACAGTCTAATATTTTGTGATGAGCTTTCCAGAGAAGCACAATGCTCTTTGTGAGTCTTGGAAAAGTTCTTATTTTCTTCAAAGTGTCTAAGGATAATGAATAAACCAGCAGGGGCCAGTGCTAAGGTGGGAAGAGAGGCCAAATATCACTCCCACAATGCTGATTAATAGACTTGCGTTATCCTCATCTTTTCAAGGCCTCACTGCAGGTTTCACATAATAATGGTTTGACTAACAAAAACATTGTATTCATGCGGTTACACAATGATAGTTAGTTGTTTTCAAAATTTTGAATAGATTTCTAAAACTTAATTTTTAATATTGTGTTTTTTTTTTTGTTTTGCACAATTGTGTAAAACAGATTTCAGCTGCATGGTAGCATGCAGTGCTTTTTTAAAGTAACAAAATATGATGTTAGGAACTTTTTGGGAGCCGCCTGTCCCTAGTGTTACATTAAGTTATGCTCCTTAGACATTGATAGCATGGGCATGTTTCTTGCACAGGGGCTTGTCCTTCTTGGAGTAGAATGGTTGGCCCTCCAAATTCACATGGCAAACCTAGAATAGAAAAAAAAGAATTAATTTATCAATTTATTTTAAGAGGATATATTGCTATATACTCCCAGAAGATGAAAAAAGAGCTCCTGAAAATCTTAATTCGATTGAGCAGAGATTGACAAAGTATAAACTGCTAGTGGTACTTGGTGAAAGATTACATAAACTAAGTGGTGTACCTTTTATTTTGAGTTCTACAGCAGAATATGTATTGAGACATTAATACTGATTGGCATCTCCCCTTGCTGCGATATTAGCTACCACTCTGGCATTATAGTGGTCATGATGACAGTAGATGCTTTCCAGCCCTCATGCAAATTCTGATATGGCCATCATTAGTACCAAGGCAGAACCTGCTTTCATCACTAAAGACTATTGGTTTATATGATGGCTGCATCAGAATTTACAGGAGGTCTGTAGAGTGCCTACTGCCATCATTCATAGTGCAAAGACACCAGGTTTCATGGTGTGGGTCACCATTAGCTACCATCGCCACTCCCTTCTGGTATTTGTGGAGGTGACATTGACCAGCATTTGATGAGTCCAGCAAATCATGGAACCAGTCCTATTGCGTTATTTTTTACTCAATCCGAAGACATAATGTTTCAACAAGGTAGCACCCGCTCAAACACTACCGACACTACATAATGTGCTCTTCAAGGTATCCAGCATCTCCCCTGGTGAGTTAAATCACCAGATCTCTCCCACATCAAGAGTGTCTAAGTCTAGATGAGGCGATGGATCTCCCATGCACCGCAGACAACAACCACCTTGTCTGAACTGCAGGTCCCAGTTGAAAGAGCTTGGACTGAAATACCACAGGAGGATAACCAGCATCTGTATGACCATTACCATGGCAGAGTGGCAGCCAAAGGGTGATGCCACCCAGTTTTAATGTGACTCTGACTTAACATATACCCTGTGCAGAACCCAAAATAAGGCTTGGTTGTAAGATCAATAAGCACCACTAGCAGTTTATACTTTGTAAATCTCAGCTCAGTTTCATTAAAGGGGTTATCCATAACAATCTCTTTCTATCAAAGCTAGAACCAGCCCTGCGCCTCACATAGATCCAGAGATCTCCTCATTCATTGCTCTACTAGATTTATATAAAGTTGACAGCTCAAGAGGAGTGTCTTTTCTGTTGCAGGCCAGGGGGTGTGTCTCAGATCTCCCTATCACAGCTCAGGAGGCAGTTAAAGGATGAAACTGAGCATGTGCGTCCATCTCAGTGAGCCGGACAAAGACAAGATTTTTTTCAATTTTTTGGTAGTGTATTATTACTCATGATAAGTTGTATCTTTCACTTCGATTTTAAACTATTTTGATATTAAACTTATGTTATGTGCTATATAAGTTAAAATTATTATCGCTATTAGTTGCACTAAGATATAATTTTGCTTAGTTAATCAAAGGTGAAAGTAAAATAGTAAAACATCCCCTAAAAGAAGATGTCCAGTTAAAAATTTGTTTTCAAATGTCCTATTTTGGCATGCTAATTTAATAGACTGAGTGCCTCATTCGGCACCTGGATCATCTAGAGGGAGCTACTCTCTCAATCTCTGGAGGAAAGATAGCAGGGAGACTGCACGCGTCCACTGTGCACGCCTTCCCTTCCCCCACTGATCTGATATTGATGACCTATCCTGAGGATAGGTCATCAATATTAAAAACCTTGAGAACCCCTTTAAGTAATCGTTATAGGAGCTCCACTTTTAAATGAACTTCAATGTTTTCAATTCTGAAACTGAGGATATGGTTCAAAAATGGTCGGCTAAATGGTGACAGATGTACTCACAGCACAGATGAAGCAGGAATCATGCCAAGTGTGTCCAAGGGCCTCAATGAATTTGTCACCTGCTTCAACAGGAAAATCACATCCATGGCATTTTGTACTGAACAAAGCAATATAATCTGAAAAACACAAAGCTATTGTAAGCAAGGATCCCACTGTAATTTGCCCTTGATAATCTTAATACATGATACACATACTGTACATTAGCAAATCAATAACTGTATAAATAGACAAATACTGTATGTACAGTGTGTATGTATATATATATATATATATATATATATATATATATATACACACAATATGGACAAAAGTATTGAGAAACCTACATATTACACTTATATACGATTCTAAATCCAAAGATATTAATTTGGAATTGGTCCTCCCTCTTCAGCTAAAACAGCTTCTACTCCTTTGCGAACAATTTCTACTAGATTTTGGAGTGTGTTTGGGAATTTTTGCTTATTCATCCAGTAGAGCATTTCTGAGGTCAGACACTGATGTTGGATGAGGAGGCCTAACTCGCAATCTCCGTTCTAGTTCTTCCCAAAGGTGTTCAGTTGGGTTGTGGTCAGGACTCCGTGCAGGCCAGTCAAGTTCTTCTACACCAAACTTACTCAGCCGTTGCTTTGTGCACTGGGGCACAATCATGCTGGGACAGAAAAGAACCTTCCCCAAAGTTGACTATTGATATCACTTTATTCACATTAAAATGGAACTCATTAACCTAAAATCTAAATTTTTTTTTTTTTTTTAACAATAGAAAATCTACATATTTTATGGGTGCCAGTATAGTGCCTTTGATGGTGATGGCATTGTGTGTCATGACTGCCACCGAATATAAACAGTTGCCATTTGTGCTTTCTTTACTAATGCGTCATGTGTATACTTTGCTTCAGAGAACTGCCTCTGTCTCACAAAGGGCTGCACATTTAGGTGGCACGAATGACAGATTGTAATGCTATTGTGTTGCTTTATTTACTTCTCCTCACCCGCATGTCTGTCTTTGATTTCTTCACCCAGCCAGACAAGACTTTCACGGTAGATTACCTCTTAGATGCAAAAGTAAAGTAAAGCAAAAAGATCTCTGCAGCGGATGAGCTGTTAAGACTGGTTTCTTACAAAGGACTTCCTTTTACAGGTCACAAAACTGACAACACATTGTAAGACACCTAGTGTTGCTATAATCAAAGTTGTGTGAATCTCTTGTATAGCGCACAATATAAGCATTGAAGGTTTCATTTACAAATCATATTTTCCAAAAAAAAACGGAAAATCACAGTAAGGTCCCATTTAGATGTCGGATTTGGCAGCTGCAAAATCTGCTGCGTATTCTGCCACAGTTTTTCAATTTCAGCGCTGTGGACTAGTGGTTTTAGCCCCATTGAATGCCGCCATGACTTCTAGTGGTGTCTGTCTAGACCAGGCATGCTCGACCTGCGGCCCTCCAGCTATTGTAAAACTTCAACTCCCATAATGCCCTGCTGTAGGCTGATAGCTGTAAGCTGTTCAGGCATGCTGGGAGTTGTAGTTTTGCAACAGCTGGAGGGCCATAGGTTGAGCATGCCTGGTCTAGACACAGAGGTTGCAGCTTTAAAGGGAACCTGTCACCTCTACTATTCTACCCTCACTGAGCGTTTCTAAATGTTCATTGTGTTACCCTAAACATATCAATTACACTTTTAATTTCATTTGCAGACAAATTCAATAAGTATTATGCATTTTTGTACTTCCTGCCTTTTATGCAAATTAACATAAGAGTCATATCTTACTTGTGTGACCAGAGAAGAGTCATATTTTCAAGCTCTGACTCCTCTCAGGTTAATTTGCATATGTATCAAATCGGTTTTTTCCCACAATAAAAGCACACAGAGCTATGGGGACTGGGTATTGTGGATGTGCTAGCGGCCATCTAGCAACCCATGTCCTCAGCTCTATACCCAAAATCCAGGTGACAGGTTCCCTTTAAACCACCGGCTGCATAGCCTCTGAGATTTACTGATCGAGAGATCTCTAACATATACCCCTGTATTGGCACACGGTGCCCTATGTTGTCCGTAGGGTCCCAATGGGTCATACATTTTGCGTTGCCTATCTATATATGGCCGCATTGCTATAGAGGTGAAAGAAGGGTATGCCAACACATACCAGTCTAATCGAGGCAAAAAGGACACTCTTGGCTCCCATTAGGTAAATGGAGCTCTATGGATACATTTGACATATACGCTGGGAGATCTTCACGAGGTAGAGCTCTGACACAATGTGCAAATTACAATACAAAAGGATGGGATTTTTAAAACCCCATCCACGTGTAGTGGGGAAAAAAATCAGTGTCGAAAAACAAGCATGCTGCAGATTTTAAAATTTACGGCATGTCAATTCTGTTGCAGGTTTGTCGCCAACTTTCCCACTAGATTTAACCCAGTGCATAGAGGGGAAGTCTGCTGTGAACCTGCAGTGAATTTGTAGTGAAATCCACATCCGATTTCTTTGGCTAATAATCTGAATGACCAAACTAATTGCTAAAACTGGACAGTCAGCCAAAGCTGCCAGTGATCCCGAATGTCCGGAGATAAGATCTCCAGGACGAGGTTGACATGGGGTGTAAGGGAGCAGCTCAATCCCTCTTCCCATAAAAAATAAACATGAATGTGTGTAATCTTATATGCTTGGTATTATCACTACAATCTTTGCATCTGCCTATGCTGGGGAAATATACCATATTTTCAGGGGGAAGTGCATTTTGATAGATAAATCATTCTATGTGGTTTGAAAGTCCCATTTATTATAACATTCATTTACAAGTCTTTAAACAAATGGATTGGGGTTCCTATAAATGTTGGCAGTGTCCCTTCTCGTACGTATCGGGTATGCATCTTCATCTGATGAGACAAGATTCTGCTGAAAACACTAAAAGCTGAATGTATTAATGGAAGTGCTGAATACACAATGCTATGTTGAAATGGCACATATTTTCAGTAACTCATTACTTGGTAGTGGGTAGTTTGGAAATTGCTTCTTTTTGTTAGGCTAGTTTCACACTTATGTTTACAGATCCAGCAAGTTTTCCGGTTGGGAACAGCCTGTCGGACTCTGCCGGAATGCCATCCGGCCCTATTAACTATAATGGGGTCTGGCGGTGATCCAGCTGAAACCCGGCAAATATGCTGAGAATCAGCCAGACAAATACTACAGTGGGCAGGAAGGCTGTGCCAGCAGTGTGAAACCAGCTGTGTTGCATTTCATAATGTCTACAATGGTTTTATCTATATAATAAAACTAGAAATATTGGATGCAATATACAGACTATACATTATCCCCTAATTGGCAATGATACATTCGTTGTATTGGGCAATAAAGTTGGCAGTAGTACTATGTAAAGCATATTAATTCACCTGTAATAACAGGTTAGACTAATTGAGTCTCCTACTAGCTGTGCAAAGATGCAAATCATCGTTTTTGTAATATATTTCTTTTTAATGCAGTAATGCTCCCTAGGTGCCTGCTTATTCTGCCTTACTCTCATCCTAGACCTACTGAGTTATGTTAAGTCTATAAAGCTTTGGAATCTAATGAGTAGAAATAATTGTGCTCTTCAAAAATTACCTTTCTCACAGTATGGCTCTCCATCCTCCATATGGAAGAGGCTGTTACCAAACGGCTTTCTGCAGGCAGCACAAACAAAGCAGGTGGTGTGCCAGGTCTGCCTCAAGGCATGCATCACTTCCTGGAAAGACAATATGAAAAATTATAAATATAGAGGTAAGATTATTCTTGCAAAATTGCTGCACTTACCACCGACACCCATTTGCTGATGCAAAGTAGCCACTTCACTGGAGGGCACATTAGTCTCCCTATTTAGGTTTTTGGAAGTTACAAAATGAGCAAAGCAAACTATATCTGACTCTTTCTTAATCAACCATGGACCTGAGTGGAAAGAGTTGTGCATAAGCACTGCCCCTTGACAGCTGTTTTGGGACCCACGTATATGTAATTAATGGCATATACAGTCGTGGCCAAAAGTTTTGAGAATTACATAAATATTGGAAATTGGAAAAGTTGCTGCTTAAGTTTTTATAATAGCAATTTGCATATACTCCAGAATGTTATGAAGAGTGATCAGATGAATTGCATAGTCCTTCTTTGCCATGAAAATTAACTTAATCCCAAAACAACCTTTCCACTGCATTTCATTGCTGTGATTAAATGACCTGCTGAGATCATTTCAGTAATCGTCTTGTTAACTCAGGTGAGAATGTTGACGAGCACAAGGCTGGAGATCATTATGTCAGGCTGATTGAGTTAAAATGGCAGACTTGACATGTTAAAAGGAGGGTGATGCTTGAAATCATTGTTCTTCCATTGTTAACCATGGTGACCTGCAAAGAAACGCATGCAGCCATCATTGCGTTGCATAAAAATGACTTCACAGGCAAGGATATTGTGGCTACTAAGATTGCACCTCAATCAACAATTTATAGGATCATCAAGAACTTCAAGGAAAGAGATTCAATTCTTGTTAAGAAGGCTTCAGGGCGTCCAAGAAAGTCCAGCAAGCGCCAGGATCGTCTCCTAAAGAGGATTCAGCTGCGGGATCGGAGTGCCACCAGTGCAGAGCCTGCTCAGGAATGGCAGCAGGCAGGTGTGAGCGCATCTGCACGCACAGTGAGGTGTAGACTTTTGGAAGATGGCCTGGTGTCAAAAAGGGCAGCAAAGAAGCTACTTCTCTCCAAAAAAAACATCAGGGACAGATTGATCTTCTGCAGAAAGTATGGTGAATGGACTGCTGAGGACTGGGGCAAAGTCATATATTCTCCGATGAAGCCTCTTTCCGATTGTTTGGGGCATCTGGAAAAAGGCTTGTCCGGAGAAGAAAAGGTGAGAGCTACCATCAGTCCTGTGTCATGCCAACAGTAAAGCATCCTGAGACCATTCATATGTGGGGTTGCTTCTCATCCAAGGGAGTGGGCTCACTCACAATTTTGCCCAAAAACACAGCCATGAATAAAGAATGGTACCAAAACACCCTCCAACAGCAACTTCTTCCAACAATCCAACAACAGTTTGGTGAAGAACAATGCATTTTCCAGCACGATGGAGCACCGTGCCATAAGGCAAAAGTGATAACTAAGTGGCTCGGGGACCAAAACGTTGACATTTTGGGTCCATGGCCTGGAAACTCCCCAGATCTTAATCCCATTGAGAACTTGTGGTCAATCCTCAAGAGGCGGGTGGACAAACAAAAACCCACTAATTCTGACAAACTCCAAGAAGTGATTATGAAAGAATGGGTTGCTATCAGTCAGGAATTGGCCCAGAAGTTGATTGAGAGCATGCCCAGTCGAATTGCAGAGGTCCTGAAAAAGAAGGGCCGACACTGCAAATACTGACTCTTTGCATAAATGTCATGTAATTGTCGATAGAAGCCTTTGAAACGTATGAAGTGCGTGTAATTATATTTCACTACATCACAGAAACAACTGAAACAAAGATCTAAAAGCAGTTTAGCAGCAAACTTTGTGAAAACTAATATTTGTGTCATTCTCAAAACTTTTGGCCACGACTTTACTTACTATACTGTGGATATGACATCAGTTCTGGAGATATGAAAACCTCTTTACAGAATGAGCCATCACAGATATACAGTTTCTGGACTTGATGTTGGGTTCCATTGACAACATTTAGTTATTTAAGAAAAACTGAATCTGCATTATTGTGTTATTTTGTGAACTAAACCCATATTTGTCTAAGCATTTTGGGAACAGTGTGGTTTTATTAAGCACATTACAATGAGACATATGTTAAATAGATGGCAATATAGGTAGCAATATATTTTACATCTATTTATGGAGATTTGAAGTCTAATAATCTTTTTAAAGGTGCTTTCAGACAGCCATATTCAAGGGGCACTTTATTGCTCATAATACATGTCCAAAACTCCTGCCGTTCTACTGGAGACTCCCCCAAAGGCCTCACGCTCACAACCTTATTTGTCATCCGTGTGCTATCCTCATTTTTTGCAGGTACCACATTGACCCATTCATTTCTAAAGTGCCATGCACACATTCATGTTTTTTCGTGGATCTGTGTGGTCATTCCATGAATTATAGAAAATCTCCTATTCTTGTCCATATTGCAGACAAGAATAATCCTTTCTATTGACAGCAGTGAGAAAAATACAGAATGCACATGGAAGGCATCCATATTTTGTGGATCTGTTGTTTGCAGACTGAACTATGGACACAGCCGTGTGTCTGAAGGCTTAGATCCTAGCGTGAGCTGTCAGGTTCTGTAGAATGGTGAGAAGTCTGGACATTTATGACCTTAATATTGATGCGCCTGTTTTCTAATGGAACCTGAAGATGGTCATACATATTAGATGACAGCCAAACCTGTTTATTGCGCTAAGAGCTGCCAAACATCTTATACATGTATGGTGTGTATGTGTATGGTCTCATGTTTCCTTGGATTTTCCCGGGGTACATTGGTTTCCTCCCACATTCTAAAGACATACTGATTGATCGTGAGCTCCACTGGGGACATCGAGTGATGCTGATATCTGTAAAGTGCTGCAGAATATGTCAGCGCTATATGTCTAAATAAGTAAATAAAGACAGTAGTGTTCCTATTCTCTCCCAGTGACAGATGATGGGGGGGCTGGGCATGCAATGTGTCCTAAACTTAGTTTACTTTTCTTTTAATTTTCTTTTTTATTGAACTGAAGCAAAAAAAATCAAGTATAAGATTACTTGACAAGACTAATCCTTTGTTATCAAGGGCAATAAGCCACCATTAGAGGTTTATGGCAGCATGTCTCCCTACTGAGAAGACATACACATTCAACTGAGTTCAGCGTACATGTGTATGGGGTGTGGGGGGTGCTCTGGAGGAACATATGTTGCCTGGGTTGAATGTTCTGTATACATTTCGTAATCCATTTAGAAAAAGACCATCTAAAATCAGTGCACTGTATTAGAATTATTTTTTACATACTGCATAAATAGACGGGAGGTAGTGATTTCTGACTTGTAATCTAATCTGAAAACCAGGTGCATAAAAGGGTAGTAATAAGAGTTTATCTCATTCACCAAGGATGATCAGTGCTCTTTACTCCTAGCTTGAGATCATGTCTAACCTAATACATCGAAATAAATCCATAAGGGAGTCACTGCCAAGAGTTGGCTCCCAAATATTTAAGCCTCCGCTTCAAATGGGCCAGTGAGTAAAGCAAGATAAGGTCAGGCTGCTTTTCTGTTGTTCTGCCAGGTTTCTTCTAATCTTGCTAACGGTGCATTGTGACCTTGTCATGTACTGTTGGGTCTATTCACAGTTTAGGAGTGTTATTTGGACAGTCTGTCTGAAGTTTATGACCTAACACATGGCACTGAGTTCTTTTACAGTAAACTGAAGGAGTTTATTCAAGCAATTTCTCAAAGCAATAAAACAAGGCTAAGTGTAATAACCTATGGTAGTGGCGGGCGCAGTATACTTCAAAGCTTGTCTGGTATACAACTTCATATAACTATTCCGTAACTAACTTGCTTTTATCTTTTTTCCTCTTACTGACCTCACAGACATATTGTTATGATCAATGTGAGATAGGGGACTTATCTGGTTTTATGGCTATTTATCTCCTTGTGGCCATCAATATTTGAAAGGTTATTCCCAAAGTCCAATAGGTGCGGGTGTCCAATAAGTGTTTCATGTATATTTTCCTCGATGTGACTATCAATTTTTTATTTCAGCCTTGAATACATATACTGTATATTTTGGTAACCAGTAAGATATATTCTCACAAGGGAGATTTGCTATATAAATTTATGCAAAAAATCTGTTCCTTACATGTTTATGGAGTCTCTGCAGGACGCTCTACTCAGGTGAACTGGAAATTTGCAGACATTTCTGCTAGAAATTTGCCACGTATAAACTCACAACTATGTGTTTGCTTTATGGAATAACACCAATTCACTTTACCAAGCAACTAACCAATGAATACAGCTTGAAATCTTAACATTGACCCATAACAATGGTCTCCAACCAGTGGCTCTCAGCATGGTATGCTGTGAACTGTAGGTTGAAGACCACTGACCTTCAAAGTTTTCTTTAACTTCTAAATTTCTTTTTAAATCTTTACATATCACCCTCACATGGACCTTTGTTTTGCTTATGATCTTTGTTTCTATTAACTATGTCCTCAATGTTGGATCTACACCTATTTCAACCTTCTACTTCACATGGGCCGGTCTCTCTTTCCTATCTGTTATGTATCTGTATATTTACTCTAAAGTGGAGTTACCAAAATATCAGTTCATTATGCAATGTATAAGCACTGGGTAGACTGCAGAGTGCCTCAATAGAAAGACTTCATCAGGTCTTCAGTAGCGCAGAAAAACAGTGCATAGGTAAGAACTTCTAACTTCTCATTTTAGTGATTGGAGTACTAGCACTTGGATTGAGATTTGATTGGTGGGGATCTATGTCCTACTAGATATTCAATGAAGGCGTAAACAGATTCTTAGTTTTAAGGTATACCAACTCCTGCCACCTTTCTATTTTGTTAAGAGACTTACCCCCATAATTTTAGTATTGCAGCGGGCACAGGTGGGAGCAAAGAACTGCTCATAGCATCGTTCACAGTAGACATTCTTCTGCTCCTCAACAAAGCTCACATCAGCTAGGGAAGACTTGCAGTATGCACAGTTAAATTCCTCTGGATGCCATGATCGACCCATGGCCACTAAAAAGGGACCCCTGTGTAGTAAATGTATGCAAAATATTTTCTCATTAACTCAATTTATTATATAACAAAACATTTTTAAAAAATGCATGCCTTCTTCGACCACTGCATTTTGTGATGTATGCAAAAGTATACAGGTTCAGCTTATCCTTAAACCAGCTTGGATATGCTTCTCCAATAGCTTTGGGCATGATCTGGAGAGTGGACTGAGTATATATTTCTCTGCAAATGACTTGACATGCTTACCTGATGATGCTGTTGCAGTGTCCACAAAGAGCAGTCCTGCTGCTTGCTGGAAATCTTTCAGCACGCTGAATCAGTCCCCTTGGTACTTGTGTTGGTGGTTGGCTAGCAGGCTGAGGAGTATAGCTTGGAGTGGTGATTGGAGTGGGTGGAGGAGGTGCTGCTTTTGGCAGGACCTGTTTAGAAATGGTGGTTGTAGATTTTCCAGGGGCAAATTTTTGATTAAAGGCTTCATCAGTTATCCATGGAGGGCGATTGGCTGGCTCTTGTTGGGGTGCTGAGTAAGTAGTGGCAGGTGATGGTGCAAAGCCTGGAGAAGGACCTGAAATGTAAGGTGAAGAGCATGTCACCATGTAAACTCAGCATAATACTTATCTTGTAGTTTACTATATGGTGCCATACAAATTATGAATGTTAGGCTTTTTGTTGTCATCTCACATCCCACAAATTGCTTACATTTTCCTTTCCTTCTGCCAAAGAGAATAAGAGAGTGCCGGGATTTTGTCTTTCTACTGACTGGGAGTTTTCCCTTCCACGACCAATGCTGCAGCTTGTGTGGCGACCACTGAATGTGCTGCCACACCTTCAAGTTTTTTTATGCAGTTTTGAAGCCAAAACCAGGAGTGGATTGAAAAAAGAGAAGTAATATCTGTCTGTAATACTTTTTCTCCTTTTGTGATCCACCTGCTTCAAAAACTGCATTAAAAAAGCCTGAACGTGTGGCAGCACCCTTACGTTTATTTCCTTTTCCTACTGACCTGATATTCCTTTTTGAATAGTCACTATAAGCAATATTTATCCCATGACACCGATCCCATAGTTGTACTATTGAATTAATATGCATTTTACATTATAGTCATGCTCTTTACATGAAGTTCTCTGCATGTTGTTACTTATCTCCAAATATCTTAAGCCAAAAGCAGGAAAAGGCAAAACACAGAGAATGGAGAATTCTCAGGTGCCCAGACATGTTCTCTGGCTACTATCTTATGTTATTGTTACAACAAGCTAATTCCTCTAGTTAAAGGTATATGATCTCAAACTACAGTAATATTAATTGATGTACACAATGGATATCAGAAATGGCAAAATAAATTAACTAATGTACATTTTTTTCATATGATTTAATACACTTAAAGGGAATATGACACACTGAACATAGTGGCTGATCTGCAGGCAGCGTCTTATAAAGCAGGAAGGACTGAGCAGATTAATATATAGTTTTATGGCAAAAGATTCAGTAAAACTTGTATTTTATTCATTACATCCCTGCCTATGCTTATGGGCTCCAATAGGCAGTCTTAGGCCTCTTGCACACAAACTTTATTTTTTTCCGTTTCCGTTCAGTTTTCTGCATTCCGTATACGAACCGTATACGGAACCATTCATTTCAATGGATCCGCAAAAAAAAACTAAGGTACTCCATATTCTGGATGTCTGCAAGATTGTCAGAAAGAATCTGACAGTTTTGCGCACAGATGCCGCCTGGAAACCGATTGTGGACAAGGGAATAAAATGTGTTGCCCGCAAGGCGCCAACACTTTCTCAAAAACTCAGTCCGAGTGGGTTTTCAGATGGTACGGTACCACAACAATGTTGGCTTAGGTCTAAAGGGATGTTCAAATGCGGGCACCGCATTTGTACGTGTTGCAGTGTCGTACAAACAGGCCGGTATGTGGCCTCTGTTGCAGCCCAGCAGTCATTTGAGATACAACAATACATTAACTGCAATACCACACATGTGGTGTATTGTGTGTCTTGTTCTACATGTCAATTGCAATATGTGGGATGCACGTCCAATGCCCTCAAAGTTCGGATATGCAGACATATTTCAGATATATCTCATGCTTTTGTAAAAAATGTGTCAGCAGTCAGCCAGCATTTTGCCTCTTGCCACCAGGGCAATATTGCTGGCATGAAAGTTCAGGGCATTGAACGAGTTAATTTTCCTAAACGGGGCGGAGACCATAGGAAAGCTCTTCTCAATAGAGAAGCTTATTGGATTTTTAGATTTCAGTCCTGTATGCCTTTGGGCCTTAATCAAAGACAAGATTTAATATTGCATTATTAGATGTATCTTCTTCTCTTGTCCTTTAGGGGCGGTTCTTGCGTGGGAGGAAGAGAGGGGTGAAAATAATTTATTATTTTTTTTTTTCTCTCTCTTCTTCTCATGCAGTTCTGTTCCTGTGTCTCAGTGGTATATGTTGTATATAAATGCTTTTACTCTGTATATAAGATTTGTCAGTCTTATTCTCTGTATCATGAGGAAGGATCTGTAATATATGTTGATCCGAAACATGTTGATGATATGAGCCTGATGTTTGGTTTTTAAGCACGTTTCCTAATAAAACACGCACTGCGAGGTGAAGCTGGACAATATTTTTTTGCTACTTCTCATCCTTGGTTCCGGTTCTGTGTCCGTGCTCCTCGGTGGTGTATGGTGAGGTGAGCTCCAACTTGGTGTTTTTACGTTTAGGTACTCCATATGCCTTCCGTTTACGTATTTCCGTTTTTCCGTTCCGTTAAAAAATAGAACATGTCCTATTATTGTCCGCATAACGGACAAGAATAGTACTGTTCTATCAGGGGCCAGCTGTTCCGTTCCGCAAAAAACAAAATGCACACTGACGTCATCCGTATTTTTTGCAGATCCGTTTTTTGCGGACCGCAAAATACTGAAAAAGCCATATGGTTGTGTGCAGGAGGCCTTATGAGGTGATTGGTGACTGTGCATACAGAGATAGCTGTCAGTCAGTAAATAGGACTACCCTTCTGGACTCCTAGCATAGAAAGATGTCTGCCAATAAGACTACACATACTGTACAGTGTGGCACATTTCCTTTAAAGTGGTTGTTTCACAATGACAACTCCTGTCTATATGTCCTATTAAGGCATAGGGACACCCTGTGCTTGCGAGTCGAGACCATCCTCTATGGACCAGAGCAGAGAGCTCCTCTGTATTACATGTCTGTCTGATCATAGCAATAGCCATTTGATGGAATTGGCAGTTGTCCAGCAAGCTGCTGAAAGTGTTACAATCTCTTTAGATTGACTCTCCACAGGGAGGCCACAACATACAGTAGCTCGCCCATGCGGTTAATGGCTATATGGATTTGATGGTAATACCTATATTAACCTGCCAATTCATGCTCCAATTAGCTGACGTTGGTAGCCGGGTTTGATGTTGCCCCATGAAGACTTAGCCTTAGGCCACTTTCACAAGTTCAGTATTTGGTCAGTATTTTGCATTTGTAAGTCAAAACCAGGAGTGGAACCTACAGAGAAAAAGTTTAATGGAGAGATTTGTGCCTATTCTGTTTTTGGACCCACTCCTGGTTTTAGATTACAAATACTGATGCAAAATACTGACCAAATACCGATCGCCGAAAAGTGGCCAAAGGCACATTGACTTCTTGGAAATCTGAGATTGTGGTACATGACCGCTCATGATGCCCATTGCCTGGCACATGGTAACTTTTTCTGTAATTATGGTCATGCAACTTTGGTTTATTTAGAAGAAAAGAGACTTGGCCCCTTGGTCACATGGAAAGGGAATGATTTTCATCTCTGTGTAGTGTTACTGCCATTTATCTAAAGAGAAAAGTGGTAGTAAAGAATTTCAGGAGCAACCTGACATTGTTCAGTAGCTGTAAAAGAGAACACCGGCGGTATGCCAGTCTTACTAAATATTATGGGGGTCATTTATCAAACTGGTGCAAAGTAGAACTGGCTTAGCTGCCCATAGCAACCAATCAGATTCCGACTTTCATTTTTCAGAGCTTCTTTGGAAAATGAAAGGTGGAATCTGATTGGTTGCTATGGGCAGCTAAGCCAGTTCTACTTTGCACCAGTTTAATAAATCTCCCCCTATGTGCCTAATTGTTTCATTGTTAATTTGAAAGTAATGAATGGTCTGGATGTAATTATTTATACCTACCAACTAAATAGTAAGATGATTCATTTTAATATAGGCGCATCAGAGACAACCCCTTTCAGATTGAGCGGTCATGCTGATCAGATGATTTTGCTGGTTTGAAGTAGCTTTCACCTGATTACAGAGCAGCTGCTGCAGGGTTAAATGTAGTTTTGCATTACACCCATTTAGACGAATAGCCTTTTAGGCCTTTTTTTACACAAACGATACGGATTGTATCAGGATCTGTTCCGGAAAATAACTGATGGTTTTACACGCAAGTTCAGTCAGTCTTGTTTGCAGTCTCGTTTGCGGCCTCATTGGTGGTGAACCCCTGAGCAGGGGCGCACCGACAGGGGGGGTCCAACGGGTCCCCCTAGAACCATTCATATATACAGTTGCAAGAAAAAGTATGTGAACACTTTGGAATTATATGGATTTCTGCACAAATTGGTCATAAAATGTGATCTGATCTTCATCTAAGTCACAACAATAGACAATCACAGTCTGCTTAAACTAATAACACACAAAGAATTAAATGTTACCATGTTTTTATTGAACACACCATGTAAACATTCACAGTGCAGGTGGAAAAAGTATGTGAACCCTTGTGTTTAATAACTGGTTGAACCTCCTTTGGCCGCAATAACTTCAACCAAACGTTTCCTGTAGTTGCAGATCAGACGTGCACAACGGTCAGGAGTAATTCTTGACCATTTCTCTTTACAGAACTGTTTCAGTTCAGCAATATTCTAGGGATGTCTGGTGTGAATCGCTTTCTTGAGGTCATGCCACAGCATCTCAATCGGGTTGAGTTCAGAACTCTGACTGGGCCACTCCAGAAGGCCTATTTTCTTCTGTTTTAGCCATTCTGTTGTTGATTTACTTCTATGCTTTGGGTCGTTGTCCTGTTGCAACACCCATCTTCTGTTGAGCTTCAGCTGGTGGACAGATGGCCTTAAGTTTTCCTGCAAAATGTCTTGATAAACTTGGGAATTCATTTTTGCTTCGATGATAGCAATCTGTCCAGGCCCTGACGCAGCAAAGCAGCCCCAAACCATGATGCCCCCACCACCATACTTCACAGTTGGGATGAGGTTTTGATGTTGGTGTGCTGTGCCTCTTTTTCTCCACACATAGTGTTGTGTGTTTCTTCCAAACAACTCAACTTTGGTTTCATCTGTCCACAGAATATTTTGCCAGTACTGCTGTGGAACATCCAGGTGCTCTTGTGCAAACTGTAAACGTGCACCAATAGTTTTTTTGGACAGCAGTGGCTTCCTCTGTGGTATCCTCAAATGAAATCTATTCTTGTTTAGTGTTTTACGTATCGTAGATTCTCTAACAGGGATGTTAGCATATGCCAGAGACTTTTGTAAGTCTTTAGATGACACTCTAGGATTCTTCTTCACCTCATTAAGCAGTCTGCGCTGTGCTCTTGTAGTAATCTTTACAGGACAGCCACTCCTAGGGAGAGTAGCAGCAGTGCTGAACTTTCTCCATTTATAGACAATTTGTCTTACCGTGGACTGATGAACAGCAAGGCTTTTGGAGATACTTTTATAACCCTTTCCAGCTTTATACAAGTCAACAATTCTTAATCGTAGGTCTTCTGAGAGCTCTTTTGTGCAAGGCAACATTCACATCAGGCAATGCTTCTTGTGAAAAGCAAACCCAGAACTGGTGTGTTTTTTATAGGGCAGGGCAGCTGTAACCAACACCTCCAATCTCATCTCATTGATTGGACTCCAGTTGGCTGACACCTCACTCTAATTAGCTCTTGGAGATGTCATTAGTCTAGGGGTTCACATACTTTTTCCACCTGCAATGTGAATGTTTACATGGTGTGTTCAATAAAAACATGGCAACATTTAATTCTTTGTGTGTTATTAGTTTAAGCAGACTGTGATTGTCTATTGTTGTGACTTAGATGAAGATCAGATCACATTGTATAACCAATTTGTGCAGAAATCCATATAATTCCAAAGTGTTCACATACTTTTTCTTGCAACTGTATATAATTTTTTATCCATTAGGGCCGCACCGCCAATCGCCACAGGCAGCGCGACCCTGGTTCTAATTGCGGGCAGTGGGTGGGGGGGCAGTAGGAGATGAGCACTTTCATTGTGGAAGCGCTCATCTTCATATTCATCTGTATCGCCGTCCTCAGGAGGCAAGGGAGGCTTCCCTGTTTTTCACTAGTGCCTGCAGCCGATCAGAGGTCGTCTCAGCCGGAGCAATGACGTCATTATCATCACGCCGCCTGAGCCGAGCAGCACACAGCAGGGGACGGAGGCCAGAAGAGGCTTGCATCTCATCGCTGTCAGCCTCATGAAGGTAAGTATTAGTGTTTTTTTTTTTTATAGATGACACATTATAGGGGGCACCTGGTGACACTAGGGCATTTCTTACTTGCGGGGGGGGGGGGGGCACTATGGGGGCATTTCTCACTGGCCCATTTTGGAGGGGCACTATTGGGCATCTAATGGCATTATAAGGGCATTATTTGGGGCATTTGGGGGCTCTAAAGGAGCCTTTTTTATTGGCATATTATAGGGGGCACTATGGCATCTGGTGGCACTAAGGGGCATTTTTCACTGGCACATGGGAGGCACTATAGGGGAGAGCAGCACTATGGGGCATCTGGTAGCACTAAGAAGGGGCCTTTGTAACTGGCACATTATGGGGGAGAGAGAACTATGGGGGCATCTGGTGGCACTATAGGGGCATTATTTGGGGGCACTATGGGGCAGTGGAGAACTATTGGTGCATCTGGTAGCTCTAAAGGGGTATTTTTTTTCTACTGGCACATTATAGGGGGCACTATGGCATCTGGCACTAAGGGGGCATTTTTTACTGGCACATGGGGGGCACTATAGGGGAGAGCAGCACTATGGGGCATTTGGTGGCACTAAGAAGGGGCATTTTTAACTGGCACATTATGGGAACACTGGGGGAGAGAGAACTATGGGGGAATTTGGTGGCACTAAGAGGGCATTTTTATTGCCATATTATCGGGGCATATGGTAGCACTAAGAAGGGGGATTTTTTACTGGCACATTATGGGGGCATCTGGTAGCACTATGAAGGGGAATTTTGTACTGACACATTATGGGGGGGCACTAAGAAGGGGCATTTTTTATTGGCACATTATGGGGGAGAGGAGCACTATAGGGGCATCTGCTGGGGGCACTAAGAATGAACATTTTTTTACTGGCATATTATGGGGGCAGTATGAGTAAGGGGGAGAGAAGCACAATGGAGGCATGTGCTGGGGTACTAAGATGGGGTATTTTATACTGGCACATTATGGGGGAACTATGGGGGAGGGGAGCACTATGGGGCCATTTACTGGGGCACTATATAGGGGTATTTTATACTAGCATATATTATGGGGACATTAGCTCAACTGCGGGCACAAAGCGGGGGTATTTCTTGTACTGTCATATAAGGAGAATTATTACTACCAGAGGCCATTATGGTGAGCTTTACTACTACTACTAGGGGGCTATGGGGAACATGATTACTAGTATGGGCACTATGAGGGCATTATTACTACTAAGTGTGCTCTAGCAGGGAGACATTATAGTTATAGTTTTATAGAGCACTGTGTGGCAATAATTATTGAAGGGGGCACTATCTGTGTGGTACTAATATTTTTCAGGGGACAGTTTCTGCAGTATAGTATTGGGGAGCACAGCTGGCACAGTATTGGGGGTGGCTGGATGGGGTGTTCAGAAGATGTGAAGATGATGGAAAAGTGGGAAACTAATGTCTGTTTGTCAATCTCTGCAGAGACGGGAGATGGCTAAAAAAAATCATCATGGTGGTCTGGTCTGAATGGAGAAGATGAGGAAAGAGAACATCTACATCACTGGATGTAAGAGATATATGGCACTATTGCTATGTAGGAGAGGAGATGCTCTGGCTCCTCCCCCTGCCATTTGCAGAAGGAGGATTCAGAGCTGGGTGAGGACGGCCAAAGGGCGGGTGACAGATGGTGGGGGGAACCACAGGCTTTGAGCAGGATCTGGGGAGGGAGAAGAGCGGAGGAGCTTCCTGGCTGTAGCCTGCTGTTGTCTAATGTATGATGTGAAGCAGGCAGTGCAGCCAGGACAGGCCCTCCCCTCTCTGTATGATGTGTAAAGTCTGGCCTCCTCCTCCCAGACCTACACACCTTCAATATCGTGCAACTCCTCCTCCACTCCTCTTTTGGATCCTTCATTTTTATTTGTAGGAGGGGCTTAGAAAAATGGGCAGACCCCCCGAGACACAATTCCTGGGTACTCCCCTGCCCCTGAGTACAACACTGTATATATTTGGTAGCAGCTGAGCTTGGTATGGCTGAACTGTGCCTATGACTAATTAACGTGACATCACATGCCCTAGGGAAAGCTGTGAGATGCCTGCCGCTTTACTGTGAACACCGCTGCCTTCTCAACCAGCTGATCAGCAGGGATCTCGGTTGTCCAACCAGTGGTATGGGATTGGTGAATATGAGTTATGTTTTTTTTGCAAGTTTTTCTTTCTTTTTTTAAATAATTTCCCCCCAGAAATAAGCACTTCTGCACCCATTTGGATTTTCCCTGCTCTATAGTGGTCACAGCCATCTGTGCAGTGATCTATCACAGCCTCACTTGTCACTGTGCAGGACATAAACCGAAGGGACCTTGATCCATGCTATCTGGTCGTCAGTGGTATATGTTTTTGGACCTAGTGATATAGCATTACACAACAGGACATAACATATATAGCATTGCATAACATTAAAAAAATGGGAGTCTAGATTTTCATTAAGAAAATTACTGCAAATTTCTATGAAAAAATACAATGTATAGAGAGTCACATGTTTTTCGAGAAAACTGCAATGAGAAAATGTCACCTTTGTATCTTTGAGGTTAGTTAGCACATAGCACAGATCAAGAACATGATAAAGCCCCCATAAGTCAGTGTGCTGTGCTGCGGCAGTTATTTGCAAACATGGCTGATGTGCACGGATATATCAGTAAGCAGCCATGTATGCAGCACAGGGATCACGCAATGCTGGTTATTTAAGGTTCTTTCTGCTACGCCTGTTTTATACGTGTAGAACTTAAAGGGCATTTTTTATGTTATTTTTGATATTCCATGTCAATATTTATATTTAAACAAAAACCGAAAAATCCTACAGTTTTTGCACTGGCCACTAAGCCAAATAATAGGCGCTTTACTCTAAGGATCCACCATTGTAGGTGATTGTGAAAGCTTATCTATTCTTTCCTTGTACAATGAACTCTGCACAGGTCAAAGAACATGCCTAGAAAACTCTCCCATAAAAGTCATAGGGGTCCCCTCCTGACCATTGTGTTTATGGACCATTGGGCTGCCGTAAAGCAATTCACTTAATGCTTTCTAAATGCTGTTAAAGAATAGCTCAGGCAAGATGGCCGCCCAATAATCATGTTCAAAATAAAGCAGAAAAACAATCTGCAATGTTTGGGGAATGTTTTCATGGCATTCTCTGGGCCCACTCATCCATTTTGGTATGAATTCATCCTTTACATCACATACACCCATATTTTGTATTTTTAGCAAAAAATATTTTTTTATTAAAATTTTTGCTTAACATACAAAGGGAATATGTCATCTTCATCTGTCTTAGGGTACTTTCACACTTGCGGCAGAGGATTCCAGCAGGCAGTTCCGTCGCCGGAAATGCCTGCCGGATCCAGCAATCCGAACGCAAACTGATGGTATTTGTCAGACGGATCCAGATGTGGTGTCATCCGGAAAAACGGATCTGGTATTAATTGTTTTTTGCATTTTTAAAAGTCTGCGCATGCGCAGACCGAAAGACCGGATTCGTTATGCCGGAACACTTAATGCCGGATCCGGCACTAATACACTTCAATGTAAATTAATGCTAGATCCGGCATACTGACCAGTGTTCAGTATTTTTGGCCGGAGATAAAACTGCAGCATGCTGCGGTATTTTCTCCGTCCAAAAAACATAAAGGCCCCTTTAACACGGGCGAGTATTCCGCGCGGATGCGATGCGTGAGGTGAACGCATTGCACCCGCATTGAATCCGGACCCATTCATTTCTATGGGGCTGTTCACATGAGTGGTGATTTTCACTCATCACTTGTGAGTTGCGTGAAAATCGCAGCATACTCTATATTCTGCGTTTTTTCACGCAACGCAGGCCCCATAGAAGTGAATGGGATTGCGTGAAAATCGCAAGCATCCGCAAGCAAGTGCGGATGCGGTGCGATTTTCATGCATGGTTGCTAGGTGACAGTCTATTCACTGTATTATTTTGCCTTATAACATGGTTATAAGGGAAAATAATAGCATTCTGAATACAGAATGCATAGTACAATAGCGCTGGAGGGGTTAAAAAAAATAAAAAAAATTAACTCACCTTCTCCTCTTGTTCGCGTAGTTCCCGGTCTCTTCTTTACTTCTTTAATGATGAACTACCGGCTAGGACCTGTGGTGACGTCAGATCACATGCTCCAATCACATGGTCCATCACCATTAATCGAGACCTCTTCCATCCCAGCAGCAACCAGTGCAAGTGTGAAGGAGCACAGAGAACAGTATGTAAAGCAGAGAGGCTACATGTAAGTCCACTTTCAGCCATGTCTGTTAATGGGCCAATCAGCTTGTTACACTATGGGCCTATTAACTGCTTCTAGGAGCTGTGCATATACTATATACTGTGGGTGGAGGAGCTGTGCATATACTGTATACTGTGGGTGAAGGAGCTGTGCATATACTGTATACTGTGG
The DNA here is from genome assembly GCF_905171765.1 of Bufo bufo. NCBI lineage: Eukaryota > Metazoa > Chordata > Amphibia > Anura > Bufonidae > Bufo > Bufo bufo. Next base: position 239,316,060 of record NC_053394.1, read on the forward strand.
ATGTTGGAGCTGTGCATATACTGTATACTGTGGGTGGAGGAGCTGTGGATATGTACTGTGGGTGGAGGAGCTGTGCATATATACTGTGAGTGGAGAATCTGTGCATATATACTGTATACTGTAGGTGGAGGAGCTGTGAATTTATTCTGTGAGTGAAGGAGCTGTGCATATATACTGTGGGCGGGGGAGCTGTGCATATATACTGTGAGTGAAGATGCTGTGCATGTATACTGTAGGTGGAGGAGCTGTGCATATATACTGTGAGTGGGGGAGAAGTACATATATACTGTGAGTAGGGGATCTGTGCATATATACTGTGAGTTTGACGAGCTGTGCATATATACTGTGAGTGGAGGAGCTGTGCATATATACTGTGAGTGGAGGAGCTGTACATATATACTGTGAGTGGAGGAGCTGTGCATATATACTGTGAGTGGAGGAGCTGTGCATATATACTGTGAGTGGAGGAGCTGTACATATATACTGTGAGTGGAGGAGCTGTGCATATAGACTGTGAGTGGAGGAGCTGTGCATATATACTGTGAGTGGAGGAGCTGTACATATATACTGTGAGTGGAGGAGCTGTACATATATACTGTGAGTGGAGGAGCTGTGCATATATACTGTGAGTGGAGGAGCTGTGCATATATACTGTGAGTGGAGGAGCTGTGCATATATACTGTGAGTGGAGGAGCTGTACATATATACTGTGAGTGGAGGAGCTGTACATATATACTGTGAGTGGAGGAGCTGTACATATATACTGTGAGTGGAGGAGCTGTGCATATAGACTGTGAGTGGAGGAGCTGTGCATATAGACTGTGAGTGGAGGAGCTGTACATATATACTGTGAGTGGAGGAGCTGTGCATATAGACTGAGTGGAGGAGCTGTGCATATTGACTGTGAGTGGAGGAGCTGTGCATATATACTGTGAGTGGAGGAGCTGTACATATATACTGTGAGTGGAGGATCTGAGCATATAGACTGTGAGTGGAGGAGCTGTGCATATATACTGTGAGTGGAGGAGCTGTGCATATATACTGTGAGTGGAGGAGCTGTGCATATAGACTGTGAGTGGAGGAGCTGTGCATATAGACTGTGAGTGGAGGAGCTGTGCATATATACTGTGAGTGCAGGATCTGTGCATATAGACTGTGAGTGGAGGAGCTGTGCATATAGACTGTGAGTGGAGGAGCTGTGCATATATACTGTGAGTGGAGGAGCTGTGCATATATACTGTGAGTGGAGGAGCTGTGCATATATACTGTGAGTGGAGGAGCTGTACATATATACTGTGAGTGCAGGATCTGTGCATATAGACTGTGAGTGGAGGAGCTGTGCATATATACTGTGAGTGGAGGAGCTGTGCATATATACTGTGAGTGGAGGAGCTGTGCATATATATTATGAGTTTAAGAGCTGTGCATACACTCACCTAAAGAATTATTAGGAACACCATACTAATACGGTGTTGAACCCCCTTTTGCCTTCAGAACTGCCTTAATTCTACGTGGCATTGATTCAACAAGGTGCTGATAGCATTCTTTAGAAATGTTGGCCCATATTGATAGGATAGCATCTTGCAGTTGATGGAGATTTGAGGGATGCACATCCAGGGCACGAAGCTCCTGTTCCACCACATCCCAAAGATGCTCTATTGGGTTGAGATCTGGTGACTGTGGGGGCCATTTTAGTACAGTGAACTCATTGTCATGTTCAAGAAACCAATTTGAAATGATTCGAGCTTTGTGACATGGTGCATTATCCTGCTGGAAGTAGCCATCAGAGGATGGATACATGTTCTCATTCTGTTTACGCCAAATTCGGACTCTACCATTTGAATGTCTCAACAGAAATCGAGACTCATCAGACCAGGCAACATTTTTCCAGTCTTCAACAGTCCAATTTTGGTGAGCTCGTGCAAATTGTAGCCTCTTTTTCCTATTTGTAGTGGAGATGAGTGGTACCCGGTGGGGTCTTCTGCTGTTGTAGCCCATCCGCCTCAAGGTTGTGCATGTTGTGGCTTCACAAATGCTTTGCTGCATACCTCGGTTGTAACGAGTGGTTATTTCAGTCAACGTTGCTCTTCTATCAGCTTGAATCAGTCGGCCCATTCTCCTCTGACCTCTAGCATCCACAAGGCATTTTCGCCCACAGGACTGCCGCATACTGGATGTTTTTCCCTTTTCACACCATTCTTTGTAAACCCTAGAAATGGTTGTGCGTGAAAATCCCAGTAGAGGAGCTGTGCATATATACTGTGGGTGGAGGATCTGTGCATATATACTGTGGGTGGAGGAGCTGTGCATATATACTGTAGGTGGAGGAGCTGTGCATATATACTGTGGGTGGAGGAGCTGTGCATATATACTGTGGGTGGAGGAGCTGTGCATATGCTCTGTGAGTGGAGGATCTTTGCATAAATACTGTGCGTGGAGGAGCTGTGCATATATACTGTGAGTGGAGAAGCTGTGCATATATACTGTAAGTGGAGGAGCTGTACATTTATACTGTGAGTGGAAGAGCTGTGCATATATACTGTGAGTGGAGGAGCTGTGCATATATACTGTGAGTGGAGGAGCTGTGCATATATACTGTGAGTGGAGGAGCTGTGCATATATACTGTGAGTGGAGGAGCTGTGCATATATACTGTGAGTGGAGGAGCTGTGCATATATACTGTGAGTGGAGGAGTTGTGCATATAGACTGTGAGTGGAGGAGCTGTGCATATATACTGTGAGTGGAGGAGCTGTGCATATATACTGTGAGTGGAGGAGCTGTGCATATATACTGTGAGTGGAGGAGCTGTACATATATACTGTGAGTGGAGGATCTGTACATATATACTGTGAGTGGAGAAGTTGTGCATATAGACTGAGTGGAGGAGCTGTGCATAAATACTGTGAGTGGAGGAGCTGTGCATAAATACTGTGAGTGGAGGAGCTGTGCATATATACTGTGAGTGGACGATCTGTGCATATAGACTGTGAGTGGAGGAGCTGTGCATATATACTGTGGGTGGAGGAGCTGTGCATATATACTGTGAGTGGAGGATCTGTGCATATATACTGTGAGTGGAGGATCTGTGCATATATACTGTGGGTGGAGGAGCTGTGCATATATACTGTAGGTGGAGGAGCTGTGCATATATACTGTGGGTGGAGGAGCTGTGCATATATACTGTGGGTGGAGGAGCTGTGCATATGCTCTGTGAGTGGAGGATCTTTGCATAAATACTGTGAGTGGAGAAGCTGTGCATATATACTGTAAGTGGAGGAGCTGTACATTTATACTGTGGGTGGAGGAGCTGTGCATATATACTGTGAGTGGAGGATCTGTGCATATATACTGTGAGTGGAGGAGCTGTGCATATATACTGTGAGTGGAGGAGCTGTGCATATATACTGTGAGTGGAGGAGCTGTGCATATATACTGTGAGTGGAGGAGCTGTGCATATATACTGTGAGTGGAGGAGCTGTGCATATATACTGTATACTGTGGGTAGAGGAGCTGTGCATATATGCTGTGGGTGGAGGATCTGTGCATATATACTGTGAGTGGAGGATCTGTGCATATATACTGTGAGTGGAGGAGCTGTGCATATATACTGTGAGTGGAGGATCTGTGCATATATACTGTGAGTGGAGGAGCTGTGCATATATACTGTGAGTGGAGGAGCTGTGCATATAGACTGTGAGTGGAGGAGCTGTGCATATATACTGTGAGTGGAGGAGTTGTGCATATATACTGTGAGTGGAGGATCTGTGCATATATACTGTGAGTGGAGGATCTGTGCATATAGACTGTGAGTGGAGGATCTGTGCATATAGACTGTGAGTGGAGGAGCTGTGCATATAGACTGTGAGTGGAGGAGCTGTGCATATATACTGTGAGTGGAGGATCTGTGCATATATACTGTGAGTGGAGGATCTGTGCATATAGACTGTGAGTGGAGGAGCTGTGCATATATACTGTATACTGTGGGTAGAGGAGCTGTGCATATATGCTGTGGGTGGAGGATCTGTGCATATATACTGTGAGTGGAGGATCTGTGCATATATACTGTGAGTGGAGGAGCTGTGCATATATACTGTGAGTGGAGGAGCTGTGCAAATAGACTGTGATTGGAGGATCTGTGCATATAGACTGTGAGTGGAGGATCTGTGCATATAGACTGTGAGTGGAGGATCTGTGCATATAGACTGTGAGTGGAGGAGCTGTGCATATATACTGTGAGTGGAGGAGCTGTGCATATATACTGTGAGTGGAGGAGCTGTGCATATATACTGTGAGTGGAGGAGCTGTGCATATATACTGTGAGTGGAGGAGCTGTGCATATATACTGTGAGTGGAGGAGCTATGCATATAGACTGTGAGTGGAGGATCTGTGCATATAGACTGTGAGTGGAGGAGCTGTGCATATATACTGTGAGTGGAGGAGCTGTGCATATATACTGTGAGTGGAGGAGCTGTGCATATATTCTGTGAGTGGAGGAGCTGTGCATATATACTGTATACTGTGGGTAGAGGAGCTGTGCATATATGCTGTGGGTAGAGGAGCTGTGCATATATGCTGTGGGTGGAGGAGCTGTGCATATATACTGTGAGTGGAGGAGCTGTGCATATATACTGTGAGTGGAGGAGCTATGCATATAGGCTGTGAGTGGAGGATCTGTGCATATAGACTGTGAGTGGAGGATCTGTGCATATAGACTGAGTGGAGGATCTGTACATATATACTGTGAGTGGAGGATCTGTGCATATATACTGTGAGTGGAGGAGCTGTACATATAGACTGTGAGTGGAGGATCTGAGCATATAGACTGTGAGTGGAGGAGCTGTGCATATATACTGTGAGTGGAGGAGCTGTGCATATATACTGTGAGTGGAGGATCTGTGCATATAGACTGTGAGTGGAGGAGCTGTGCATATATACTGTGGGTGGAGGAGCTGTGCATATATACTGTGAGTGGAGGATCTGTGCATATATACTGTGAGTGGAGGATCTGTGCATATATACTGTGGGTGGAGGAGCTGTGCATATATACTGTAGGTGGAGGAGCTGTGCATATATACTGTGGGTGGAGGAGCTGTGCATATATACTGTGGGTGGAGGAGCTGTGCATATGCTCTGTGAGTGGAGGATCTTTGCATAAATACTGTGAGTGGAGAAGCTGTGCATATATACTGTAAGTGGAGGAGCTGTACATTTATACTGTGGGTGGAGGAGCTGTGCATATATACTGTGAGTGGAGGATCTGTGCATATATACTGTGAGTGGAGGAGCTGTGCATATATACTGTGAGTGGAGGAGCTGTGCATATATACTGTGAGTGGAGGAGCTGTGCATATATACTGTGAGTGGAGGAGTTGTGCATATATACTGTGAGTGGAGGAGCTGTGCATATATACTGTATACTGTGGGTAGAGGAGCTGTGCATATATGCTGTGGGTGGAGGATCTGTGCATATATACTGTGAGTGGAGGATCTGTGCATATATACTGTGAGTGGAGGAGCTGTGCATATATACTGTGAGTGGAGGATCTGTGCATATATACTGTGAGTGGAGGAGCTGTGCATATATACTGTGAGTGGAGGAGCTGTGCATATAGACTGTGAGTGGATGAGCTGTGCATATATACTGTGAGTGGAGGAGTTGTGCATATATACTGTGAGTGGAGGAGCTGTGCATATAGACTGTGAGTGGAGGAGCTGTGCATATATACTGTGAGTGGAGGATCTGTGCATATATACTGTGAGTGGAGGATCTGTGCATATAGACTGTGAGTGGAGGAGCTGTGCATATATACTGTATACTGTGGGTAGAGGAGCTGTGCATATATGCTGTGGGTGGAGGATCTGTGCATATATACTGTGAGTGGAGGATCTGTGCATATATACTGTGAGTGGAGGAGCTGTGCATATATACTGTGAGTGGAGGAGCTGTGCAAATAGACTGTGATTGGAGGATCTGTGCATATAGACTGTGAGTGGAGGATCTGTGCATATAGACTGTGAGTGGAGGATCTGTGCATATAGACTGTGAGTGGAGGAGCTGTGCATATATACTGTGAGTGGAGGAGCTGTGCATATATACTGTGAGTGGAGGAGCTGTGCATATATACTGTGAGTGGAGGAGCTGTGCATATATACTGTGAGTGGAGGAGCTATGCATATAGACTGTGAGTGGAGGATCTGTGCATATAGACTGTGAGTGGAGGAGCTGTGCATATATACTGTGAGTGGAGGAGCTGTGCATATATACTGTGAGTGGAGGAGCTGTGCATATATTCTGTGAGTGGAGGAGCTGTGCATATATACTGTATACTGTGGGTAGAGGAGCTGTGCATATATGCTGTGGGTAGAGGAGCTGTGCATATATGCTGTGGGTGGAGGAGCTGTGCATATATACTGTGAGTGGAGGAGCTGTGCATATATACTGTGAGTGGAGGAGCTATGCATATAGGCTGTGAGTGGAGGATCTGTGCATATAGACTGTGAGTGGAGGATCTGTGCATATAGACTGAGTGGAGGATCTGTACATATATACTGTGAGTGGAGGATCTGTGCATATATACTGTGAGTGGAGGAGCTGTACATATATACTGTGAGTGGAGGATCTGAGCATATAGACTGTGAGTGGAGGAGCTGTGCATATATACTGTGAGTGGAGGAGCTGTGCATATATACTGTGAGTGGAGGATCTGTGCATATAGACTGTGAGTGGAGGAGCTGTGCATATATACTGTATACTGTGGGTAGAGGAGCTGTGCATATATACTGTGAGTGGAGGATCTGTGCATATAGACTGTGAGTGGAGGATCTGTGCATATAGACTGTGAGTGGAGGAGCTGTGCATATATACTGTGAGTGGAGGAGCTGTGCATATATACTGTGAGTGGAGGAGCTGTGCATATATACTGTGAGTGGAGGAGCTGTGCATATAGACTGTGAGTGGAGGAGCTGTGCATATAGACTGTGAGTGGAGGATCTGTGCATATAGACTGTGAGTGGAGGATCTGTGCATATAGACTGAGTGGAGGAGCTGTACATATATACTGTGAGTGGAGGATCTGTGCATATAGACTGTGAGTGGAGGAGCTGTGCATATATACTGTGAGTGGAGGAGCTGTACATATATACTGTGAGTGCAGGATCTGTGCATATACTGTATACTGTGAGTGGAGGAGCTGTGCATATAGACTGTGAGTGGAGGAGCTGTGCATATAGACTGTGAGTGGAGGAGCTGTGCATATATACTGTGAGTGGAGGAGTTGTGCATATATACTGTGAGTGGAGGATCTGTGCATATAGACTGTGAGTGGAGGATCTGTGCATATAGACTGTGAGTGGAGGAGCTGTGCATATATACTGTGAGTGGAGGAGCTGTGCATATATACTGTGAGTGGAGGAACTGTGCATATAGACTGTGAGTGGAGGAGCTGTGCATATATACTGTGAGTGGAGGAGCTGTGCATATATACTGTGAGTGGAGGAGCTGTGCATATAGACTGTGAGTGGAGGAGTTGTGCATATAGACTGTGAGTGGAGGAGTTGTGCATATAGACTGTGAGTGGAGGAGCTGTGCATATAGACTGTGAGTGGAGGAGCTGTGCATATATACTGTGAGTGGAGGAGCTGTACATATATACTGTGAGTGGAGGAGCTGTACATATACACTGAGTGGTGGAGCTGTACATATACACTGCGTGCAGAATTATTAGGCAAATGAGTATTTTGACCACATCATCCTCTTTATGCATGTTGTCTTACTCCAAGCTGTATAGGCTTGAAAGCCTACTACCAATTAAGCATATTAGGTGATGTGCATCTCTGTAATGAGAAGGGGTGTGGTCTAATGACATCAACACCCTATATTAGGTATGCATAATTATTAGGCAACTTCCTTTCCTTTGGCAAAATGGGTCAAAAGAAGGACTTGACAGGCTCAGAAAAGTCAAAAATAGTGAGATATCTTGCAGAGGGATGCAGCACTCTTAAAATTGCAAAGCTTCTGAAGCGTGATCATCGAACAATCAAGCGTTTCATTCAAAATAGTCAACAGGGTCGCAAGAAGCGTGTGGAAAAACCAAGGCGCAAAATAACTGCCCATGAACTGAGAAAAGTCAAGCGTGCAGCTGCCAAGATGCCACTTACCACCAGTTTGGCCATATTTCAGAGCTGCAACATCACTGGAGTGCCCAAAAGCACAAGGTGTGCAATACTCAGAGACATGGCCAAGGTAAGAAAGGCTGAAAGACGACCACCACTGAACAAGACACACAAGCTGAAACATCAAGACTGGGCCAAGAAATATCTCAAGACTGATTTTTCTAAGGTTTTATGGACTGATGAAATGAGAGTGAGTCTTGATGGGCCAGATGGATGGGCCCGTGGCTGGATTGGTAAAGGGCAGAGAGCTCCAGTCCGACTCAGACGCCAGCAAGGTGGAGGTGGAGTACTGGTTTGGGCTGGTATCATCAAAGATGAGCTTGTGGGGCCTTTTCGGGTTGAGGATGGAGTCAAGCTCAACTCCCAGTCCTACTGCCAGTTTCTGGAAGACACCTTCTTCAAGCAGTGGTACAGGAAGAAGTCTGCATCCTTCAAGAAAAACATGATTTTCATGCAGGACAATGCTCCATCACACGCGTCCAAGTACTCCACAGCGTGGCTGGCAAGAAAAGGTATAAAAGAAGAAAATCTAATGACATGGCCTCCTTGTTCACCTGATCTGAACCCCATTGAGAACCTGTGGTCCATCATCAAATGTGAGATTTACAAGGAGGGAAAACAGTACACCTCTCTGAACAGTGTCTGGGAGGCTGTGGTTGCTGCTGCACGCAATGTTGATGGTGAACAGATCAAAACACTGACAGAATCCATGGATGGCAGGCTTTTGAGTGTCCTTGCAAAGAAAGGTGGCTATATTGGTCACTGATTTGTTTTTGTTTTGTTTTTGAATGTCAGAAATGTATATTTGTGAATGTTGAGATGTTATATTGGTTTCACTGGTAAAAATAAATAATTGAAATGGGTATATATTTGTTTTTTGTTAAGTTGCCTAATAATTATGCACAGTAATAGTCACCTGCACACACAGATATCCCCCTAAAATAGCTAAAACTAAAAACAAACTAAAAACTACTTCCAAAAATATTCAGCTTTGATATTAATGAGTTTTTTGGGTTCATTGAGAACATGGTTGTTGTTCAATAATAAAATTAATCCTCAAAAATACAACTTGCCTAATAATTCTGCACTCCCTGTATACTGTGAGTGGAGGATCTGTGCATATATACTGTGAGTGGAGGAGCTGTACATATATACTGTGAGTGGAGGATCTGTACATATATACTGTGAGTGGTGGAGCTGTACATATATACTGTGAGTGGAGGATCTGTGCATATAGACTGTGGGTGGAGGAGATATACATATATACTGTATACTGTGAGTGGAGGATCTGTACATGTAGACTGTGGGTGGAGGAGATATACATATATACTGTGAGTGGAGGATCTGTACATATATAATGTGGGTGGAGGAGATATACATATATACTGTGAGCGGAGGATCTGTACATATATAATGTGGGTGGAGGAGATATACATATATACTGTGAGTAGAGGATCTGTACATATATAATGTGGGTGGAGGAGATATACATACAGTCCTGATCAAAAGTTTAAGACCACTTGAAAAATGGCAAAAAATCATATTTTACATTGTTGGATCTTAACAAGGTTCCAAGTAGAGCTTCAACATGCAACAAGAAGAAATGAGAGTGAGACAAAACATTTTTGAGCATTCAATTAATTGAAAATAACGATAAAACTGAAACAGGCCGTTTTTCAGCTGATCCAAATTTTAGGACCACATGCCTTTAAAAGACCAAATCTGTGCAAAGATGTGGATTCATTGTCATTTTCTGTCAGGTAGTCACACGTTGTGATGGCAAAGGCAAAAAAACTCTCCCTTTTGAACGTGGTCGGATTTTTGAACTACATAAGCAGGGTCTCTCACAGCGCGCCAGCTGCTGAGGTGGGACGCAGTAAGGCAGTCATTTGGAATTTCTTAAATGATCCTGAGGGTTATGGAACAAAAAAGTCAAGTGGAAGACCCAAAAAAATGTCATCAGCACTGAGCCGGAGGATCCAATTGGCTGTCCGTCAAGACACTGGACGATCCTCGACCCAAATTAAGGCCCTTACTGGTGCTGACTGCAGCCCCATAACCATCAGACGGCATCTGAGACTGAAGGGCTTCAAAAACAAAAAACGTTTTCAAAGACCTCGTCTCCTTGAACACCACAGAACTGCTCGTTTGGGCTTTGCAATAGAGCACCAAACATTGGACATTCAAAGGTGGATGAAAGTTTTATTCTCTGATGAGAAAAAATTTAACCTTGATGGTCCTGATGGTTTCCAACGTTACTGGCATGACAAGCAGATCCCACCTGAGATGTTTTCTACGCGCCACAGTGGAGGGGGCGCCATAATGGTCTGGGGTGCTTCTTCCTTCAGTGGTATAATGGAGCTTCAGGAAGTGCAGGGGCGTCAAACGGTCGCTGGCTATGTCCAGATGTTGCAGAGAGCATTCCTCATGACTGAGGGCCCTCGTCTGTGTGGTAACGACTGGGTTTTTCAACAGGACAACGCTACAGTACACAATGCCCGCAGGACAAGGGACTTCTTCCAGGAGAATAACATCACTCTTTTGGCCCATCCTGCGTGTTCCCCTGATCTAAATCCAATTGAGAACCTTTGGGGATGGATGGCAAGGGAAGTTTACAAAAATGGACAACAGTTCCAGACAGTAGATGGCCTTCGTGCGGCCGTCTTCACCACTTGTAGAAATGTTCCCACTCACCTTATGGAAACGCTTGCATCAAGCATGCCGAAACTAATTTTTGAAGTGATAAACAATAACGGCGGAGCTATTCATTACTAAGTTCATGTTTGAAAGTTGGATTTCTGTTTTGTGGGGTTTCGTTTTTTTTTTGGAGGTGTGGTCCTAAACTTTTGATCAGCTGAAAAACATCCTGTTTCAGTTTATTTGTTGTTTTCATTAAACTGAATACTCAAAAAATGTTTTGTCTCACTCCCATTTCTTCTTGTTGCATGTTGAAGCTCTACTTGGAACCTTAAGATCCAGCCATGCTAAATATGATTTTTTGCCATTTTTCAAGTGGTCTTAAACTTTTGATCAGGACTGTATATACTGTGAGTGGAGGATCTGTACATATATAATGTGGGTGGAGGAGATATACATATATACTGTGGGTGGAGGAGATATACATATATACTGTGAGTGGAGGATCTGTACATATATACTGTGAGTGGAGGAATAGTGTGTATATACTGTGAGTGGAAGATCTGTGCATATATACTGTGGGTGGAGGAGCTGTACATATATACTGTGAGTGGAGGAGCTGTACATATATACTGTGAGTGGAGGAATAGTGTGTATATACTGTGAGTGGAGGACCAGTGCATATATACTGTGAGTGGAGGAGATTTACATATATAGGGCTCCATTCACACGTCCGTGGTGTGTTGCGGACCCGCAAATTGCGGATCCGCAACACACCCACCCGGCACCCCTATAGAAATGCCTATTCTTGTCCGCAGCTGCGGACAAGAAAAGGACATGTTCTATCCTTTGCGGAGCGCGGCCCCGATCTTCGGGTCCGCAGCTCCGCAAAAGATAGAACATGTCCTATTCTTGTCCGCAGCTGCGGGCAAGAATAGGCATTTCTATAGGGGTGCCGGGCGGGTGTGTTGCCCGGGTGTGCTGTCCGCATCCATTCCGTCCCCATAGAAAATGCGGAACGGATGCGGAACCATTTGCGGACGTGTGAATGGAGCCGTACTGTGAGTGGAGGAGCTCAGTTTGAAGGGGGGTTGGGGGTAGACATATGCCTTGGGCTCGTGGCCCTGATGTTACTCCCGCACACACCCTCCTGCAGCTGGAAGATGCACTGCAGTCAGCACCTGTGACAACCTACCAGGACCTTATTGAGTCACTCCCTGTCCGTCTAACTTCTGTCCATGCTGCACACGGTAGTTACTCTCGTCATAATAATGTGACGCCACTGTGTATAACCAAAGCCATAAAGGTGTGACACATTCCATGCACACCAGCAGATCATGAAGGACCCCTCTAACTTCTAATTGAGTCAGTCCGGTTCAGCCAAAGTGTTCATCATCTTGGCTGAAAATTTAGTGTTGCCTGCGGCGCCGTTTCCCCCAAAAATATGGAGTTTGCAAAGGAGGCTTCTAACGGCATCTCTGATGTGGATATGAAGAAAGCCTAACCTGCACACTTTCTAACCACTGACTAGCTGAGGAGCTCAACTAATAAAAGGGTGTGGATAATGTTGGGTAATAAGCACAGGGAGGAGCGGGACCACAGAACATCACCATCCGTTGATTACTGAATGTGTTGGGGCCCACGGTAGACATGGCAAAATGCCCATTATGTTACCTTACCAAAACATTTAGGGGACAGTGCTAATATTTATGGCAATATCATTGGTAGTCTAGGCGATGAATGGATGAACCATCATGTCTACAGTACTGTAAGGTTGCTCTGGGAACAGATCCAGAATGATGCCTCTGTTTCACAATATACAGTATGTTAATGATGGTTGGAGCTAACTGGCTGATAATTCACTTGGCTCCCATTGAACTGGATACCAGCTTTACAAATTCATATGTATGGAGCACCTTCCCATTTGTGGGTACAGTAGTCAGTCAGTATTTTACCAAAAGTCGTTGTCTGATTTAGTATTCTCATATTCAGACACCATGTACTGAATTCAGGAATGTTATTTCTGGGCCCAGAATAGCTACCAAGAGTATCTCTCTGGAGGACTCCATGTATTACAAGGACAGGCCATTGGTTTCAACAGGCACCACTGAGATAGCAACTGTCAATTACAAAGTAGACCCGCCCACTGGACTTCCCTTTAACAACCTAGTTAAACTTTTTGGCTGTTTTGCTGCTTTTCTGGAGTGGTATGGTTCCTGCACCAAAATGGGCCCTTAAGCTGCTGGGCCTCATAGGAGCTGTTACTGCTGTAGTTATTCCCCTGTCATAACCTGTGAAGGCTATAAGGAAGAATTTCATTTTATTTGCTTCTATATTTGAGAGTTCCATTACAGGCTGTAATGTACAGCAATTACCTAATATATGCCTATTAGCCAAATCACTCTCTTTACAAGTATTGGCAAATAGGAGAAAGCAGGTGTGGAAATAAAATTCCATGGCTGTATTTCTTGGCGCTGAGAAAAAAATAATGAAAGTGCTGAATATGGAAGAGAAGAATGTCATATGCTGAAAGCCATCACTTATATCTAATAAATTGTATGTTGAGGTAGAATTGTACTTTCACGTTGCCAAATAGGTTTGTTCATTCTATTGAAACCTATGGGTTTGTGCGCCACCTAGTGGAATGTAGCTGCCATGACGATGTACACATTATCCCAACTCAAATATAAATATAGATTTGTAGCATTTAAAAAAAAATGTGTCGTTCTAGCAATTGCCTCACTACTTGACCAAAGATGTAGCCTCCAACCCCTTGGAACAGTTTGCTCTAAATGTATAGCACTGAGAACTTTTAGTTAGGGTTGTTGCAATGGCAAAATTTTGATTCGATTTAGATACCATAAAAAAGTACTATTCGATACCACGAATAAAAACCAATAAAACCCCAAAAAAGTAGCATTCCACATTTTATGGAACGTTCGGCCCATAATCGTCCAATCCTATTTTTTGGGGGGACAAGGTGACAAAAAAATGGCGAATATTTTTTTTAATATTTTAATAGTTCCCACTTTTTTGGGCGTGGCGATATGTAATATGTTTATTTATTGTTTATATATTTTATATGTAAAATTGGGAAAGAGGGGGAATTAAACGTAATATTTTATATTTTTTTAAACTTTTTATTTAATAACTATTAGCCCCCTTAGGGGCTAGAATCTGGGATCTTTTGATCCCTTGTCCTATTCACCCTAATCGATCTCTATTAGGAAGAATGGGACTTCACACTTTCCCTGCTGCCCTGTGCATAGTACACACAGCAGCAGGGAGATTACCATGGCACCAGGGCTTCAGTAGTGTCCTGGCTGCCATGGTAACCGATCGGAGCCCCAGGATTACACTGCTGGGGCTCCGATCACAACTGCCACTGCACCACCAATGAGGAGGACGGGAGAGGGGACCCTGTGGCCACTGCCACCAATGATTATAATACTGGGGGGTTGGGGGGCGCACTGCGCCACCAATGTTTTTAGTACTGGGAAAAGTGTGGGGGGGGCGCACTGCGCCACCAATGAAGATAAGTAACCTTTTAATACAAATACAGGAGGCAGGTGCTGGCGGCAGAATCACATAGCCGGCACCTGACCTCTATGACAGGGCGCTGCGATCCGCGGAAGTTAACCCCCCAGGTGCTGCAACGGAGGGGTTAACTGCCTTGGATCGCAGTGCCCTATCATAGAGGTCAGGTGCCGGCTATGTGATTCTGCAGATGGCACCCGCCTCCTGTATTTGTATTATTGATTTAGTTATCATCATTGGTGGCGCAGTGGCCACAGCCCCTCCCCTCCTTCGCCTCTCTCTACTCATCGGTGGCAGCGGCAGCAGCGGCACAGGGGGGAGGGAGAGACTCCTTCTCCCCTTTGCTGTGGAGGAGAACATGGAGCGCGCTGAGAGCAGCGCGCTCCATGTTCTGTGATACTAGGCTGTGCAGTAGTACAGCCTAGTATCGGTAATGTCAAATCCGGGTATCGAATCGATACTGGTACAAAAGTATTGATTGGGTATCAATAATTCGATACCCGCAACAACCCTACTTTTAGTTAGCCCCCAGAACAGTGATCATCGTGGGGGCATAGCAGTTGTGCCAACATCATCACCCAAGGGGGCATCTCTAATTGAAAGCCGTCACCATGTGTCAGCAATGTTTAACCTGTGTGGTGTCACAATATCACAAGGTGGAGGGGGTCCCCTTCCTAGCTGATCATGAGTTTTATGCCCTAGCAGCTGCCTGTTCATTTTAAATGTACATGCAGTAAAGACTTGGAATGAAAAAATACAATATTACAATGAAATACTAAAATGATATGGGAAAAAAGGGTAACATTTGGTAAAATTTTGTTACAAAAGAACCATGTAAAATGAGGAATAAACATGATTATTTAGAAAAAAAACTATTATTTAAAAAACACCTTTTCTTTATTAAAGGGGTTGTCCCATCATGCTGTTGTCACGGTGAGCCCTAGGTGACTAAGTGCCGGCTCTAGGTGACTGAGTGGGCCAGCACCTTGCCTCCTACTGTAGTAAATAGGGGCTACGCAAACAGCGCCGTAGAACAAGCTACCCTGCTTCTATAACTCCGAAGTAATAGAAGAATGGATGCTTGTTCAGTTATGCTGTTTGTGTAGCTGCCACTCACTAAAACTATGGAAAAAGCATAGTGGCTGCCCGCTCAGCTGCTTCCATAAGCCTAGGATCGGTGCCAACTCCCATCTCATTGTGTATGCGGTGAGATGGGACACCCCCATGGTGCCTCATGGAAGTAAGCCCAATACATATGCCCTTTTAGGGAACCTCAGCATCAAAGAAAGGGGGTCTGCTTATAATCAGGGTCAGAATGGAAATTATAAAAACACCTTTACATGGCCAACTGAGCAGGCAATTATTGGGAATTACCAGTAACTGTTCCCGGATCTGCTTTTACATGCAGCAATAATCTCCTCTCTGTGGGGATAAGTGATCACTAGTATTGAGCCAATCGAAGTATCTGACGTGAACTTCAAACTGAATTTCAGGAAAAATTTGATTCGCCCCAAAGCCAAATTTCCTTGCACTTTGTGGTAATCGAATCTATATTTCCTGAAATGGTGTAAAAAAGAAAAACATACCCACTTCATCCATTTGCGCGTGAAGAGGCCGTCGTGGCCATCTTGATTGCAGAAACTTTTGTGTGGGATGTCATCACGTCACCGCGCCAGATTTGCACAGTGTCTTTAATCAAGATGGCCATAACGGCCTCTCCGCAATCAAATGGATAAAGTGAGTATATAAGTTTTTTTTAACTGGATAATCCCCAGAAAGGCTTATTTGATAAACACAGCATCTGAGGGGTTCAATGCCGGGGGCGGTGCAATTGCCGTTCCCTGTCGTTGCGCCCGCTGTATACCAAGGAATGCGCTTCGTGATGAAGTAATTCATCACAAATTGAATTTCTTTGTGAAATTTGGTGAAGCAGCCGAATCAAATTTTTCCTAACTTTGCTCATCTCTAGTGATCACTCGTTCCTAAGAAGCATTGTCTCTGGCCAGCAGATCCTTATTTATGCTGGAGAATCTGCTATCCGGAAATAATGCTTTTGGGTGCCACATCAACGATAAATTCTCCCAATAATCATGGCATCTTTATACAGGGAAATTATGGGGAACATTCATATGAATGTTCACTCCCTATAATCATGGCCCAATGTAATATTACATTCATTTGGGCGCCTGCTCAGATATAAAAGGTCTTGTCTTTATTTGACATCGGACACATTCTGTTTGAAGTGTCATTCCCAGTACAAAGTACACATCTTCCTGTGTATTGTGCCTGTTTTAACCTCAGCTTCTCACCATTGTTACTGGATAAATACATTATTGCAGAATATCAGTTAGTCTTGCATTTTCTCACCTTGGCTTGGCTGATAAACAGATGGTTTGATACTCGCAGTGGTTACTACTCGAGGCTTGGCAGCAGGAGCTGAAGGCTCAGTGTGTCCTCCATAAGGCATGGGACCTTTGGCAGCAGTATTGGAAGAATAGGCTTGGCTAGAAGAACTAAAAGCAAAGAAAAATATTTAGCATTGTGAGGTGTAGTAGTATTTAATGAGAATTGAATATGAAATCCACAGTTGACAACTGGTTATCACTTAAATGGCTGCAGCAGCCTGTACACAGTAGATCATTGTTTGCATTTGGCTACTGTTTTAAGTAGCTAAAGAGGACATGTCATCCATCCTGACGTGTATGTTGTAGTAAATACAGTCCTGATCAAAAGTTAAAGACCACTTGAAAAATTGCAAAAAATCATATTTTACATTGTTGGATCTTAACAAGGTTCCAAGTAGAGCTTCAACATGCAACAAGAAGAAAAGAGAGTGAGACAAAACATTTTTTGAGCATTCAATTAATTAAAAATAACGGTTAAACTGAAACAGGCTGTTTTTCAGCTGATCCAAATTTTAGGACCACATGCCTTTAAAAGCCCAAATCTGTGCAAAGATGTGGATTCATTGTCATTTTCTGTCAGGTAGTCACACGTTGTGATGGCAAAGGCAAAGAAACTCTCCCTTTTTGAACGCGGTCGGGTTGTTGAACTGCATAGGCAGGGTCTCTCACAGCGCGCCATCGCTGCTGAGGTGGGACTCAGTAAGACTTAAATGATCCTGAGGGTTATGGAACAAAAAAGTCAAGTGGAAGACCCAAAAAAATGTCATCAGCACTGAGCCGGAGGATCCAATTGATTGTCCGTCAAGACACTGGACGATCCTCGACCCAAATTAAGGCCCTTACTGGTGCTGACTGCAGCCCCATAACCATCAGACGGCATCTGAGACTGAAGGGCTTCAAAAACAAAAAACGTCTTCAAAGACCTCGTCTCCTTCAACGCCACAGAACTGCTTGTTTAGACTTTGCAAGAGAGCACCAAACATGGGACATTCAAAGGTGGAAGAAAGTTTTTTTTCTCTGATGAGTAAAAAATGTAACCTTGATGGTCCTGATGGTTTCCAACGTTACTGGCATGACAAGCAGATCCCATCTGAGATGTTTTCTACGCGCCACAGTGGAGGGGGCGCCATAATGGTCTGGGGTGCTTTTTCCTTCAGTGGAACAATGGAGCTTCAGGAAGTGCAGGGGCGTCAAACGGCCGCTGGCTATGTCCAGATGTTGCAGAGAGCATTCCTCATGACTGAGGGCCCTCGTCTGTGTGATAACGACTGGGTTTTTCAACAGGACAACTCTACAGTACACAATGCCCGCAGGACAAGGGACTTCCAGGAGAATAACATCACTCTTTTGGCCCATCCTGCGTGTTCCCCTGATCTAAATCCAATTGAGAACCTTTGGGGATGGATGGCAAGGGAAGTTTACAAAAATGGACAACAGTTCCAGACAGTAGATGGCCTTCGTGCGGCCGTCTTCACCACTTGGAGAAATGTTCCCACTTACCTCATGGAAACGCTTGCATCAAGCATGCCGAAACGAATTTTTGAAGTGATAAACAATAACGGCGGAGCTACTCATTACTGAGTTCATGTTTGGAAGTTGGATTTCTGTTTTGGGGGGGTTTAGTTTTTTTTTTGGTGTGGTCCTAAACTTTTGATCAGCTGAAAAACAGCCTGTTTCAGTTTATTTGTTGTTTTCATTAAATTGAATGCTCAAAAAATGTTTTGTCTCACTCCCATTTCTTCTTGCTGCAAATGTTGAAGCTCTACTTGGAACCTTGTTAAGATCCAGCCATGCTAAATATGATTTTTTGCCATTTTTCAAGTGGTCTTAAACTTTTGATCAGGACTGTACTTGTATTTCCTATAAAATAATTTAGGAGCATTTTGTCTTATAACTTAGTGTTGTCGTTCCTCCTATAAATGTATAAATGAACTGACAACTAAGTGTTACATACTTGGCAAAAGTACTACTTTTGTCTGGGCAATCCGATGAATCAGACTGTGAAAAAGGTGGGGCTTATGCATGGTCCACACCAAAGTGGGCTTTTGTGAAGGTTCCAGTCCTTGTGTAGGGGTGGTCCATAGGAAAATATCCTGTATTTTGAATTTTCTATACTGATATGTATGTGTTACGATTTATATTGTCAAGTGTGTGTCCCTACACAGTCTAAGGGTAGAACAATAGGGCACGGTCATGATGTGGTTAGCAGTATCTCATGTCCCAATAAAAGTCAATGGGGAAATAGGTTTTTTGAGACAAAGCTGGCACTTTCCAAGTTGTGATAACTGCACCTGTTCTACAGGTGGTCAAAAGCACATAAAACATGTCCTGCTGCTTGCGGCTACTGACCACATAGGGTATACAGTTGTTGAGCCGCTTGTGATATACGTTTAATATTTTTTTTACCATGTGTCACTATTTGAAGTTAATCAGAGTGCTAAAGAACCACGAAAATTCACAACATTTCAAACAGTAGTCCATAAACGCAACCTAAACGCATGATTATGCATGCTGTACTTACGGTATATGCAATCCCTAACAGCAGCACAGACACAATCATGTTATGTGGTCATACCATTACACTGTCACTGATGGGACAGTGTCAGATTATATTGGGACACACACCCAGCTGGTAACACCAGTTGTCAGTTTATTAATACATTTCTAGGACGAATAGCACAGGAATGGCACAATATAGAGATCTAGCTGCTGTAGAATTGTGTTTTCATCGGGAATGCAAGTATTTTCTGAAATAGTTGTGTCAGAAGAGCTGACAGGTCCACTTTAAAACCTACAGTAGTTCTTGGGCAGATATAAATCTGATGATGGACGGGCTTGTGTACAGCATATAGTACACATGCAATAGGAAATAAAAAGTACAAGAAAGTAACTGTAAAGTTTTAGATTGAATAAATGTGTCATGCTACCGCAGAAACCAGATAGAGAAGGGCAAACTTATAGTTGACAGTCAGAGCTGGACTGACGACCAGGACACTTTCAGATCCTTCGCTATGCCAGCCTCTCACACAAGATGGGGCCCCAAAGATCAGACAGATGACAGCTCCATTTGGAGATAGCTTTGGAGCTAATACCTTGTCTCTGGGGTCAATCTATCATATCTATGAGTATATGTCTTGTGTGTACTAATAACAACCAATTAAAGTGGCTGTACAGAAGTTCCGTATAGACGAGGATGGCCAAGACTCGTTTTACTGGCTATTGGTTGCCCACTTTATGCATGCTTACAATCTCCTGATTTCTATTATTATTATTATTATTATTATTATTTACTTATATCAGAATAGCATTTCACTGAAATAAAATCCCCCCATCTGTATTCAACCACATATAGCTCATGCAAACTGTTAAAGCCTATGTATAGCACCACACTCATATTACAATAGGTTTTGTACGAGGTGAGTTGCGACAGGTCTCACAGAGAACTCTTTCATTAGAACTTTACACATTTGACATAAAACCACGTTTGCCAATACCTTATTTTTGACTGGTAGCTGGAAGAAAAGGATGCTTGCTGATGAAGGCTAAAAAATGACAAAAGTTCACCTTTGTTACTTAGTAGTGGAGACCCATAAAGGAAAATGTACTCCCTTAATATTTCTCCTTATTGGGTCTTTCATTTTCAATCTGTTTTGTGTAAAACAGTGCATTAGGGGTTTTCACAAAAAACAACTTGAAGCAGATGACTGTATCCAGCTGAAAGAATGATGACGTCTGTTACCCCTCAGGTTTAATCACGCTATCATTGGTAGACATGTGGATATAGCATTTAGTAGGTTAATTTTGAGACTTGTCAGCCCATCTATTTTATGAATGAAGCAATGAAAGAAAAATGTATTTCTTTTCCACACATTTACACAATAGGTAAACTTATTGGGTGCAACCTATACTAAATTATCCCACTATAAACATTTCATAACGTTCACACAGCTATCTGTATATTTATACCAAATATCTAAGAACAAGTCATGTCCCCCTATAATCTATAGCATATTTGGTCCTAATGTTACTTTACATTCCAGTACCCTTCATAATGACATTGTTTCCACCAGTAGACAACCTTTTGCATTATGAACAATCTTTGAGATCTTCATGTTTATAAGAATCTTTAAGGAAAGGTTTAAGATGCATAGTATTCAAAAGAAGTCCAATCATACCCGTCAAGTATTGAGTTGGGAGTTCAAAAGAAAAACTAAACTGTTGGACTGGAAATTGAACTTTAGACTTGAGTTGTTAGTGATTGAGGATGCAATTTGGTTATTGGCATACATGGAAGAAGAGGACCCCATAACCAAACTGGGGCCTTTATTATGGTGATATTTTTTTTTATATCTAGGACAGTAGGTCTAGTGTTAAGATAACAAGAAAATGTTGGCTGAATGTTTGTCTTGTGCTGTGGTAAGAGAGGGAAGAAAGCCACTGTCAAAAAATGGCCAACCCTTCTTTCCCCTGACACCTGTCTTTGGTGGAGAATAGGGAGGCTATCATGCAGATTAGGTCGTCGGCTTGTCCCACCGAAATCGGTGGATTTGGCCAATAAAGAGCTAATGCCAACTCTACACCCTTTTTTTCTAACAATGCAGCAGTTCTGAAGAGGATATGGTACCAGAAGTAGTGAATACTAAATGGGATAAGACCAACCAAGAATGGGAACCCTCTCGCCAAGAGCCCCATAGCAGCTGCTCTTTGTGACATATGTCCTTGAGATCAACCAGTGAAGCAAAGGCAGCAGTCCTAGCATTGCTTTACAGTTCTATCCTAAGCACTGTTTCTGATTCTAATTGTTAATTAGCTTCTGCTATAAATGCTGGACTGTAATCTCATTCCTTGCCTGAGCTTAGGTTCCTAGTTTACTAGTGTAACTAGTAAAGGTGTGCTAACCGCTTCCTGTTTACCGACTATGAGTATTACCTGACCCCTTGATGCTTTGTACGTGTGTTTCATACCCCCTGAAGGAAGCCCTAGGCAAATCTGTGTTGGGGTATTATAAATTTTAATTTTTTTTTTTTTATTAGTGCATTTTTTAATTCTGTTTGTGGAGAATTCTTTCTCTTTATAATAGTTAGCACTTTGTTGGGATATATTTATTGATATATATTTCTAGTTAAGGCACTTCCTTATCATTGATTGTATATGTATACCAATGCTGCTCCCCTTTTTTCCAAATGATTGTCACTATTTTCTGAATTGTTGTATGTCTATTTAAATATTTAATAAAATGATATATTTTTATTATTCTGTGGTTTTCTTTTGGTAGGTCTTCTGATGAATATGACTATTACCTGACCCCCTGGGTGCTTCACACCTGTGTCTCTAACACGCGTGGGTCAGCTGCCAGCTACACCAGGACTTTTCCAAGAGTTAGCGGCCTGGTGGGTACCCTGCAGTGAAGACCAGATCCTCGTATAGAGGTTAAAAGGTGTAAACAAGGGAATTGACAGGATAATGCCCTTAGGAGTAGCCTAAAGTCAAACCAGTTAGTTGGTATAGTGGAGCCACACCCACTGTCCATTAGACAGACTTAAACATACTGTATGGAACCAGCGTGCTAGAGGTGAGCCAACAATATTTGGCAAAGGAGGACCTTCATATTAATGTTGGGAATTGGCTTAATGTACTGGCCTATATGAGTTATTGGAAATGCTTGCTGAAAAAACCTTGGAGGTTGTGGAATGGAGTGTTTAGTCTCCACCCAAAATGGTTAACAGTTAATGGTTGGTGAGGTTCACCTTAATTTGACAAATGAAGATATTTAATTATAAGTTCTCATGATGATAATTTTCTTCAGATTAAAAATGATCACTTCTCCCCCATAGTTGATTTTACTGTAGGAGTTTGCTTCTATAGATTTCCCTGCAGAAGCAGAATCCTTCCTCACAGTTGGAGTACATGTATTAGATGAGTGGGCTGAAATTTGCTAAAGCAAGATATACTGCTTGTTAGCAGCCTTCCACTCTTGCCAAAGAGTCCCAAGTGGGAAACATGTATGTATGCTGTTCATATGCCCTAATAGGACATATGGGCATACACTGCTGGAAATCAGTCCCTATAAGAGATCCTTCTTCACATGAATACAGATTGTCAAATTAATTGCAGAAATTTCTACGACTGGCCCACAAATCTGCCGTATGTAAATATACTCATGTTTGTGCAGAAAAAAAACAAAACAGGTGGACATTCAATGTGGTCCTATGAAATGGAGTGATGATGTAATGAAGATGTGACTGAAACTAGAGTGACTTGACAAAATGGAGAATGCCAGCAGCTTTGTTAGCCATTATTACTAAGCAATGGAAGAGCAAGCTTAGTTCTCAACATGATGTCTGAAAGCACCACTAGGAACACACAAATGTTGAAGTATATATTTCACTCAAAACCCTTAAGTGCTTGCAAGGTGTTGAATTGAGTTGAACTCCTTAAAGGGAAATTATCACTTTTGCTGACTGCAAACTTTAGTTTTGTAAGTTTGTATAATTTTAGTTTGGTTAATCAGAAATTATAGTGTAACATTTTCTTTTGGAAGAAAGTTAAAAACATATTTTTAGCTGAATCGATATTTGAACTTAAAGTTAATAATAGGAGTCTCAAGGAGCATCTCTCACTCCGCTGGACCTCCCTTAACTGCTTAGCCCACTGATATCCATGGGAACTGCGTAGTGCATCATTTTAACTGTGGTAACACTGCAGGAAAACTGAACACCTGCCACCAGGTTCCCCTAAAGACTATAGCAGAAACCCAGATATTTCCAGCATTGAGACAACCTGTGAGCACATATAAGTGGATAGCCCCTTTAACAATTTTTTTTCTTTTTCTAACCGGAAAAGTGTTTTTTCCATACAGTAGATATAAAAAGTCCATACATCCCTGTTAAAATGTCAGGTTTCTGTGATGTCAAAAAAATGAGACATAGATAAATCATTTCTGAACTTTTTCCACCTTTAATGTGACCTATTAACTGTACCACTCAATTGAAAAACAAACTGAAATCTTTTAGGCGGAGGGAAGAAAAAAAAAAAAACTAAAATAATGTGGTTGCATAAGTGTGCACACCCTCTTATAACTGGGGATGTAGCGGTGTTCAGAATTAAGCAATCACATTCAAAATAATGTTAAATAGGAGTCAGCATACACCTGCCATCATTTAAAGTGCCTCTGATTAACCCCAAATAAAGTTCAGTTGCTCTCGTTGGTCTTTCTTGAAATTTTCTTAGTCGCATCCCACAGCAAAAGCCATGGTCCACAGAGAGCTTCCAAAGCATCTGAGGAATCTCATTCTTAAAAGGTATCAGTCAGGAGAAGGGTACAAAAGAATTTCCAAGACATTAGATATACCATGGAACACAGTGAAGACAGTCATCATCAAGTGGAGAAAATATGGCACAACAGTGACATTACCAAGAACTGGACGTCCCTCCAAAATTGATGAAGAGACGAGAAAAAAACTGGTCTGGGAGGCTGCCAAGAGGCCTACAGCAACATTAAAGGAGCTGCAGGAATAGTACTGGCTGTGTGGTACATGTGACAACAATCTCCCGTATTCTTCATATGTCTGGGCTATGGGGTAGAGTGGCCAGACGAAAGCCTTTTCTTATGAAAAACATCCAAGCCAGGCTATATTTAGCAAAAACACATCTGAAGTCTCCCAAAAGCATGTGGGAAAAGGTTTTATGGTCTGATTAAGGCAGCCAAGGTTGAACTTTTTGGCCATAATTCCAAAAGATATGTTTGGCGCAAAAACGACACTGCACATCCCCAAAAGAACACCATACCCACAGTGAAGCATGGGGGTGGCAGCATCATGCTTTGGGGCTGTTTTTCTTCACCTGGAACTGGGGCCTTAGTTAAGCTAGAGGGAATTATGAACAGTTCCAAATACCAGTCATTATTGGCACAAAACCTTCAAGCTTCTGCTAGAAAGCTGAACATGAAGAGGAACTTCATCTTTCAGCATGTCAACGACCCAAAGCATAAATCCAAATCAACAAAGGAATGGCTTCACCAGAAGAAGATTAAAGTTTTGGAATGGCCCAGCCAGAGCCCAGACCTGAATCCGATTGAAAATCTGTGGGGTGATCTGAAGAGGGCTGTGCACAGAAGATGCCCTCGCAATCTGACAGATTTGGAGTTTTTTTGCAAAGAAGAGTGGGAAAATCTTGCCAAGTCAAAATGTATCCTGCTGATAGACTAATACCCAACAAGACTGAGTGCTGTAAGATAATATGCAACCATATTAGTTTATTTTTATATTTTTTCTTTCCTCTACCTAAAAGATTTCAGTTTGTTTTTCAATTGAGTTGTACAGTTTATATGTCACATTAAAGGTGGAAAAAGTTCTGAAATGATTTATCTTTGTCTCATTTTTTTACATCACAGAAACCTGACATTTTAACAGGGGTGTGTAGACTTTTTATATCCACTGTAAGTTAGATCAACCTGCTTTGATCCACAAATCATATTTTGTGAATCTCCGAGACCCCCTCACTATGGAAGCATGCTAAATATGCAATCCTAGTATATTAAAACTTTTTAATACAATTTTAATTTTATTTAGTTAAATAAACAAAGTTAGTTTAAAAATGCCTCAAAATCATCTAAAAATAATAAAAGTGATAATTTCCTTTCAACCTTTGTCTGACAACAGAGTGAATAGTGACACCAAGCACCTTCACACTTTCTACTTGTTGTCAGACCATGGGTGAAGAGTCACTGACCTCTCCGCACTAAAGGAAGGTATTTTGTTAATAACCAGCCAGCTTTTGTAGCTGTACCTCAGATACACTTTTCTTGGAAGATATGAGGCACCAATTCTTTTGGATACACCAGTTCTTTTAGGTATGTTTCTCTTCTTGAGCAGAGGTGAAGTAGTGAATATAGGAGTAATATAAAGGGCTTCCAAGGCTGGTGGCAGCATGGGAGACTTATATTTGTGTCTACCAGGTGAAAATATTGAATGGGAAGAAAAGGAACATGTCAAGATTCATAATAGCTGCTTTGTGAGAATTTAATGTTTATATCGTAATCTAAAATTGGCCATTAAATGAGAAAATCATACAAACCGGATTCCAAAAAAGTTGTGACACTATACAAATCGTGAATAAAAACTGAATGCAATGATGTGGAGGTGCCAACTTCTAATATTTTATTCAGAATAGAACATAAATCACGGAACAAAAGTTTAAACTGAGAAAATGTTTCATTTTAAGGGACAATTATGTTGAATCAGAATTTCATGGTGTCAACAAATCCCCCAAAAGTTGGGACAAGGCCATTTTCACCACTGTGTGGCATCTCCCCTTCTTCTTACAGCACTCAACAGGATGAATAAGGATCAGTATTAGAGCATCCGAAACATGTAGACCTGCTTGCCGTGTTGGATTGTTTTTTATCCTGTGTTATTTTGGAATAAAGAACAACGTCTTTTTTGGAAAGCTGGACATCCCGTCTTATTTTCAAACACTCAACAGACGTCTGGGGACCGAGGAGACCAGCTTCTCAAGTTTAGAAATAGGAATTCTCTCCCATTCTTGTCTAATACAGGCCTCTAACTGTTCAATCGTCTTGGGCCTTCTTTGTTGCACCTTCCTCTTTATGATGCGCCAAATGTTCTATATAGGTGAAAGATCTGGACTGCAGACTGACCATTTCAGTACCCGGATCCTTCTCCTACGCAGCCATGATGTTGTGATTGATGCAGAATGTGGTCTGGCATTGTCTTGTTGAAAAATGCAGGGTCTTCCCTGAAAGAGATGACGTCTGGATGGGAGCATATGTTGTTCTAGAACCTGAATATATTTTTCTGCATTGATGGTGCCTTTTCAGACATGCAAGCTGCCCATGCCACACGCACTCATGCAACCCCATACCATCACAGATGCAGGCTTCTGAACTGAGCGTTGATAACAACTTGGGTTGTCCTTGTCCTCTTTGGTCCGGATGACATGGCGTCCCAGATTTCCAAAAAGAACTTCGAATCGTGACTCGTCTGACCACAGAACAGTCTTCCATTTTGCCACACTCCATTTTAAATGATCCCTGGCCAGTGAAAACGCCTGAGCTTGTGGAATCTTGCTTAGAAATGGCTTCTTCTTTGCACTGTAGAGTTTCAGCTGGCAACGGCGGATGGCACGGTGCATTGTGTTCACTGACAATGGTTTCTGGAAGTATTCCTGAGCCCATTCTGTGATTTCCTTTACAGTAGCATTCCTGTTTGTGGTGCAGTGTCGTTTAAGGGCCCGGAGATCACGGGCATCCAGTATGGTTTTACGGCCTTGACCCTTACGCACAGAGATTGTTCCAGATTCTCTGAATCTTCGGATGATGTCATGCACAGTTGATGATGATAGATGCAAAGTCTTTGAAATTTTTCGCTGGGTAACACCTTTCTGATATTGCTCCACTATCTTTCTGCGCAACATTGTGGGAATTGGTGATCCTCTACCCATCTTGGCTTCTGAGAGACACTGCCACTCTGAGAATCTCTTTTTATACCCAATCATGTTGCCAATTGACCTAATTAGTGTTAATTGGTCTTCCAGCTCTTCGTTATGCTCAAATTTACTTTTTCCAGCCTCTTATTGCTACTTGTCCCAACTTTTTGGGGATTTGTTGACACCGTGAAAATTGGAATCAACGTATTTTTCCTTTAAAATGATACATTTACTCGGATTAAACGTTTGATCTGTCATCTACTTTCTATTACAAATAAAATATTGACATTTGCCATCTCCACATCATTACATTCAGTTTTTATTCACAATTTGTTTAGTGTCCCAACTTTTTTGGAATCCGGTTTGTATTTATCATATTGTGTGAGCAATGGCTCCTATCTGGATTCAACCACTGCCATCCAATCCTGGTGCTGAAGCCATAGTCTGGTCTCTTCAGTGGATCAGGAGTATAAGTGTATAAGGAGCTTAAACTCCCTGGGGTTATATTTGCCTTGGTGCAAACTGGTAAAATGATCCATCTATTTAAAAAGTGGTCTGATCAGTGTTTGGTTTGTGCCAACATATGTGAGATTTGGTTACATAACTACAGTAGTTTTGCTTTTGTTTAGTTTTTAACTCCTTATATCAATTGAAGAGACCAACCCACAAGCTGATTGAAGAGCATTTGGGATGCTATATTAAGGACGTTTTCTAGGGTTCAGTAAGGGTATAGATCTATATGGTTGCCTTTATCAGAGCAAGCACTTTATGAAGGATACTCTAGAGGGAGTTGTATGGAAAAGTTTGCTAACGCCTTAAGTTGTGGCCTTACCACCAGGAATGGATGACCATACTGATATCATCAGCAAGAATCTATTTGAACGCCATCTGGTATGGATGAGTGATACCATTCGCACACTAGGTAAAACTTTTGCACATACTTTTAGTATGTGTTATCTTTATGTGCCTGATCACACATTATTGTCAACTGTCATAATATTTTAGAATACTCAATAAAATATTTTTTATAATAGGGCTACGTTTCCAGTGACTGTGGTTTTGTCATAATATTGTTATGACCAGTATAATTTAGTGAATCCTCCACATCTTGGATAAAACAGATTGTTTAATGTAGTGTGCTGACTGGATAGGTGCTTAGACCCTCACCAGTCGCCAAATTAGAGGACCCTAATCCCTTGTAGCACCTCCCCTAGGAAGACCATGGTGAGGAGATTGTATAAAGTGACAGTTGAGAATACATGCCAAACCTTCTCACGCAGCTGTTACATGGGCCGTGCACATGTCTGACCACCGCCTAAAAAGTGTGAAGGACATGGAAATCCTTACCTTGTAAAAAAAAAAAAAAAAAAAAACGACAAGCTAGGATTTTTTTTTTTTTTTTTACAGAATAGAATTGTAATCCTGAAAAAAAAATTTTTCTTTTTTTTTTTATGCACCTAAGCAGAAAAAGTGTTTATGGAGAATATATTGTTTCTGAATGAGGACTACTTCACATATCATCATAATTATATGACAATTGTAGTTGTGACTTTTCATATCCTGTAAACTTGAAAAATTGTTAACATCTTGTTTGACTGTAGTGGTCTGAAGTTGCACCTAGAATGTCAAAATAAAATTAGTGGGAAAAAAAATGCCCTGTTCCCCTACAAATGTTTTGGTCAAAAATCCTGCAAAGGAAAATATAAAGCATTAATATAAAATGTTTCAGATGTAGAAAGGAAAACCATTAAAATGTTAGGTGATATGTGGATCACAGTCTTGAAAGTAAATTCAATTGAAACAACTTTCCACGTTGACATGTTATAGAATATTTGAATGGCTTCATTTTCCTAAAAAGAAGGTACTTAAACTAATTACATCTTAATTGTGTACATTACATGGCTAACACATGGCTAACAGGACAATACTTGGACAAGCCCTGCTTAATAGCTTTTCTTCCATGAAAATTTATTCAAGCTTCCTTCTCAACCCAGAAAAGCAGTCATTGATAGGGCACCAGGTGGCAGCGGAATGTTTTACCTATGTAAAACTATGTTTAAAATATGCTGGGGTAATGGTAGTCACTCTATACAGAGACAACAGTGAGGAGGGGGAGAGTAGGTCGAAAGAGGCAAGTTCAGCTCTCCTCTAATGAGTTCATTGAATTTATAAACAAGATTATAGAATTGATTAACACATGGTACAATATTTTTTAGTGCCCATTGTCCTATTAGCCTTATGGACCTGGCTGCTTATATGCTGTCTGATCAGGCAGTGATTTTGTAAATGTAAGGGCTTTTGTACATTTGAACTCTAACACTCACTTTCCTCAATAAAATTGCAGCATTTCTATGATAGTCATGACCATATATTTTACTATGCTACCCTGCAGTTGTAGCACGGGGGATACATCAAAAGTGCTCCCTGCATGGTGCAGATGCCTATAGGATATCTGCAAAGTGTAAGTGGATGGAACCGGTTGGCACAGTTGGTGATATCACTCACCGGGATCTGCCTACTAGTGTTGATCGAGCACCATAGTGCTTGGGGGCTCGGGCCGAACACATCAAGATGCTCGGGTGCTCTACCGAGCACCCAACCACAATGGAAGTCAATGGGAGAACCCGAGCATTAAACCAGGCACCCTCCCCTCTTCATAGGAAAAGGTCAGAAATTGATGGAAACACCACCGAAATGGTTCGGGAACAGCATGGCGAGGATGTCTGTATGCATCTCGGACTCCCAGGTCGCTGCTGGGAACAATGTTGTCCGAGTAGTACGCCACTTTTACAGACTGACAATAATACGCACAAAACCAAAGAAAAAAAACATTTTAGATGAAAAATTCTTAGGAAACATTCTTTCCTGTATATTTACTTGTATATAAAGTGCAAGTGCTGCCACCATTCGGATGTCTGCCCTATCAACTTTCGTTGTAATTTTCAGCGCCAACCACGATGACCACGGGTAAGGAGGAATCAGTGTTCGATTCTGGAGAGGGAGCCTGAGAAACGGCTACGGCTACCACATCCAAGGCAGCATGTGCGCAAATTACCTATTAGGTATAATTAGGTGAGGGCCTGCAGATGAGCTGACCCTGTAAAAGATTTTAGGTGTGGGCCTGCAGGTGAGCTGACCCTGTAAAATATTTTAGGTGCAGGCCTGCAGGTGAGCTGACCCTCTAAAATTTTTTATGCGAGGGCCTGCTGGTGGGCTGACCCTGTCAAACATTATATGCGAGGTCCTGCTAGTAAGCTGATCCTGTAAAAGATTTACGGTGCGGGCCTGCTGGTGAGCTGACCCTGTAAAATATTGTAGGTGAGGGCCTGCTGGTGAGCTGAACCTCTAAAATGTTGTAGGTGAGGGCCTGCAGGTGAGCTGACCCTCTAAAAAATTATATGCAAGGGCCTTCAGGTGAGCTGACCCTGTAAAAGATTGTAGGTGAAGGCCTGCTGGTGAGCTAACCCTGAAAAAAATTATATGTGAGGGCCTGCTGGTGAGCTGACCCTGTAAAACATTATATGCGAGAGCCTGCTGGTGAGCTGACTCTGTAAAAGATTTTAGGTGCAGGACTGCAGGTGAGCTGACCCTGTAAAAGATTTTAGGTGCGGGCCTGCTGGTGAGCTGACCCTCTAAAAAATTATGTGCGAGGGCCTGCTGGTGAGCTGACCCTGTAAAACATTATATGCAAAGGGCATACATGTGAGGGCATTATATGCGACGAATAAGCATTTTGATATGATGGAAGAGGAGGAGGATGAGAAAAGGAAGATTCAACCATATACCCTGGTTTGTGGTGGAAGGGGTGCATGGGAATACAGTGTATTCAGTACATTTTAAACAACACATTTAAAGTGCCTTTATGTTCATCAGCTTTCCTCTGGTGGAATTGAGGTTCAATGGGGGGATATGTACCAAGACAGTACACAACTGTGATACCTCTTGGCGCAGACACGACTCCAGTGGATATTATTAAAATATTTTATTATTGAAGTGTGGAGTGACAACGCGTTTCGCAGTGGATATACTCCTTTTTCAAGTCTTTTGGGTCCGTGCTAATGCAGATAGCATAGCTTCTCACATATGGATAGTCCAAGCTGTAAGATCCAAGCAGCTGCAGGCAGCGCGGCCTCTCACCTCGCCTGCAGCTGCTTGGATCTTACAGCTTGGACTATCCATATGTGAGAAGCTACGCTATCTGCATTAGCACGTACCAAAAAGACTTGAATAGTATATCCACTCCGAAACGCGTTGTCACTCCACACATTCAAATAATAAAAGATTTTAATAATATCCACTGGAGTCGTGTTTGCGCCAAGAGGTATCACAGTTGTGTACTGTCTTGGTACATATCCCCCCATTGAACCTCACATCACTCCTCTGGAGAATTGGCCTCTCCACCCACGAAGTTTGAGAGATACCGGCAGCACCGACCCACTGATCTCACGAGTGTGGTGCCTTTGATGCACAACACAAAGGTGAGCACATTCAGGGCCGGCCTTTGGGGTGTGCGGGCTGTGCGGCCGCACAGGGCGCCATAGTAACAGGGGCGCTGGCCGGCCGACAGCTCGCAATGTAATCTGCGGCAGGCGAGGCTGTACTTGTGTTCTCCCTCGGGGCGCCCCCTCCATCTCCCCCTCCCCTGTCTGACCTGC
The DNA here is from genome assembly GCF_905171765.1 of Bufo bufo. Taxonomy (NCBI): domain Eukaryota; kingdom Metazoa; phylum Chordata; class Amphibia; order Anura; family Bufonidae; genus Bufo; species Bufo bufo. The sequence goes on from NC_053394.1 coordinate 239,347,914, forward strand.
CTGCTGCCCCCGCCGCTGCCAATAAGAAGAGACAGGAGGAGGAGGGGCTGTGGCCACTGCGCCACCAATGAAGAAAACTGACCTGTAATACAAATACAGGAGGCGGGTGCCGGAATCAAATAGCCGGCACCCGACCTCTGTGACAGGGAGCTGCGATCAGCTGCAGTTGAGTTAACCCTTCAGGTGCGGTACCTGAGGGGTTAACTGCCGCTGTTCGCAGCTCCCTGTCACAAAGGTCAGGTGCCGGCTATTTGATTCCGGCACCCGCCTCCTGTATTTGTATAAGAAATGTTGGTGGCACAGTGCGCCCCCCCCCCTAGTATAAGAAACGTTGGTGGCACAGTGCGCCCCCCCTAGTATAAGAAACGTTGGTGGCACAGTGCGCCCCCCCCCCAACACCCCAGTATAAGAAACATAATTGGTGGCTCAGTGCGCCCCCCCCTAGTATAAGAAACGTTGGTGGCACAGTGCGCCCCCCGCAGTATAAGAAACATTGGTGGCTCAGTGGGAAGTGCAATGAGGGTTAAAAAATAATTTAAAAAAATTAACTCACCTCCTCCAGTTGATCGCGTAGCTGCCGGTCTTTCTTCAGGACCTGTGGTGACGTCACTGAGCTCATCACATGACCCATTACCATGGTGATGGATCATGTGATGAGCACAGTGAAGTCCCCACAGGTCCTTTGACAGGTCATGAAGAAAGAACAGAAGACGATCAATTGGAGGAGGTGAGTTAATTATTTTTTTATTTTTTAACCCTCATTGGCACTGCCCACTGCGCCACCAATGTTTATTATATTGAGGGGGGGCGCACTGCGCCACCAATGTTTATTATATTGAGGGGGGGCGCACTGCGCCACCAATGTTTATTATTTTGATGGGGGGCGCACTACGCCACCAATGTTTATTATATTGAGGGGGGGCGCACTGCGCCACCAATATTTATTATATTGAGGGGGGGGCGCACTGCGCCAATGTTTATTATACTGGGGTGTTGGGGGGGCGCACTGCGCCACCAATGTTTATTATACTGGGGTGTTGGGGGGCACACTGCGCCACCAATGTTTATTATACTGGGGTGTTGGGGGGGGGGCGCACTGTGCCACCAATGTTTATTATATTGGGGGGGCGCACTGCGCACAACGATGGGTTAGGGAAATTTCACAGCAGAGTGCGCATGCACTGGGAGCCTCGCCGGCGGTTAGGGTAGGGAAAAATTATGGGCCAGTGCACAGGTGCGGTGATCGGATGGATGTTCTCAGCAGGACACCGGCCGACACTGCGCATGCGCACTGGCCCATAGTTTTTCCCTACCCTAACCGCCGGCGAGACTCCTGGCGCATGCGCACTCTGCTGTGAAACTTCCCTAACCTGACGTTGTGTGCCTGAGCGGCGCTGCACACCTCCTCACGTCATGTCCGGTGCGACCGGAAGTGACGAGGGTAGGGAAATCTCACGAAGTAGGGAAGTATGACATTACACCGGCCTTTGGGGTGTGTGGGCTGGTGACTACTTGGTTGGATAGTCAGCCAGCCTATGCCATGATGCCAGCAACAAGCAGTGTTTTTTTTTTTTTTTTGGGGGGGGGGGGGGGGGCGCCACAAGGTTATCTCGCACAGGGTGCCTGGACACCTAAGGCCGGCCCTGAGCACATTAATTGGCACCCTTCGTGTTTGATTTACCCCTTTATTTCATACTATCCTATGAGCGCCTTTCCCCCTTTTTTGTCACATATTCTGGTGGAATTGAGAAGTCATGGTCAATCCAGGCCTTGTTCAGTGTTATAAGAGTCAACCTGTCAGCATTTTCAGTTGACAGGCGGATACTCTTATTTGTTATAATGCCACCAGCAGCAATAAATACCCTTTCAGACAAGGCGTAGAGCGCCAGTTCGTGCCACTTCCAGCTTGGATATCCAGTAGTTGTAAAGCACCAAGGGATCATTGAGGACGCTGACACGGTCTGCTATGTACTCCTTCACCATCTTCCAAAATTTTTTCCTCCTTGCGACACTAGGCCACGCTTCAGGGTGAGGGTGCTGGCAGAGTGTCATGAAAGTGTCCCAGGCTTTGGAGAGTATTGCCCTGCCTCTGTTGGAACTGCTGTGTGTTCCCCTTGTCTCCCCTCCTCGGTTGGCCAAGGAACTACGGACTCTGCCGCCAGCGTTGTCAGCTGGAAATTTTTGGAGCAATTTTTCAACAAGGATATTCTGGTATTGCACCATTTTTCTCATCCTCTCCACCAGAGAAATGAGAAGTTCCCTTTGTAGCGGGGATCGAGAAGGGTTAACAACCAGTAATTTGTGTTGTCTAAAATGCGTATATCGCGTGGGTCACTGGAAAGGCAGCCTAACATGAAGTCAGCCAAGTGTGCCAGAGTACCAACAGGCAAGACTTCACTGTCGTCATCAGAAGGATGACTCTCAATCTCCTCATCCTCTTCCTCCTCTTCTGCCCACCCACGCTGAACAGATGGAATTAAACTTCCACGGGTACTACCCTCTGTAGCGAAGGCAACCGTCTCCTGCTCCTCCTCCTCTTCATCGTCAAATTCGCACTAAGAAGACGAACTGAGGTTGGTTTGATTATCACCCTGTGTAATGTCTTCCCCCATTTCCACCTCTTCCACATGCAAAGCGTCGTCCTTAATTGTGAGCAGTGAGCGTTTGAGTAGACACAGAGGTGGGATGATTACGCTGATAATAGCGTTATCGCCGCTCACCATCTGTGTTGATTCCTCAAAGTTTCTTAAAACCTCACAGAGGTCAGACATCCATGCCCACTCCTCGCTTATGAATAGCGGAAGCTGACTGGAAAGGCGACGACCATGTTGCAGCTGGTATTCCACTACTGCCGTCTGCTGCTCACAAAGCCTGGCCAACATGTGCTCATGTCGCACAACAGCTCGTGAGCTGGCAATTTCAATTGCTGCTGCAGCATTGACAGACCGGCTGAAGCTGTCAATGACTTGCGAAAATGGGCACACACGCGGCGCACCTTCACCAGTAGCTCAAAGAAATTGGGGTAGGTTTTGTTTGTTCCCTAAGCATATCAGTTTCAGCTGGCCTGTTGCCACTTCCCCGCTGCAGTGCTACACTGCTTGGAAGGCCTCAGTGTCCACAAGCCTAAATGGCAACATTTCCAGGGCCAGTAATTTGGAAAGCTGTGCATTTAGTGCTATGGCCTGTTTGGGTATTTGCGCTTGCGTTCAAATGCCTGGGGTAATGACATTTGTATGCTGCGCTGGGACACGGAAGTGGATGTGGTCGCTGATGGTGCTTGCGAAGGTCTAGGCGCAGTGTGGGAGGCACAGGGGATTGGCCAGTACGTAACACAGGGGAAGAGGAGGCAGTGGTGTGACACGCAGACACAGACTGTGGACCCAGGCGTTCGGACCACCTATTGCGGTGCTTTGATGCCATGTGGCAGATCATGCTAGTGGTGGTGAGGTTGCTAGTGTTTCACGCCCCTGCTCATTTTGGTATGGCACAGGTTGCAAATGACAATTCTTTTGTCATCCGCACATTCCTCAAAAAAGCGCCATACTGAGGAACACATACCCCTTGGCAAGGGAGATTTCCACAAGGGGGTGCTCCGTGGAACAGTTGCGGGCCTGTTTGGTGTGGCCCGCCTTCTCCCTTTTGTAACCCCACTGCCTCTTCCAGGCTGTTGCGGTGCTGCAGATCCCTCCCCCTCTGTACTGCTGTCCTCGCTCCTCTTTCCACCTTCACAGGTTGGGTCAGTGACTTCATCGTCCACCATCTCCTCTTCCACTTCCTCACTCTGCTCATCCTCCTGACTTGTTGACCTAACCACAACCTCAGTGATTGACAACTGTGTCTATCCTCTTCCTCAACCTCTTTAGACAGTAACTGCTGTTGAGTTATTGGCAACTGTGTCTCATCATCATCCACCTCATTAAACAGTAATTGCCATTCCCCACCGTCATCTTCTTGTGACTGTGGATGCTCAAGAGTTTGGGAATCAGGGCACAAGATCTGTCCCTCTTCAAGCGTGCTTGGCGAGAGGGCCAATCAAGGAATGGCGAGGAAAAGAGGTCCTCGAATATCCAAGTGTGGAAACACTTGTTTGGCCAAACTCTCCATGGTGGGAGGAAGGAGTATCAAGACTGGACTTGGTGGAAGACAGGGTGGTGCTTAACTGACTGTAAGCATTATCTGCTGGAATCCAACCGACCACCTGGTCGCACTGGTCTGACTTCAAGAGTGGTGCCCTGCGCTGCCCTGCAAACTGGGACATGAAGCTAGGTATCATGGATGACAGTTTTTTTGTGCTCTGGCAGCAGGTACAGTTTCAACGCGTCCAGGGTCACGGCCTCTGGGTGCACCATCAGCATCACGGACGCTTCCCCATCTCTTACTGCTCGCCTTCTTCATTTTAAATGTGATATATGCTTGAAAGTATGTCACACGTACAGTAGCATAGGATTTGGAAGTGTATGCGAAAAAAAATGTAAAAAGGTATTTGGGATGTGGAAACGTCACACAGGAGATATCCCGCAGATAATGTCAATGCTGTCACCAGCCGCTAATAAAACATTACAGGGAATGTTGCAGGTATTTGGGATGAGGAAACGTTATATAGGAGAGGTACTACCGGTAATGTCACTGTCCAAAGCGTCTACGTAAAAAGCACACTATATGTCACAGATAAAATTTTTAGGTGCACACGTTACCCTGGAGATGTAGCACTTATGTTACCCTGGAGATGTGGCACTGGTATTGTCATTGTCCGCAACGGACACCGTCTATTGAAAAAGTACACTGGATGTCACAGATATTTTTTGGATGCGCACACTTTACACTGGAGATGTGGCTTAGCTAATCTCACTATCCGCAGCAGACACCGTCTATTAAAAAAGTAAACTGGATGTCAGATATTTTTGGGATGCGCACACTTTACACTGGAGATGTGGCGCAGCTAATCTCACTGTCCGCACCGGACACTGTCTATTGAAAAAGTACTCGGGATGTCACAGATATTTTTTCGATGCGCACACTTTACACTGGAGATGTGGCGCAGCTAATCTCACTGTCCTCAGTGGACACCATCTATTGAAAAAGTACACTGGATGTCAGATATTTTTGTAATACGCATACTTTAAACAGGAGATGTGGCGCGGATAATTTAACTGTCCGCAGCGGACACCGTCTACGGAAGAAGTACACTGGATGTCACTGATATTTTAGGGATGCGCACACTTTACACAGGAGATATGGCGCTGATAATTTAACTGTCTGCAGCGGCCTATTAGTGGCTATTTAGCGCAGGATGCGCTAAAAATAGATATTGCTGCTGTCACACACAATAGTCCTTAAAAGGACTTTTGGGTCTCTGAAAAGTTTTTGTAATAAAAATCTTGCAATAACACTCCCTTCCTATGCTCAGCTCTCCCTGACTAAGACTGAGCCGAACACGTGTCATCGAGTGCTTTAAAGCACCCGATGATGCGTTACAGTGTGGCATTACAGTGCATGCCATTACCTCCCTGCACGTTTATTGGCAACAAACGTGCGGGGAGGAGACTCAAGAATTGCGCTCGAGCAAATGTACCGCCATGTGCCGAGCATCGAGATCATCACTACTGTCTACCAGCTCCCTTCAGGAGTTGGAAAAGGAAATGTAGTGGAATGGAGAAGATATGAGTGTTTTGGAGTTTTTTTTTCCTTTAGGTCCCCACTAATATTTGAATGTTCAGTTCTCGTGCTGAATGTTAAACCAAATCAGTCAAAACATTAATTATGTAAAAGACCGCAATAATAAATTCTTGTGACATTGCTTCAATACATTGTAAAATGATGGTTTGAGACTGAAGAGTGTGAATGGTTTAGAGAAAAAAAGATATCAAATTTATACCTAGACTGTGCTGATATGGCACAAGATATAGTGGAGGCTGCGGCGGAAACGTTCTTAGCTCCCTGGCTGGGTTTGATTTGTGAAGGAGACATGTTGGCAGCTGTAGGTACTCTGAAAATGATATTGCAAAGCGTGAGACACAGAGCAAAGACAGATGAAACAAAAACAATATAGACATGGTGACAAGGATATACAGGGCTTTAGATGATGTTCTACTTATTTCTCTGAAACCTTGTTAATGCATATACCTCATATTACCTATTTTGTGATGTTAAAGTGTACTTTGTTTCAGCAAATTTTTAATATAGTGTACCAACAGGGATGTAAGGATTCTCATAATATACTTTATTATACTATATTAGGGATAGATGTTTCTTTGTATTAGAAAACAGGGTATAAAGAGCCTTCCTCAGAAAATTCAGCATCACTAAGAAGAGTCATTCTCCAGTCTTCAGTTGTACTGAGCGCTGAAGACGCCTGTGTGTAACAAGTCAGATATGCAGGGTGATGGGCAGTGATCATTATGGCATATGTACATAGTCAGGGACTGGGCTAATGACAAGAGGCAGGCTGGAAGACTCTGTATGTTGCACACAGGTGTCTTTAGCGTGTAGTACAATGCTGAACACTCTCCTTAGAGCTTTTCTATGAAGACTCTTTACACCTTGTTTTCTAGTAAAAAGAAATATGTTTCCCTAATAAAATATAGCACAAAAATGTTTAATCCTCTGTCCCTACACAATATTAAACATGAACTGAAAAGAACAGTTACACTTTCAAGTAAATGTCCAAGATACCAGATATCATATACAGTACAGACCAAAAGTTTGGACACACCTTCTCATTCAAAGAGTTTTCTTTATTTTCATGACTATGAAAATTGTAGATTCACACTGAAGGCATCAAAACTATGAATACAAATTCTAACAGTCTATTCAGTAGGACTATCAGCTGTGTATCCACCTGACTTCTCCTCAACGCAACTGATGGTCCCAACCTCATTTATAAGGCAAGAAACCTGACAGGGCAACCTGTGAAGTGAAAACCATTTCAGGGGTCTACCTCTTGAAGCTCATCAAGAGAATGCCAAGAGTGTGCAAAGCAGTAATCAAAGAAAAAGGTGGCTACTTTGAAGAACCTAGAATATGACATATTTTCAGTTGTTTCACACTTGTTTGTTATGTATATAATTCCACATGTGTTAATTCATAGTTTTGATGCCTTCATAGTCATAAAAATAAAGAAAACTCTTTGAATGAGAAGGTGTGTCCAAACTTTTGGTCTGTACTGTATATTAATAAAAAACATATATACTTACCTTCCTGAACCCCGCCATGCCAGTGCCACTGCTCTTCTCCTCCCCTTCCCCCACCACTGTAACTGTGACTTAATGTTTTGACTGCAGCAAAGACATGCTGTATACAGCACATGGCTCCTGCAACCAATGAGTGGCCTCAGTGGTATATAACAAAAGGCCTTTGCGGCAATTGATTGGCTGCTGCAGTCATGTACAGTATACGGGTACGTCACCACTGCAGTCAGGGCAAAAAAGGCCTGCCAGGAGGACGGGCAGGGCGTGGCAAGGGGAGTTTGGGATGGTAAGTATACCATCTGATAGCTTGCCTGCCAGTTAAATATCATGTACAATCATTGACTATATATTTTTTCTTAGATTTCTCTTGCTAGAAGGAAATGACTTAATATCTTCCATTAGCGGCTCGATGAGATGTTGAGACTGGGATGCAAAAAAAAGGAGACAATGGTGTCTATATGAGGTAAAGCAAATACCTGCATAAGCAGAACCACATCTTAAAACTCAGAAGTAATTAGTAAAACACATTATAATCACACACACAACAAAGTGTTACAGTAAGTTGCATAGAAAGACGCCACACTCCTAGACTTCATAGGTACCTGCAAATTAATTCTAGGTGGTCTGCTTTAGGAAATTCCTTGTTGTTACAAGGGCTGCTTAAAAATAAGCCAGTCACAGGGTGTAATTTGAAGGGGTCAGAACCTGGCAAGAAGTGTTCAATTCCCATGCAGCAGCACCACCACAGACCACAGGGGGAATGAAATATTACATGGTGCCTAATAAAAGCAGTGGACTATCCATATAATGCATACCATACCATGCCCTCTTGAGACAGAATCATTACTTATAATGATTCTCCTTTCTGTCTAATTCACGTAATAAAGAACAACCGTCATTTAAATCAGATGATTCTAAAAGAATATATGAGCAGCTCCTTAAAGAAGAACTCCTGCAAAAAAATGTTATTCTCTCACCTGCTAGAAATGTACATGATGTAATCTATGGTGAATGTAATCTTCTCATCAGTGACTGCATTTGTGAGTTATCTCCTCCCTTCTGAGCCTCAGCTGTGTCATGTGACCAACTCTCTGATTTCCAACTGACACAGGACAGGAAGTCAGTTACTGCTCTATTCATTCCTATGAGACTGACATTGAGGCTCCCATAGGAATACATAGAGAAACTGACTTCCTGTACACACATAAGATGCTGTGTTATTTGGAAAGTCTGATCCCTAGTCACATGACACAGCTGAGAAGCAGAAGGGAGGAGATAGCTCACCAATACAGACACTGGTAAGAAGATTACCTTCACTACAGATTACATCATGTACCTTTCTAGCAGGTCAGACAATACATTTTTTTGCGGGAGTTCTTCTTTAAAGGGTTATTTCCCATCTTATAAAGCGATAGTGTATTGCTAGGGTATGTCATCTCTTTATAATCGTTGGAGGTCTGCTGGATCGGTGTAGCTTTCAGAGGTCAAACTTCCACTAAATAGGAATAACCCTTTAAAGTTCCATGGTACTAAGTCTCAGCATATCAATAAACATGAAAAACTCTCAAATACTGCACACAATTTATGCTGAAATGAATATGTTCTATTCACAAAGAACCAACTATTTATAAATTAGACTGGCCCATGTGTTGTGGAATGTGGTCACTCATTTATAATTGCAGTTTCTCAATTTTCAAGAAGCCTGGAATTAGTAAGAAGTCAGAATGTGAAAACCTTTTCATTTTAAAAAAATATAAAAAGTAGCTATCATAAGTTTTTTTTATAAATTGTGGTCCAATACAGCCTGTTCTATGTATTGGACCACAACAAATTCTTGATGTGCTTGACACAGAGATTTTCCAACATGATTTTCCAATGATTTTACTATATATATATATATATATATATATATATATATATATATGAAACCCCAATGCATTACTCTTAGTAACGGTCAATGTCATTGAGGCATACAGGTGAAACTAGAAAAATTAGAATATCGTGCAAAATTTATTTCAGTAATGCATCTTAAAAGGTGTAACTAACATATGAGATAGACTCATTACATGCAAAGCCAGATATTTCAAGCCTTTATTTGTTATAATTGGGATGATTATGGTTTATGGCTTATGAAACCCCAAAGTCACAATTTTGAGGTACCCTTTGCTCAGAGGGTATGGATTAATTAGCTGACTAGAGTGTGACACTTTGAGCCTAGAATATTGAACCTTTTCACAAAATTACAATTTTAAGCTGTATTAATGCAATTCCTTTTAATTTGTATTAATGAAATAAATGGACTTTTGCACGATATTCTAATTTTTCGAGTTTCACCTGTAAGCCCATGTATGCCCAGTGGATGTAACCACGTAACCATGTTTGGCCTTTGATTTGCATATTTCACTTTTTCAGTTGTTGGAGGCCCCTGAATAGTTTCTAATGTTAGTAATTGACTAAAAATATACTTAGTGGGAAGAGGAAAAGAAATATGCTTGATTTTCAAACCTGTAAACTATTGATAAAGGTGGTCAAGAAGAAAAAAAAAAAGATCATGTATGTAAAACGCGTTACCTCTCACTGGAAGGCGAAAAAGCTGCAGGCGTAACATAGGATGGAGCAGCAGCTGGAAGCGGTGAGACTGCATGCTGTGAGGTGTATTGCTCAGCAGTAGCAGTTTGATGTGTAGAAGCAGCTGGCACATTCGCAAAGTCTATGCTGGCTGATGCTGGTGCATGCTCATCTGGGCTACTGATCAAAGTTAAATTGATTAAGAAAACAATTATAAAATCTTTTTTTCCCTTTTTTAACTTGAGTTCTTTTTATTCTTCTCTATAACATAAATTATTTTTAAAGTGAATGCCTACCTTTTAACACCAGGTTTTAGTGCTAAAATTTGGATGCATGTGCAAAGGTTTGAAACTTAACATTTTGGCCACCTGCATTTGCCACTAGAGGGAGATTGTGAGTTTACTACATACTGTTTTATAAATGCAATATGCAGTAAGCTCCTACACTCCCTTTAGTGGTGGCTGCTAGCAGTCAAAATGTTATCTTATAAATTGGTCTATGCCAGATACTGTATATTCCTCAGTATAAAAAAGTGCCCATCATTTTAAAGATATGCTAAAAATTCTGTTCTGCTTAATTGTATATTATATCATTATAGTGGTTTGTTTTTCTGATACAGAGCTCCAAATTCATATGTCACATGACAGTAAGACGCAGAAAAGTCATGTGATAAAAAAAATATGTGTGTGGAGGGAATGCAAAATAGTGATAATGCCATTCACAGATGGATTCACAGAGGGATCCTTTTTCCTCTGTCAAACATCTTAAATGCAGCGGTTGCTACTGAGCACTGCATCTGAGGTGTTAAAATGCCAGAATCTGAGTCCTGGCTGTATATTACATGTGGTCTTTATGCTGATCGTATGGGCACAGTGACAGTGTCCATGTGATCAGAGGATTGTAATAGTATGCCTCCGTGAACTCTTGCTTGTGCCGTACTATACTGTTGCAGAACTTGTATGCAGTAATCTCCTAAGCTCCCTCGAGTGGCAGCTGTAGGCCACGAGGGTGTTATTTAAAAAATATATATTTTTAAAATATCAGTGCAGCTCTGTATGAGAGAAACACATTACCTGAAACGAAAATAGTTAGATTTTATGCATAGTTCACCAATGTGAAGCAATTATGATTTGGTTATATATTCTGCATTGTCATACAAATTGGTAATTTTAGTAAGCAGTTTCATTAAAACAGTTATTTTGTAATAAGAATTTATTGTAAAGCCATTCCAAGTATCCCTGCAATACACTTTCTTGAGTGCACACTTAACTGTGTTTTAGAAGTTGCCAATAGTACTAATGTGATTAACAATATATGAACTGAGTGTTTTTTTTGTCCCAGGAGAATAACTATATTTTACATTTCTACCAGTTCCCAATTTATTAATTTAGGTATTTTTTGTCTGATGCTCCTGCTTCTGCCTTCGCTAAGAGCTGACATGAAATTCTCTTAGGTTAGCGAAGCAGGCAGAGGCAGGAGCCGCTTTGCTAATCCTGGCATAGCTCATGGGTACAGAGTACCCATGTGCTATGCCAGGATTTAGTAAACCTCCAGGGGGCACGGGCAGCAGGAGCATCAATATGCGCTCCTGCCCATACTCACTGCCCTGCCGCCCCATTGATAAAATGTACAGTCCGTACTCTGTACACCACTGAGAAGTCAGCAGTGTACAGAGAAGTGAATTTTAAGCGCACAGGGAAAGGTGCGCTTTAGGGAGGGAAATGTGTAATAAAAATACAAAATACATTAATAAACTATATTACAAAAACTATTATTAGGGACACGTTCACAAAAAATCATACAAAAGTTTAGGTACACTTTAAGGTAGAATGGTAGAAAATAGAAATACTTCTATCAGTGGAAACAAATAGAAATATTATATAGCTAACAGTAACACAGCATGGAATAGAGAAAAGCAAAAATATATCTCTGACTCAACTAAGGAACTGCACAGGAATATATTAAATACAAGCAGTTGAGGAAAAAACTACACAAATATTTTGGTCTCTACAGAAAGTAAGTGCACAGTGGAAGAAATGGCAAGTAGAGCTAAGTGGAATTTGCTTGTACATGAAACGGACAATACTTAAGTGGAAGGAAAAAGTATTCCATTATGTAGGGGAGAGGTCAGAAGAAATACACGGCAGAGGGGGCACATAAACATGTTATAAAGATAAGATGTAACAGACATTAGGACAAACAGAATACTGTGAAAAAGCCAAGATAACATTATGTGGTAGGAGGAAATGACATAAAGATTACAGTCTATAGATAGTGAGGTGCACATAATAGATGGAAAAGGAAAGATCGATATTCAGACGTGTCGAGGAATGGAAAATGTTATGCAGCAGCTGTAAAAAACAAAATAAATGTACCATAGATGGGATAGGAAAGTAGTGCATTGCCCGGGCACTATAGATTTCATATAGATCATGCCATATGAAGAGGGCAAAACACATTCTACTGAGAACATTATGAAATCCAATTGATTTGCTCCTATAAAACTATTAATTATTGCTTTATGTGGTCTGTTGTAGCATACAAAATATCATTTTTGGTAAGGTTGGCATCATTGCTTATCGCATAACATGAATGGCTCCATACACCTTAGTGTATTGTTGGCCAGACCTGCCGTTTTGAGCAGGACCAGTCAATAATCTAACAGGGAGCCCCGGAGAAGAAGGATCAGGCAAATGTATTTTTTTGCCTGATCCTTTTGTTCTCTGGGGAGATTAGCTACCACCTGAGGTAGCAGGTTTCTCCTGACCATGGAGTCGGAAGTGAAAGATTGAAGATTGGTTAAATGCTTGTTTGGCTGACAACCCCCCTTTCACCTATGCATATGTTGTGAATGTGAGAGGGGAGAAAGCTACTGCCAGACACCTTTGCTAGGAGACTTAGCTTCCTGAGAACAAAAGGATCAAGCATGTTGAACTACAATATGCTTGACCCTTCTCTCCCTGAACATCTCCCATCAGGGGAGAGCATGGAGACCTTCATACACATCAGATGGTTGGCCTAGCCCAAGGAAATCACCTCATCAGCTGTCATGCATTTAATGTGTATGGCCAGTTTAAGGTGACTAAAAACACTGGCTAAAATTGTAAAATTTTAATTTATAACAATATACAAAGGTTTAGGATACTTCTCTGAACATGTGCAGGGTGTGCAAGCAGCAGCGCTAGCAAAATTAGACAAATAGAGCTTTGCAGCAGGAAACGTGCTGATTAGAAAACGTGTATGCAATAATCCTGTACAGTTGTGTTCAAAATTATTCAACCCCCAATGCTGTAAAGGGTTTTAGGGAATTTAGTGTACATTTGTAATTGTGTTCAGAATGAAATCTTACAAGGACTTTTTAAAGAACCAAATGCAACTAAAATGACATCAATTGTTTTTGTAATACAGTATTAAATGTTTTTTTTTTTGTGATTTCTTCATTGACACAATTATTCAACCCCTTAAAGACTACCACTCTTAAGAACAGAGGTTTATTCAAGTGTTTTCGATCAGGTATTGAAAACACCTGTGGATGTCAAGGAGCAGCAATCAAGCATAATAAGCACCAATTAGGCAGATTTAAAAGGACTGTGATACTCAGCTCCTTCTAGACATTTACTGGTGTGTTTACAAACATGGTGAAGTCAAGAGAATGGTCCAGGAAGACAAGAGAAGAGGTGATTTCTCTACACAGGAAGGGCAATGGCTATAAGAAGATTGCAAAGATGTTAAACATACCAAGAGACACCATAGGAAGCATCATTTGCAAATTCAAGCAAAGGGCACTGTTGAAATGCTACCTGGTCGTGGCAGAAAGAAGATGCTGACTTTGACTGCTGTGCGCTACCTGAAGCGCAAAGTGGAGAAAAGTCCCCGCGTGACTGCTGAGGAACTGAAAAAAGATTTGTCAGATGTGGGTACTGAAGTTTCAGCTCAGACAATAAGGCGCACACTGCGTAATGAAGGCCTCCATGCCAGAACTCCCAGGCGCACCCCCTTGCTGTCTCCAAAGAATAAGAAGAGTCGACTGCAATATGCCAAAAGTCATGTGGACAAACCACAAAAGTTTTGGGATAGTGTTCTGTGGACTTAAAATTAGAATTGTTTGGGCCCATGGATCAACGCTATGTTTGGAGGAGGAAGAACAAGGCCTATGAAGAAAAGAACACCTTGCCTACTGTGAAGCATGGCGGGGGGTCAATCATGCTTTGGGGCTGTTTTGCTTCTACAGGTACAGGGAAGCTTCAGCGTGTGCAAGGTACCATGAATTCTCTTCAGTACCAGGAGATATTGGATGAAAATGTGATGCAGTCCGTCACAAACCTGAGGCTTAAGAGACGTTGGACCTTTCAACAGGACAATGATCCCAAGCATACCTCCAAGTCCACTAGAGCATGGTTGCAGATTAAAGGCTGGAACATTTTGAAGTAGCCATCGCAGTCACTAGACTTAAATCCGATTGAGAACCTCTGGTGGGACTTAAAGAAAGCAGTTGCAGCGCGCAAGCCTAAGAATGTGACTGAACTGGAGGCTTTTGCCCATGAAGAATGGGCGAAGATACCCGTAGATCGCTGCAAGACACTTGTGTCAAGCTATGCTTCACGTTTAAAAGCTGTTATAACTGGAAAAGGATGTTGTACTAAGTACTAAGATTGAATGTCACTTGGGGGTTGAATAAAACTGATAATGATGTGAGCACAGAAAATACATTTGTGGTTATTTCATTATAAATGTTATGTTATATTTGTCGGACTTACAAGTGCCTCTTTGATTTAATTGTAAACAAGATGACTGAAATGATCAAAATCAATGTCAAACTGGCCAAAACACTCAATTTCAGTGGGGGTTGAATAATTTTGAACACAACTGTATGTTTTCTTGAAATAGGCCCTCTATAGGACTGAGTTATGGCTGAAATGAAAATGCCATAAATGCCCAGAGCTTTCTCTGAGGGACAGTTATCAGGCCGTATGGAGGAATTCTAGGTTCTAGCCTACTGTATAAAGAATAAGCTCTTGCTTACATAGGGAAATGCTGTTTTAGTAATGCTTTGTATTTCATGACATTGTAATCAACTTCCATGGATTTGGTGTTTTGCAACCATTTAATACAAATAGTGGGCCGTGTCTCATCAGTCAGTATGTCGGAATATGATTTTCAGTTCCTGCACATTGTTTTAGTAGCACAGTTTGTAAGGCTGAAAATAGTTCATCCAGTTATCCTGTTGATCCAGAGAAAGGCACATATTCTCATGATGTAGAAGCCAATTTTACTTACCTTACTAGAAGCATTTTAGTTTTAGTCAAGTAGGAGGAGCTGTGATGGAGTGCACTTTTCGCCTTTAATGTGCCATGCATCCATCAGAGTCTTTATGGAGACATGCTGCCTTATGGTACAATGTACTGTATGGCACAGTGTTAGACAGGTATTCTCCATTTAAACCAATGCTTCTAGTAGAAAATATCTTCCTTGACATCCTCTATGTAGTTTTGTATAAGGTCAAAGACATACAAGGGTATATTTTAGTCACATAGACTGCTATAACTGCCAAATTATATAGCCCTGTTCCACTGAGTCCCAAATCCATGATCAAAACTTCGGACTGTTCTACCTACTGAGTCACAAACTTGCATAGGAACACAAACTAAACCCAATAAGTAAGTAAGGGTTCAGAAGAAGATCATAACAAACTAGTTATCATTAACAACTCTTATTAAAACTAGTCAAGCCATAATTAACTATTTCTACAGCCAATCTGCCCAAGATCAGGGCATCTCATATTAGCAACTCTAAGCATCGGGGGTCTGAATAAGTCTCGCACCGCATCTCTCTATTTAAAGAACCTAACATTCATAATGATCCACTCCAAAACCCAGCAAATTAAAAAATGACACGTAGCATTGTTAGAAATGTAGTATATTTCTGAACAAAAACATCAATATTCAAAGTGTTATAAGGTTAATGCCTGTTACCTTATACCTTTTATAAGAGGATGTAACAGGGGGTGATGGTTTAAGCACTTTCTGGCTGGTATAAGTGGGTTGTCTTGGACTTTTGTCGACCCCAAACCTCACGGAATAACCTCTTGAAGGCACTGCATTTGTTTGGACAGAATTGCCATTCATGGTTGAAGACTTAGAAGGTTGCCAAACCTTATAGGTGGCAGTTTGTGGCACTGAGGTACCTGTAGGACTGGGTGATAGAAATTACAGTGTGCATTCAGCACATTCCAACCGAAGGGTTAAACTAAGGTTATCATATAAACTGTTATCGCTCATTGAAAGCCTTTGCTTTATAACTTGTCTCTGTGTGAACTATGCTCTGATGTCATTTTACCACAACAAAAAGTGATCTAGTCCTTTGGAACTCAGGTCACTATGTATTATACAACTATTAAGGATAAGATCTTACATTACATTTAAACTGTATATTGTAATTTGCATTTCAAAGACTTTATCTACTCTCTAGTGATTTCAGAACCCACTGTTTGCTAATAATTATAACTTTTACGTTTGAAAAATCATGGAATATATCATGATTAGAGATGAGCAAATTTCAATTTTGAAATTTGTTCACGTTTCATTTGGTGGTAAAAGCAGAATTGCGTTATGGATTCCGTTACCACGGACCATAACGCAATTCTATGACGGAAAGCATAACGGAATGCCTTTAGAGGTAATCCGTTATTCATTCCGTCATAATAGATCCGTCCCATTTCCGTTATGCAGGAAACGGGACGGATCTATTATGCAGCCCATAGACTTCTATTATGACAGAATGAATAACGGAATGCCTCTAAAGGCATTCCGTTATGCATTCCGTCATAGAATTGCGTTATGGTCCGTGGTAACAGAATCCATAACGAAGCGTGAATGAATTTCATAACATGAAATTTGCTCATCTCTAATCATGATCATATTGTTAAGCTGCGTAAGAGGAAGCCGAGAACACAATTAACTGCAGGTTACCTTGCTTCAGGAGATTTTGGAGCATTCTCCTTGCCGCTGTGAAAGAAGAGGATATGGTGAATATTCTTTAGGAAAGATGTAATGTGTAATACCTCTTTAAGGCAGGTGTACCAACCCGTTAAGATATTGGATATTCCTGTCATTTGTGATTAACATTTCAACCATGACTCACTCAGTCCACCAGAGTGCCAGATAGTTAATGATTTATATATTTTATACTTAGTTTTTAGATACATTTTAAAGCTGTATTCACATGGTCATATTTTGACATTCCTTCAAGCTTTATTTCCTGATCTCACAGCATGGGATCCCTTCCTGTACTTGACTCTAAACGGGTTAAAGGAGCTGTTATACAGCCGTGTGTACAGAGTTTTAAGTATACCCCTAGTGGAAAATAAAAACCATCCAGTCCTTTTGTACTGTACCTTTGTGCACTCAGCTGTCTGTACTAATTCACTTACAAGAAGTTGTTACCTTTTTAACTATGTTACAGATACAGCAGAGTTGCAGTATTACTACTATCAATATAAACCTGCTAGCTCACATTATACTTGCATCTCCTTACCTCTTGTATACTCCTACATATTACTTGGATCACTGCTGATGCTGCAGGAATCACAGGACTTTACTGAGTAGCAGCTTCTGTCTACTAATTTAAAAACACTTGCATTCTCTGTATGGGTAACATACAAGTATATATAAGGTATATTACAGCTATCTATCTAAGATTGTAGTATTGCAAATCTCCACCTTGTGTTCTACAAAATAATGTAGGATGCAACCTACAGCTTCAATGAATTGGCCACTATCTATCACTTTCAGCAAGACCACATGCATACAGCTAGTAATAGGCATTATTAAACCATTGGTGCCAATGTCTATTTTAATATAATTCAATTATGTTTTCTTACAGGTCTGCTCACCTGCTTCCTAGCACTGTGCTCCCAAAATAGCCACTGATGATGGATCCCATCCATCAGCAGTCTCAAGTTGCTTACACTGGGAATGGATAGGGGAACAAGCGCATGTGCAGTATGTCCCCAATGTAAGTGAATAGAGGCCGCTTATGGGTGGGACCCTCCATCAGCAGCCTTTATGGAAGTACAGTGCTAGGAAACATGGGAGCAGATCTGCCAATGAACATATTAAACCACTGGACATGGTCACTGATGGTTTAATAATGTCTAATACTAGCTGCATGCACGTGTTGTTTCCAGTACATGTATAGCTATTAACAGAACCAACTCCATTAGTTCTAGATTAAAAAAAAATATACTTATTAGTATATGTACTTTAGTGTGTGGATCATTGGAGGCACACTTTAAGAAAAAGGATTTAAAAAAAAAAAAAAATCTGCTGGAGAGAAAAAGCATCTTGGTAATCTTGGTGAGTCATGGATTTCAATGTTTCTGGTGAATCTGAAGTGGAAAGATGGATTACAAGGTGGAAAACAGAAAAGTGAAAACAATAATATACCAAGAACCTCCAAAAATCATGCACAACAAGTTAAAGATCACTCTTAAAGCAAGTAGGTGAGAAGCATGTTGAATAAAGCATGGTGTTTCAGATGGATCAGTAGTCCTATCAGTAGCAGGGTGAGGCTTCTAGCAGCATTAGGCCTTTTTTGTTTTAAATGTATTTTGTCCAATAGCATAGTAAATCATTTTCAATCGAAAGAAACAAAAGCTGTTTTTCACCTATACATAATGTGTGGGAACCTCCTCTATTAGGTAGCAGGGGATTGAAAAATGTTAGAAGAAAGGGTGTTAAATAGAAACATAAATCTAATTGAATAAGGCAAACACACATAGCAAGTAGTAGATCAATGCATTTTGATTAAATGTGTGCAAGTACTTTTATTGTTATTATTTTACTAATATCACTATTGCTATTAAATTTAATTCCTAACAACGAATTAAATTGTTTAGAAATATAAATATTCCTAATGTTAGAATAGATTTACACATTTTAGACTTAGTAACCACAATGCTAAATTCTCCCAGTGTATACTGTACATCTAATGGGCCTATAGATTGCCATAAGCCAGAGGTAGACCAAAGGCGTGTTTGTTTGGTATAGGTTTGGATAGGAAATGTTGGCATACCCATGCCATAAAGGGGTTTTCTTTTTTATTCATTTTTTTTTGGAGAGGTCATCAGTATCAGATCAGTAGGGGTCCAACACCCATGACCCCCACCAATCAGCTTTTTGAGAAGGCAGTAGTGTTCACAGTAGCACCATGGCCTTCTTGCAGCTGTCCCTAGGCCATGTGACATTATGTTCATTGGTCACATGGCCTAGATGAAGCTCAGCCCCATTGAAGTGAATGGGGCTGAGCTGCGATACCAAGCAGAGCTGCTATCAAATGGATGATGCTTTGTTTGGTGAGCAGAGAGAAGGCCACAGAGCTGCTGTGAGCGCTGGTGCCTTCTCAAACAGCTGATCTACGGGGGTCCCATTCCCACCAATCAGATACTGATGACCTATCCAAAGGATAGGTCATCAGTAGAAGTATCTCAGAAAACCCTTTTTTGACATGCAAAATTGTCTATGCTTTTCAGTGTAAATGTATGCAAAAAAGTATACCATGCAGTGTGCATTATTTTTTTATGGTAATCAATGGTACACGCCTTTGGTATATGCATTTCTATTGGCATACGTCTAGAGCATGCGTTCAAATGATGTGAGTCTAGTTGAGTTTTTACATTTTATATCTTATCTCCTTTTCTCTAACCTAGCAGCAAAAATTAAAAGTTAAAAAGTTTTAAATATATAAGGTTGTTTCTGATTAGCATAGGATGTGCCATAAGGGGCTGATTTGTGCAGATCCCACTTCTCGGATCCTTGTCTATTAGGATAATGGGGGTTCCATGACTTTCATTTACAAATTCATAGTGATCCCATTGGTGGTCAACTCTTTAACATCCATATACTAGGATGGAGACCTACATTATTTACAGCAGGGAAACTGACTGGTGGAGTCCGCCTTAAAGGACCCTCCTTCTCACAATAGGTTGAAGTGCAAGGGTGTAATCCATACATATCATGTAACTATGCATATACTATAAATGTATAAGATAGGAATAACCCTTTAAATAAAAGATATTAAGTTAATTGGCAATATTTTATACAGGTTTCCAATGATCAAAATGAATAACAATAAATTTTATATTTTTTGCTCTAATATTTGTAAGAGACAAATCATAATCATTCAGACTACAGTGGATATTTATCTACATGTTTACTTTCTTGTCAAAATTCTACTTAATCTATGTAATTTATTGAAAATTAAATTTAGTGTTTTTAATCTATTTTCAATAATTAGTAATTATTGCTTTATATATTTTGCATAGGTTCAAAATACGGATGATCAGATTTTTTTCTTGGCATAGCAGAAATTTTATGCTATATGTAAACTTTATTTTGATTTTAAAATAATTATATGTATAATGAACATTAAAAGAATTAAATCTAATATTATGATTGGTCACTATATTTAAACAAAGGAGTACATTTAAAAAAAAAACTACCGGTAATTTGAAATGACAGACACACCCAAGAAGTTTTTTTGGGTTTTTTTCTGTTTGTCTTTTTTTTTATTATTGCAGCAAGACAACATGAAGTTAAAAGGAAATTAAGAGAACATACAGAAGCAGAACACTAATTTA
Organism: Bufo bufo; assembly: GCF_905171765.1. Taxonomy (NCBI): domain Eukaryota; kingdom Metazoa; phylum Chordata; class Amphibia; order Anura; family Bufonidae; genus Bufo; species Bufo bufo. Next base: position 239,368,305 of record NC_053394.1, read on the forward strand.
TTTATGTCACATGCATAATTGAATGGATAAATCTGATATTCAGGAACAAAAAAAAAAATTTGCCGGTCTCTGTTCTTAGCCACAAAAGATGAACAGCCCACGCTACAGGCCTTTGACGACAAATCTCTTTGCAAGTTCTACACTGAAACATTTTCAGGGAAGTTTGTTTCCGAGATTGTAATACAGGTCATCAGTATCTGATCAGTTGGGGTCCAACACCCAGGACTTCGACCGATCAGCTGTTTGAGAAGGCAATGGTGCTCCTGTGAGTGCTGCAGCCTTCTCTCAGCTTTTCCCAGGCCAGTGATGACATGTTCATCAGTCACGTGGCCTAGATGCAGCTCAGTCCCAATCAAGTGCTGTGCTTGATAAGCATGCAGAAGGCTGTGGCGCTCACAGGAGCGCTGGTGTCTTCTCAAACAGCTGATTGGTGGGAGTCCCTGGTGTTGAACCCCCAGCGATCAGTTACTGATGACCTGTCAGAAGATAGCTCATCATTGTTTAAGTCTCAGAAAACCTCTTTTAAGGTTAACAGGACTGATTTCTGCTAATGACACTGTTCTAAGTACAGGTTTTGTATTTGCTTTTTTCCTGGATTTGCAAAAATCCATAATAGTTGTTTGACCACTTTTGAAGGAACACTCTAGGAAAAGAACTGAAACCTTATGTTATAGCTAGAGCGGTGCCTGAGGGGGTTTGCTTGACAAAAAACACCAAATATACAACCACCCCTTTGGGCTCAGCACTAGGTACAATGCAATCTAGGATTTTTATCTTGATTGTTCTTTTAACTTCGTATCTATTCTTTCTGTATATATTCATATAAGAAAAGATAAGAGCAATGTTTTACTCAAGCAAATAGCCCAGTGGACATAATATCATTTGAAGAGGCAGATATATTATTTATTTAAGACAAGTACTTCATAGATTTAAATGTAAGAAGATTTCGAAAATTTGGCAACTAGATTTGTAATTCATTGGAGACACATGTATGTATAGGCTTTAAGGACGGATAAACAAATGGACTATTTTAAATTTGGCCATATATTCTTTCCATTTCAGACAGAGAACATGAATATCTAGTCTTTATATGACCATTACAGAATACAGTGTATTATTCAGAGTGAGGATTTTGAAAATTTCAGCTTTATTGCTGTAAAAGTCAATTGCTACTCCTGAAAGAAATGCCTTTTTGGCACATTAATTGGTATATGTTTATGTTAATGCAAGCAAAGGTTATGGGAAACTGCAGCTGATGCCCAAAACACCTCAAGACTCAGTGTAAGCCATATCTCCATGCCTTAGGTCAGATTTTAGAAAATGATCAGTCTGCCATGAACAGTACTAATAGTCTAGAATTTCAATTATAATGCATATTGTACGATGCATGCAGTCAACATCTACTGCATTCAGTACGTGCAATGCACAGTCCTACCATATGGTATAGCCTACTAATATGGTATGCACAAATAGAATTGAGGAAGAGTGAGCGAGATTGAGGAAAAGGGATAAGATGTTAGTGAAATTAAACAAGCGCAGGCCACAGCAGAAAGAAGTACGTCCCTATACCATATTCAATCAAGCAAATTTACCTTGGAGGCCGATATTTTTGATTTGTTTTAGATTAAGGCTGGCAGCCCAATGGAAGCATCTTCATGGATGCACAAGCTTGCGGCTTATTGGTTCAGTTTGGGATTGCAGGAAGGATAGGTTGCCCACGTGCTACATTTTATCTACTGAAGCTGGTTTTAAGTGTTCACTTGAAACCGACTGAGTTGGAGCAAACATTTTGGGCAGCAAAGAAAGCATGAGATTTGAACTTTATGAAAATGATGGCCTTTTTATGAAGACTATGTAGGCCTTTGTTCTTCCTTACAAGGACTCAACAAATGTACAGTACAGCAGTGTTTCCCAACCAAGTTTCTGTGGGACATCAGGATCCCCTGGAACCTGGTTAGGGGTTTCTAGCAGAAATCTGATCTCCAGCTTTCAAAAGGGCTTGATAACATATTCTACAATTCTGAGGCAGGATTTCTCTGCACAGATATTGACTGTCTACACATAAGTGCAATGAATATTGCACTAAATTATACAAAAACATAGTAGAAATTAAGGCTGCTTTGACACAGTCAGTGTTTGAACAGTGATTTTCATCAGTGATTGTGAGCAAAAGCAGATACTGGTCAAAACGTGCAAATCTTTCCATTACACCATATCTCTGTGTAGCCTTCACTCCTGGTTTTGGCTCACAACCAAACCCTGACTGTGTGAAAAGGCCTTGCAAGGAGGTTGTATATGTGTAGGGTTTGTGTGAGAGTAATGATCAATCTATAATACACAGGAATTTATAAGCATGGGAAATTGATTCCCAGGGTTTTTCCATGGAAAATTGGTTAGGAATCACTGTAGTACAATATTTGGTCTCTTATATGAAATTATATCATAGCATACAGTATGTAGATTTTATTATTTGTAGTTTTTGTAGGCAAATTTTTAATGATGCAGACTATAGTCCAAAACTATTAATATTCCCTCCAGTGTTTAATATTGCATAAATTATTACATCATGTTCTATGCTTTAAAAGGAACCTGTCACCATGAAATGCCGTACAATCTGCAAGCAACATGTTATCAAGCAGGAGCTTCTGAGCAGATTGATATACAGGTTTGTGGGGAAATTAAAAATTGAAATTTATTAATTTAAACCTCTGCTTTTCTGAGGACACATTCCCTTTAATACCATTTATGTCTACAATAATAATAGCATTGTCTCATAACTGCATAGCCATCTGAAATAAGTTCAACAGTCCCCCCGTCCCCTTCGATTTATTTGCTGATTTACTAGGAAAAGAAACAAGCTTTTACACTGTCTTTGACCAAGGTAGAACATAGTTTTTCCATTGTTGTCTTGCAATATTTAATTAAAAATAAGCACTGCGGAGTGTCCTTCATGATATTTGGTTAGCTTTAACACTTCTTGCTATACAATTTATATAGCTGTCAGCTTGGCACTTATAAGGCTGACAGCCAGTGTCGGACTGGGGTGCTGAGGGGCCACCAGTAAAATTTACCGGGGCCCGCTGTAAAGCTACATGCAAACACTACCTGCTCACACAGTGGCAGCAGCAAGGTACTACGAGATGATTCCTTACCTAGAAGTCATCTCTGCCACCCAATTGCATCTATAATAACTAAGTACTTTGTTAAATAGTGTACCCAGTTTTTTAAATGAACATAGCCTTGTTGAGATGCTGTACACTGCCTATCAATACGTAGTGCAGTCAGTCCACTGTGCCATGTTACACTTGTGTAGGGGACTAGGGGCCCAGCTTGCTCAGGGGTCCAGCGGGGCATTCGCCTGTTCCTCTGTGGGCCAGTCCGAGCCTGCTGACAGATCTCTCACACATATAAATCCTCACTTATCTATGTACTGGTGTTTATTGTCGGAGAGAGGTTCTGCTGGACACCACTGCAAGTGCTTATTTCTCAGTGGATTCTACTAGGTATGACCAGTTTGAGTCAGGCTATGTAGTGTGCCTTACAGCAGTGTATGCTTATTAAAGGGGTTGTCCGGGTTCATACCTCCATTTTTACCGCTTTGCCCTGACAACGCAGGACAAGGGCTCTTTTGTTTACAATAACACACTTCCGCCTGGCAGTGTGTTCGATGACGTCACCTCCTCTGATGGGAGTGCTTTAGCGCTGCCCTAGCTGTTTTACTGGCTAGGGCAGCGCTAAAGCCCGCCCTTCAGTGCCAGTGACATCACCAGGCTTCCTTGCAGCCCCATGGAGAGCCCGGTTCATCACCTGAACTCATGAAAATGCCTTTGCCCTGCGCGATTTAGCGCAGGGCAGAGGAGAGCATCGGAGCATGAACTGCTCCGATGCTCAAGTCAGGGGGGCTGCCAGGGTGAAAATGGAGGTATGTCCGGGTTCAGCTCAGAACCTGGACAACCTCTTTAAAGTCTCAGCTGCAAAGTGGCAATTTCATGTGTTTTAAAATGTAATAGAGATGAAAATGAAAATCTTTCTCAACTGGCCTCCTCTGTTTTTCAAACATTGTCTAGCCCCAATCTATGTCTATATCTTAGCTGTCATTAGCAAGACATTGTGAGGATCCACATCTTTAAGCACGTCAGTATCCCTATCAAAATGATGAAACACCAGCGCACAAGCATGTTGAAGCTTGAGTATTTTTTTTGCCAGATTCAGAAGGCCACAGCAGATGTCATTCAAGTCAACAAAACCTAGATCACCATGAGGTAATATGGTCATCTGAGTTTGTTTTAATAGAACTGAAGAAGGTCTGGGAGTTGTGGACTTAGAGAGAACCTGACCAGTGATTTATGCTGTCCCATCTCAGAGCATATTACATAGGGAGAGAAACTGAGCTCAGTGACATGTCGGTTTATATGATTTGGAGCAGGGTTTCTGAGTAAAAAGCAGAGTAAATCTTCACAGGATTCCTAGGAGAGACGGTGAGAGTCCTTTTTAAATAGCTCACACACAGTGATTGACAGATCTTCCTATGTTAGTACACAGAAGGTTGTCAATCAATGTGTGTGGGCAGAGTACGCAGGACTCTCGCTGACTCTCCTAGGAGTCCTGTCAGAATTTACACCGCTTTTCACTCAGAAATCCGGACCTGTTCCAAATCATATAAACCTATATATCAAAGAGCTCAGCTTTTCTCTGGCTATCATATCCTGCTTTCAGATAGGGCAGCAAGAATCACCTGACAAGTTCTCTTTAAATGGGCTGTCCAGAATTAGAAAAACATGGATGCTTTCTTCCAAAAACACCACATCACCTCTGTCCATGGGTTGTATCTGGTATTGCAGCTCAGCCCAACTGAGGTGAATGGAGCTGAGCTGCAATACAACACAACCTCTGGACAGGTTTTTTGCTGTTTTGAGAAGAAAACAGCTATGTTTTTCTAATTCTTTACAATCCCTTTAAAGGGGTTGTCTCCCTTCATCAAATGGCATTTATCATGTAGACAAAGTTAATACAAGGCACCTTCTAATGTATTGTGATTGTCCATATTGTCTCCTTTGCTGGCTGGATTTCATTTTTCCATCACATTATACACTATTATACTGTATATCATTTGCCCCCTTATCCTCAATGCTATGGACATCTAAAACCAGCTCCCAATTTTACTCCCTAATAGTTTATCGAATAACCCACCTTCATTCGAAAGCTCTACCACTAAGGGGCCAATAAGGCATCTGCCTGATAGTCCATAGTCTATGTGGACAGTGAGAAGACCCTTAATATTATATTATCGTTGTCAATCAGCCGACTGATTAATACGAACAAGTGATTTTTTTTTTATTCACCACTTTATTTCACAACACAAGCACACATTGTGGCTCTATTAATATAGAATAACATAAGCAAAAGCAATACAAGAAAGTTAATGTGTAATTCATACATAAAAGCAACCCAACATCAAAACCGATACAAGAATCTCTTATATTACATCATCTCAACTGCCTATGGTAAAATACTTAAGGACACCTTACCAAACCTGCCATCTAACAGTAGAATTAATGATAAACATATCCAATATTCTATTATAAATTTTCTACAGAAAGCTTCCTAATTTTAAGTGATGCTTTCATCCAGTCTTCCTTAGTGGAGTAGGCTTCTCATGTTTATTAAAGGGGTTGTCCGATTTCTAAAATATCCCCCCCCCCCACCAATGCCTGGGCCCTTTGCACGGATTATACTTACCTGTTCCCCGACACCCACTTCGCTCTGGATCCCTGCACGGCTGCCGCTACATCCCCCCGTCACTCGGATCAAAACATCCAGTGACGGGCTGGGGGAACAGCTAACAGCAGTCCACAACGGGGGCAAGCCCCCTTCAGGCTGGACACCGTCGAGGCCTGCTATTGGCTGCTCCCCCTGTCACCGGCTGTTTTGATCCGAGTGACTGGAAGAGGCAGTGGCGGCCCTGCAAGGATCCAGCAGGTAAGTATAATCCATACAAAGGGCCGGGGCATTGGGGGGGATATTTTAGATATCGGATAACCCCTTTAACGTTTGTCTACTTTCAATCTCTAATTGACAATTACTTAGGGCATGGACTCTTTGCTACAGAACATGTACCATGAAACTGATGATGAGTCCTAACATCTTTATTTGCTAACTACTAACCTTTTCCCTATACTTAATAATTAATAACTGACCTAGAAGATATCTTTCAAACTAATGATCAGAGTATCATCATTAAAGCACAAAACCATGTCCAGTATACACACACTGTACAAACATAAAAGCTTAGAAATCACTTAAGACAACTATGTGCACAATCTTGCAGGGCTTTCAAATGTACAGATATTATAAGCACCTTCCCCATGGAGTATATGGTTAGCAGAAAAGTAACAAACTGCACTACTGAATATCACTCTATATAAGCAATCTTTCTGACCAGTAGTAATATTGGTATATGTATCCCAGAACTAATATTGGCCTTTTCCCTCTATAAATTCACTCCATATCCATAGCAATACTAGTAAAAGCACTTAGGCTATTAGGGCTGCATATGTTCATGGCGTCTGTCATCCATGGTCTATATAGTCAAATCCATCAAACCACTGTCCACTATTCACCTGCATAGCAGGCATGTACATCACTCAATCCTACAGAATAGCTTTGACCCTACATTCTAAATTACCAGCATATAGATTGATCACACACATCCTGATGAATGTTAGTTTACAGCGTTTTTATTTATAAGAAATGAAATACAAGAGCTAGTTTATTTTTTATGATTCCAAACAGCATATTAAATGCAAACTCAAAGCAACTAGCCACTATTACTGTGATATCATTGATAACAGTAGGGTAAACTCAGGTAAAGACAGGCACTGTGATAACAAGCCCTTATGTTTTTCTATTTATATATTTATATTTTTGTGTATATGGTGTGCATTGTGTATCTTTATTTTCTTTGCCTTTCAATAGATATTGTATTACACGTGGGCATTTAGCTTTTAACATTAAGGATTTGTGCTGAAAGGCCATGATGCCAGGTGCGCAATTTGGCAAAGCGTGGGCTGTTACGTTCCGTTTCAAACTTTTCCCTGTGGCATGGAAAAACAGAGAGAGAGAGAAAGAGAGAAAGGAGGAATAAAGGTGTTAGGGACAGTGACCTTCACTCCCCTGCCTACAAACATGGCAATTTATTTGGATTTTTTTTTTTACTATGCCAAGATGGCCTTGTAAATTAGTAGCTTGTTGATCAAACCCATCAATATGTGAATTCTAAACATTTGCTAGTATGTTTTTGGGTGCATATTTGTGTGAACATTTTTTAAGGGTGAGTGCAGATGTAGCTGGAATCTTGGGTCTGAATCTGGAACAAATAATTGCACCCACTAAACAACTCTTAGAATGCCAGCCAAGGATCTGGAAATTTACATGCCATGTTTGGTAACGAACACATGGTAGCTTTTTCCTCTTTGCCTGATAACCTAGAAGCAGTAACATCTCCCATGAAGATGGTGGGCTTATTTCTTTCAGCTTCATTGGTCTGTTAGGAGACATTTCGGCTCACTACTTGAGCTATGATCAAGGCATTGCATTGACACCATAATCTTAAGAGGACCTATCCTCTGTTTCCCTTTCAGTGCTTGTAAGCTGGTTGAGTAGATGCCAACAACCATCCTCCATTGGCAGACACAAGTAAAGTGAGACATTTTATGCTGAGGATTTTTTTTTCCATCCAGCATTGAATGTACTTGAATTTTTATTTAGCTAGACCTTGCACTATAACATTATAACTCTCTGTTTAGATCTTTTAACTATATAATGAGTAGAGCCCTGGCTATACATTCAGGCACAACATATAATTTTAGGTGCTTTAACATAAAAATGATGTGCTGGTTGACGCTAATACACCCAGGTAAAGAAAGAGGGGTGTACCTGAGCTAGGTCCTACGAAGCAAGAATGCCCTTGTCAAGTTGTATTTAATACTGGCTTACGTAAGTTTGTGCCATTTATTTTCCATTTATTATTGTGAATTTTTCATAACATGTAATTGTATTAAAATTCCTATCAATGTCCTTATATGTTAAAGAATTTTTAATATTAAAATTACTATCCAAATAAATTGCCCACTTATGCCACAACATCATATATAGATGAATTTGCTAGGATATATGTTTTAAGAAGTGGTCACCACTATTTCAGTATAGCCAATTGAAAAGCCAATAGCAGATTAACATCAGTGTTAAATCTGGTTTACATTTGTGTTTATTAATTTTGCTTGACAGCTTTAGGCATTTTGTTATCTATTAAGATGGCCGCATGGTTCTGCTGCTAGTTGCCTACCTTGCTCTTCTCAGAGCATCTTCATCAGGGTCTTGCACTGTAAGGTAAGTAAAAAAAAAAACATCTTAAGAATACAGAGATCAGCAGAATCTATCTATCTATCATCTGAAATACATGTAGTAAATTTGTTGTGTGTCATAATTTCAAGGTATGAAGCCATTTTGTAGGCTTCAGTCTTAAGCCTCATACAAATTATGCAGTATTATATCTATATTTTGCTTCTATTTTGTACAGAGCTATAATAAGGCACCCATAGACGTACATGGGTATTTCCGTATGCAGGGGTGGACTGGCCATAGACCTTACAGGGAAACCTCCCAGTGGGCCAATATCATGGGGTCCCCCTGAGCCTCCTCAGAGCCGCCATTCAGGTAAGTAATGATCTGACACTTCCAGACTTGGGAGCTTGGAGCATCAAGTATTGTACCTGGCTGGTGGGTGCAGATACCCTCTTGTCTCCTTACTTCAACTATATTGCCATCCTGAGACAATTGGAGTAGTGGGGCAGAACTTAACACCTGGTGCTAGCCACCACAGAGGGGCAACATCTGGGGAGGTAATGTTTGCTGTGGGGGTATTATTTTGTGCTATACTTTAGCATTTAGCTCTTCTGGGGCGGTATATTGTGCCTCAATATGGTATTACTGGTCTCACCTACTTGTGTTGGTACTGCTTTCTATCAATTTTGAGCCGCTTACAACATGGGGTACTTTTAGTGTTTTTCCAGGACCACTTTAAGGCCCCAATCTACCCCTGTCTGTATACCTCCAATTTCATGGTAGCATGCTCCATCAGAGCTGTATGTACTGAAGAATAACTTCATACTTATAGCACCAGTTTGAGTAACGTATGTTAGCACACAGTCACTTATGGAACTCCTTGTCCTGCTCTACGGCCTCTGTGCCATACATATGAGGCCAAAACATTGGAGAACTCCATATTATAATATGAAAACATTCTCATTATTGGTATTTTATAACAGAGGAATACATATCTCATACGTTTGTTCTTATGACAAGAATCCAGGTAATCTACATAAAGCTGATTTGACCAGTATGTAATTTCTTACTGTAACTCCCGTTTAGAGGAGTTCCATTTTTATTTCTGCAATACTAAGGGGCAATGGCAGTGAACACTAAAACTCCATTAGAAATATATCACGTTAAATGTGTTTCCCAACTGATTGAAATTGTTCAATGGATAAAATTTGTAAAATGTATGGATTAAATTTATGTATTAACATTGTAAAATAATTCCTACTCACCTTACCATCCAACTCTGCTCCCATGCTAATGCTTCCAATCCCCTGCAAAACTCTACTTCATATTCCTCCTACTACTCAGCCAATCACTGGCCACTGGTATGTCTAGTGGAACCAGAAGTAGAGACTGGCAGATGATGGGAAAGCACCAGAACAGGAGTGGTGAGGGATTGGTAAGGTGAGTATGACTCATTTATTTTACAAAATGCAAAGCTTTTAAAAAAATGGCTATGTAGCCCTTTTCGCTTTCATGATAGCCATAAAAATGTACTCACTGTATTCTGTTCCTGTCATCTGTGCAAGGACACGGAATGACTTGGACTGCAGGTTGGCAGCACGACGTGCCCAGTCGTCAATCTCATATTCACTTTTGCCCTGATTTTTAAGCACAGCCTGATATACTGGAGAAGCAATGTCTACAAGAGGATCTTTAACTGGCAGGTTACTGCAATGTAGAAAGAGGGGAGTTGAAGATTTGCTACAAATTATTCATATATCCATTTTATGTGGACGTATCTCTGGGAAAAAGGCAAATATATATTTCAAAAACATTTGATAAAAATGTTCACTGTAATGGATTTCCAGTATCTCCAAAATTGAAGGCCATTGACAAGTCTTGCATTTAGAAAAAATGACAAATTGAATATGGTAATATGAAAATTGGTGGAAACATCCGCAAAAAATCCACAAGTCACATTTTATCAAGGATTTTGCACCAGATTTACCATGGATTTCACCATATGTAGTGCATTTCAATTCTGCACCACAGGTTAACTTCTGCCCAGATTCTATGCAGATTTTTTCCGCTAGCATGTAGATAAGATTTAGTAAAATCACAGTTTGTGGCAGAAAATGCTAAGTGTATACTCTCCATGAGAACATGCTCTTAGGGTAATGCCACATGTAGCGTGGTGGGAAATCTGCGCTGTAAGTGGCCACAGTCAGCAGCAGCAAGAGCTGCAGAAATGCTACAATTTTCCTTCTGATTGTAAGCTCTGGTGAAAGGATAAAATCTGCGGCAGAAATGCACAACCACAATTGAAATGCTGCAGATGTAAAATCCTTAACACATGTTGCTATGTGGGGATTTCAGTACGGAAAATGCAGCGCATGTTTAAAAAAAATCTCACCCACTTCATTGCTGATCTAATCCGTTGCAGTTGTGAATATTGGACAATCTACAGCATTTATGGTACGAGTAGCCACACCATTAGGATGGATGCACACGGTACAGATTTATGTGCAAAAAATCTGCATGGAATCCGCACCAAAATACACATAAAATCGCATTACTTATAAAAAAAATTGTTGCGTTTTTGGTACGGATTTAGTTTTTTTTGTGCGGATTGATGCAGATTTTCCACAAATCTCACCCTTCCATTGAAAAGGGTGAAGTCTGTACAAGATTAAAACAACACTTAACATTAATTTCCATTACTGCCAAGATTTAAATGCAAGATCTTGCCAAAATGTTCATATTCAGTATACATTATCTTTATATTAAAGCCTGATGCACACAACCATATTTTCTATTCGTGCCCAATCTGGATTTTTTGCGGATTGCACACCACCACATTTATTTCTATGGGTCCACAGGCAAAAAAAACAGCACACGGATGGCAGCTGTGTGCTGTATTGTTCCGCAAATTTTAAAACATGTCCTATTCTTGTATATATTGAAGACAAGAATAGTCATTTCTAGTAATGGTAGTGAGAAAAATATGGATTGCACATGGAAGGTGTCTGTATTTTGCACATCCGTGGTTTGCGGACCGCAATACGGACATGGTTGTGTACATGTGGCTTAAATGACCAGTTTTAGACATTTATTTAGGCCAGGTTCAAATAGGAGTATCACTGGTGGGGCTGTTGAACGATGAAATGCTTCTAGAACTATTTCTACTGAAATATATGGCACTAGGTATAAAGTATGCACTTGCAACTTTTTACTTGCAATTTAGTAAATTATGGGCCTTCCCTGTTAAACGTCAGTGAGGAAAATGCTACAAAATCATTATAACTAGAGTTTGCTGCCATTTTAAAAAAGTGCAGAATGCACTAAAACTTCCAAAAACATAAAGAGTGAAAGTGCAATGAGTGAATGGTTACTTCAGAAATCCTATTCACCAATATTGCATATCTGGCAGCTAAGGTTAACTACAGCCACAGCAATCCTCTGTGTTAACATGGCCTAACGAGTGCAAACAAAGCTTTTCTTTTAATTAAAGTGGTGGCCAGGACCCGAAAAAATGCTTTTTTTTCTAAAAAACTAAACAAAAACCACAGTATCTCTTTTGTCCACAGAATAACTGAAGCTAAAATGCTAAAAGTCCATGAATAGAAGTGGTACTATTTCTGGAAGAAAAAGCAATTTACCTTTCTGATCTTGAATAGCCCCCTTTTAAATGAGAAAAAAAACTGAATGATATTGCCCAACTCAATGACCTAGGGCCTACACAAAGCTATTGTCAAGCAAGAAGTGTGCTCTTAGAGCGGATGCATGACAAGTCTCTGTGCAGCCCCAGCCCTGGAGTATTAGTAAATTTGGAAAAACTTTGTTTGCATTGCCTTTTTAAAAAATAACATATTCGTATACATAATAATGCAGTAATCAATCACACAATCAAACCTCATGACTAAATTACATTATCTCGTTAATTTCTATATCCTCATTGGAATCACTGGATTTAAAGAAGCACCTATATGAACTTAGGCCTGATTTTACAAGGTATAAAAGGTTTGATTGTGTCATCAACCTTACAGCAACAATAATATGACATTGACTGTTGGTTCTTGGTATATATATTGCCACATTATGGATCTGTACCAATGTGAAATGTACTTAACCCACAGCAGATTTGACTTAAAGGTCCTGGCATGAGCTTGTAAAATATACAGTGAAAATGTCAACTGAACCTCGACGACACCTGGTCACGATGGACGGGGACTGCTGATTACTGGGAGAATTGGAACTTCACAACAAAATTATGTTACATATCAACTGTTAATGTTACATATCAATTAGTTCACAACTCGCATATAAATATTACCTCCAGCATAGGCCCACAAAGTATGACTATGGCAGAAACCAGGATGAGATGCTGAGAAAATGTAATACTTTGCTATAATGAAGTGTTTGCTACAACAAAGCATTTGTGTAGTGTGACCCTAGAGTGCAGTATGTAGTTGGTTGATTTCCGAGCCTCCATAAGATTGGTAACCAGGTCACAATAACTAACGATAAGCTATTATGGATTTTATGTTACTACAGTTAGTTTCCATGAAGCAGGTGAACTACAGTGGACCACCTTGGCCAAATTAGCCAAATAATTCTACTGCTACATTTTGAAAATGTTAATAGGCCCAAGTGATACTATAGTGATAGATGAAGTAAGGAGAAGGCCTTCTACAGAAATGCTCGAAACTAACTGTATATGGATATGTTTTGAAGTCAGTAAAACCCTGGGGCTTGAAATATTCTTCAGTTCATACTGTGAGGTATCTGTGAAACAGGCAGACATATGACAACCACATAGAGACTAAAGCAAGCACATGGATAGGCCTTGTAGGAGTGACTGAAGTCATATGATGGCCAGTGGGATCAGTAATAAAGAACGTTGGCTGACCGTGCCAGAATCGGAAAAATAGATACGAATCCCCTAATATCCTGTAAGATGGAACAAGTATGTGCACAAAGCAACTTACAATACAACCTATTAACAGTTAACCTTGGACTAAGAAGCATTACACAGAAGCACGCACAGTCAAAGAAATCTCCCACGCAATATAATGTAGCTACTCTCAAGTACTGATCACTAATAAGAAGCAAACTACATGTCAACTATGATGAAGCAGAGTCAACATGCATCTTATTAAAGGGAATCTATCACAAGGACAGACTGCTGCTAATTTGGGTATGGGGCTAAAATGAAGCCAGTTAACACCCATCCAAATGCCAGGTGGGAGTTGAAATTAAATGTGCCCTCTATGTTGATATAGTACCCTGCCCCTTGAAAGGGTTTTCCCATCATTCAGAGTGATTGCTTATGCTTGCTAGGATATGCCATCACTTTATGGTCTGTGGCTGATCTCTGGGACTTCCACTGATCCTGAGAATAAAGGGGAAGTACTGTCCCCTTTTTACATTTTCCCGGCATAGTGGCACTCCTGTCTATCCAGCTGTGCAGGAAACTGCAGTTGGTCCCATTGACAGCCAGGTGGCTTGTGGACGGCCACTGATTATACAGTGATGGCATGTCCTAGAGATATGCCATCCCTTTTAAGATATAAATACATACATCTTTAATCTTTCTACTAATAGAACTCACATGATGCCAATTTCCTTCTCTAGTTCTGTGTAGTCCAACAATGGCTCAGGAAGCACCTCAGCACTTTTGAGTGGCCTAGGGGGTGCAAGTAATGTGTTTGACATTATTCATTTTTTTAGACCCTCAATTAAGGGCTCATGCACACGGCCATTGACCGGCCGTTCCATGCATTGGGGACCGCAATTTGCAGTCCCTAATGCACGGGCAACATCCGTGTGAACTCCGCAGACATATCCAAACCCTTTAAACTTGAATGGGTCTGTGATCTGTCCACACCACAAAAAACAGAACATGTTCTATTGCAGTACGGATGCACGGAGAGAAACCCCACAGAAGCACTCCGTAGTGAATGGGCCCGCATCCGTGATGCAGTGAGCATATGGCCGATGCCTGAATATTGCAGACCCACTGGTTGTAGGCCGCAATACGGGCATGGCTGAGCAGAGGCCGTGTACACGAGGCCTAACACTTCTGAGGGACTGTTAAGTTTTGCATTTGAAGGGGCAGTTGTTTTGCCTCCTTTTACTTATGTAGACAGTAACCATCTTACATCAGTTACAGTCATGTGAAAAAATTAGGACACCCTTTGAAAGCATGTGGTTTTTTGTAACATTTTTAATAAATGGTTATTTCATCTCCGTTTCAACAATACAGAGAGATTAAAGTAATCCAACTAAACAAAGAAAACTGAAGAAAAGTCTTTTCAAGATCTTCTGTAAATGTCATTCTACAAAAATGCCTATTCTAACTGAGGAAAAAGATAGGACACCCTCACATGTATTCCCTCTTAAATTGGCTCAGATCTCACACAGGTATATCACACCAGGTGCACATAATTAGTAGATCGTTACTCTGCATGTTGAATGAGGCTTGCCCTATTTAAACCTCAGACATTTAGTTTGGTGTGCTCCTGACTGTTGAAGTGAGAGTGAGCACCATGGTGAGAGCAAAAGAGCTGTCAGAGGACTTCAGAAAAAAGATTGTAGCAGCCTATGAGTCTGGGAAGGGATTTAAAAAGATCTCAAAAGATTTTGAAATCAGCCATTCCACTGTCCGGAAGATAGTCTACAAGTGGAGGGCTTTCAAAACAACTGCCAACATGCCCAGGACTGGTCGCCCCAGCAAGTTCACCCCAAGAGCAGACCGCAAGATGCTAAAAGAGGTATCCAAAAACCCTAAAGTGTCATCTCGAGAACTACAGCAGGCTCTGGCTACTGTTGATGTAGAAGTACATGCCTCTACAATCAGAAAGAGACTGTACAAGTTTAACTTGCATGGGAGGTGTGCAAGGAGGAAACCTTTGCTTTCCAAGAGAAACATCGAGGCCAGACTGACATTTGCCAGCGATAAAGTTGACAAAGACCAGGACTTCTGGAATAATGTTCTTTGGACAGATGAGTCCAAAATTGAATTATTTGGACACAACAGCAGAGGACATGTTTGGCGTAAACCAAACACAGCATTCCAAGAAAAGAACCTCATACCAACTGTGAAGCATGGAGGTGGAAGTGTCATGGTTTGGGGCTGCTTTGCTGCAGCAGGACCTGGTCAGCTCACCATCATAGAATCCACGATGAATTCTACTGTGTATCAGAAGGTGCTTGAAGAACATGTGAGACCATCAGTTAGAAAATTAAAGCTGAAGCGGAACTGGACCATGCAACATGACAATGACCCAAAACATACTAGTAAATCAACCAAAGATTGGCTGAAAAAGAAGAAATGGAGAGTCCTGGAATGGCCAAGTCAAAGTCCAGATTTGAATCCCATTGAGATGCTGTGGGGTGACTTGAAAAGGGCTGTACATGCAAGAAACCCCTCAAACATCTCACAGCTGAAAAAGTTCTGCATTGAGGAGTGGGGTAAAATTTCCTCAGACCGATGTCGAAGACTGGTAGATGGCTACAAGAACCGTCTCACTGCAGTTATTTCAGCCAAAGGAGGTAACACTCGCTATTAGGGGCAAGGGTGTCCTATCTTTTTCCTCAGTTAGAATAGGCATTTTTGTAGAATGACATTTACAGAAGATCTTGAAAAGACTTTTCTTCAGTTTTCTTTGTTTAGTCGGATTACTTTAATCTCTCTGTATTGTTGAAACGGAGATGAAATAACCATTTATTAAAAATGTTACAAAAAACCACATGCTTTCAAAGGGTGTCCTAATTTTTTCACAAGACTGTATGTGCATTGATGGCTGTGATCTGAAATGTAACAAGATAATGATTTGGAGACGAGCTGTAAAAATGTTGAGTTATTGTAGCAGGAATACTTAGAATGACTTTTTCCATACAAAAACATCCCTGTGGAGTGTAAAAACATGATAAATGTCCACCTAGGAGGAATAAACCTAGCCTTTGTAGGATTAGGTGAAAAATGTCTACTTACACTGTGGCCGTTTCAGGAGGACTGTGATTGATACGACCAAACCCAACAGACCAGTGCATTGAGGTTTGGTAACCATCATTATGGTGGTGTGATGGGCGCAACAGAGTGAAGTTAGTATGAGAAGTAAGTTAATAAGGAAAGAATGGATAAAGAGAAAAAAAAAAAGAAGAATATAGTCAGTAAAGGAAAACATAAGCATAATGAACATGTCAAATTTGCCTCCTAAAAACACAAGGAGAAGGGTCCAACAAGCTGGAACGGCTATGAGGCAATGATGGTGAATGTAAAACACAATGTGAGTTGATCAAGTAATTGACTAGACTTCTAGTTTTAAAAGTCATTATGCATTACAAGCTAATATACACTCAGCCTGAAAGCAATTGTTTTACTAGCCGTGTTGTACAGTCCTTTCCATTAATGTATGTTTCATCATTATTGTATCTGCGCCATTGAGATGACTTGGACTCTGACACTTCTTACTCCTCTATTGATTTTCCCAGTCAAAGAAGCGACTATGTCAAATCAATGAGACAATAGTACAAAAAACAAAAAACAAAGGTATGAAAAGGCACTGCAAATGGAACAACACTGCAGATTGACAAGTTACAAATCCATATAACAGATGACTGTGACAGGCACAAGCATTGTACACATCTGTGGAAACTGAAGACAATGCTATGGTTGTAACTCTGTAATTAGGCTGCAGGTAATCCTGGTTCGCAAAAGTACATGGAGCTGGTCAGGCTAGAATATGTCTGATGCCATTTAATGCTTTGTTTTACTTTTGTATTACTGACTCAACTTCCACCAGTTTTGGGATTGATCTCCTTCATACAGTACCTTTTAACTAGTTGTGTCATCTAATACATTGGGGGCATATCGTTAGGATATGGACCGCTCATATGCGGCCGCCCTCCATTCATTCCTAAGGGACTGCTGAACATAGCGAGCGCTGGCTCAACTATTTCCATCAGCCCCACAGAAGGGAATGCAGTGGTTGCCAGGCTCGTACGGTGCGCTTCCAATAAATGTTGGCACTCCCATCAAAATGAATGGCGGGCACCAGGCATGCGCGGTCCACTCTCCTTCTATTTGTGGGCTCCGTTTTAGGCCTCCTGCACACGAACGTAGGTGTCCCGTTGCCGTTTTGTGGACCGCATATGCGGATTCGCAATACACGGGCATCGTTCCGTGTGCGGACCCATTGACTTGAATGGGTACGCAAATCTGGAGATGCGGAACGGAAGCACGGAACAAAACACTACAGAAGCACTACGGAGTGCTTCTGTGGGGTTCCGTTCTGTACTTCCGTCCTGCAAAAAGATAGAACTTGCTCTATCTTTTTTGCAGTACGGATGAAGGCCGACCCATTCAAGTTCAATGGGTCTGGATCCACCCCAGCGGCTGCACGGAGGTTGCCCGTGCATTGGGGACTGCAAATTGCTGAAGCCAATGCACGGAACAGAACAAAAAAGTTTGTGTGCAGGAGGTCTTAGAGGTAGGTGTGGGTGCCAGAGGTCGAACCTACACCTTTCGGACATTGGGGGCATATCGTAGATATATGCCAGGCATGCTCAACCTGTGGTCCTCCAGCTGTTGCAAAACTACAACTACCAGAATGCCTGGATAGCCTACAACTATTAGGGCATGCTGGGAGTTGTAATTTTGCAAAAGCTGGAGGGCCGCAGGTTGAGCATCCCTGCTATATGCTATCAATTTATGAGATGAGTCAACCCATTTAATATAGGGCAGAGGTCCCCAACCTATTGTAGGTAGTGAGACTTTTTCAAACAGAACAGATGGTGGTGTGCAATATGGACTGTCTAAAGGGCAAAAGTCTATGAAATAGACCAGGTATGACTTTAATCAAGGTTTACCGATTGTAAGGTTTTGATCTAGTACCCAAGTACTACTAATGCTATAATGCCCCTGGGGAAAAGGGGTTGGAGCACTCAGACATCTCCTTTTTAATATGAAAAAAACTACATAAATCCAAAGCGGAAACGTTTGCAATGAACTGATGTGCTTCTTACTGAAATTAACTGAAAGAATAAAGTATTACAGTTTAGTAATACACACAACATGTTCTCCCAAGAAGAACCAAATGTTTGAAAGAAATCTCCTGCATGACCTACAGTGTTTAGTCTAGTGTGATGGAAGTTGAGCCAGTCGCGGCGTCTTTGTGAGAGCTGCATATCATCCATAAGCTGCATATCATCCATAAGCTGTATATCAGCCATAGAGAATGCACACTGGTAATATAATCATGTATCATATACAATCACTGCACACTTAGAGGACCTTTTATGTATTTTTTTTTGTGTATTTAACTACCTTTACTTGCGGGGTATGCTCTGCTGATGATGCCATCCGTCTTCTTTTTTTCAAATTCCCCTCACATGCCCCGCTGTGCCCCCTGCAGTTTTCATGCCCAGTATGTTAATACTCAGCATCGGTACAGGGAGGGGGAGACACCAGGGTTTCTCAGTGGGCGTCTTCTTCTCCCTGGCGATGATGCGCTCCTCTGTGATTGGACCGCAGCACAGCCAGGGAGAAGGAGACTCCCCCTGAGAAACCCTGGTGTCTCCCCCTCCCTGTACCGATGCTACACTGCGTGCAGAATTATTAGGCAAATGAGTATTTTGACCACATCATCCTCTTTATGCATGTTGTCTTACTCCAAGCTGTATAGGCTCGAAAGCCTACTACCAATTAAGCATACTAGGTGATGTGCATCTCTGTAATGAGAAGGGGTGTGGTCTAATGACATCAACACCCTATATTAGGTGTGCATAATTATTAGGCAACTTCCTTTCCTTTGGCAAAATGGGTCAAAAGAAGGACTTGACAGGCTCAGAAAAGTCAAAAATAGTGAGATATCTTGCAGAGGGATGCAGCACTCTTAAAATTGCAAAGCTTCTGAAGCGTGATGATCGAACAATCAATAGTTTCATTCAAAATAGTCAACAGGGTTGCAAGAAGCGTGTGGAAAAACCAAGGCGCAAAATAACTGCCCATGAACTGAGAAAAGTCAAGCGTGCAGCTGCCAAGATGCCACTTGCCACCAGTTTGGCCATATTTCAGAGCTGCAACATCACTGGAGTGCCCAAAAGCACAAGGTGTGCAATACTCAGAGACATGGCCAAGGTAAGAAAGGCTGAAAGACGACCACCACTGAACAAGACACACAAGCTGAAACGTCAAGACTGGGCCAAGAAATATCTCAAGATTGATTTTTCTAAGGTTTTATGGACTGATGAAATGAGAGTGAGTCTTGATGGGCCAGATGGATGGGCCCGTGGCTGGATTGGTAAAGGGCAGAGAGCTCCAGTCCGACTCAGACGCCAGCAAGGTGGAGGTGGAGTACTGGTTTGGGCTGGTATCATCAAAGATGAGCTTGTGGGGCCTTTTCGGGTTGAGGATGGAGTCAAGCTCAACTCCCAGTCCTACTGCCAGTTTCTGGAAGACACCTTCTTCAAGCAGTGGTACAGGAAGAAGTCTGCATCCTTCAAGAAAAACATGATTTCCATGCAGGACAATGCTCCATCACACGCGTCCAAGTACTCCACAGCGTGGCTGGCAAGAAAGGGTATAAAAGAAGAAAATCTAATGACATGGCCTCCTTGTTCACCTGATCTGAACCCCATTGAGAACCTGTGGTCCATCATCAAATGTGAGATTTACAAGGAGGGAAAACAGTACACCTCTCTGAACAGTGTCTGGGAGGCTGTGGTTGCTGCTGCACGCAATGTTGATGGTGAACAGATCAAAACACTGACAGAATCCATGGATGGCAGGCTTTTGAGTGTCCTTGCAAAGAAAGGTGGCTATATTGGTCACTGATTTGTTTTTGTTTTGTTTTTGAATGTCAGAAATGTATATTTGTGAATGTTGAGATGTTATATTGGTTTCACTGGTAAAAATAAATAATTGAAATGGGTATATATTTGTTTTTTGTTAAGTTGCCTAATAATTATGCACAGTAATAGTCACCTGCACACACAGATATCCCCCTAAAATAGCTAAAACTAAAAACAAACTAAAAACTACTTCCAAAAATATTCAGCTTTGATATTAATGAGTTTTTTGGGTTCATTGAGAACATGGTTGTTGTTCAATAATAAAATTAATCCTCAAAAATACAACTTGCCTAATAATTCTGCACTCCCTGTATCTATTAACATAATGGGCATGAAAACTGCAGGGGGGCACAGGGGGGCATGCAAGGGGTATTTGAAAAAAAGAACAAGGATGGCAGCATCAGTGCAGGGTACCCTGTGGCAAAAGTACTAAATTAAGCAAAACAAAACAAAAAAAAAATACATGAAAGGTCCTCTTTAATGGCCACACTGCAATGAGCTATATTATATGTGCACAGTATGTCCAGTTTATTTTCTTCTGAGACATTGGTGAGGACTAGGTCTCAGCGCCATTTCTGAAAGTGTCTTCATCAGCAGCACAGATTGTAGACTGTGAATATGTCTTGTGGACAGTATTTCCCTGACACAGTATCTGTACCTATTTCTGCCTCTGCACTCCGGTTACTATAGCTCTGGTATCTATTACACTATCATTTTACTTTTCTATTTGTATATTCAGCCTGACTGAGGGTGACTGACTGTTTAAGGCTACTTTCACATTAGCCTTTTTAATTCCGCTATTGAGATCTGTGTTAGGATAGCAATAGCGGAAGAAAACGCTTCAGTTTTGTCCTCATTCATTGTCAATGCGGACAAAACTGAACGTAACGGAATGCACCAGAATGTATTCCGTTCGGTTGCGTCCCCATCGCGGACAGAAAAACGCTGCAAGCAGCGTCATGACACACAATGTAAGTCAATGGGGACGGATCCGTTTTCTCTGACACAATAGAAAACGGATCTGTCCCCCATTGACTTTCAACGGTGTTGATGACGGATCCATCTTGGCTATATAAGACCTAATACAACCGGATCCGTTCATGACGGATGCATGCGGTTGTATTATTGTTAATTAAGCGTTTTTGCAGATCCATGACAGATCCGCAAAAAACGCGATTGTGAAAGTAGTCTAAGTGGTTTTAAAGAGTGTATTTTATGAGTATACAACCAGTATGACACCACTGACTGAAATTGTAGAAGGAACTATTTCTGCTTCTGCTTTTGGCTCAGGGCACTACAGTTATTATTTTATGTCGGTATGAACTCATCCAATATTTCAAGACAAAAAATAAATCATTTCACCTGCCTAATAAGGATATGTTGCATCTGAGCTAAACGTATGTACATTGTGTTAGAAAGTGATCCTGGCCTATTAGCTCCAGAAACAGGTCCTTTTGTGATACAAAAATGCCTAGGATTTTTCTCTGTGGTTGTAGTCTTCGGTGGCCACATGGGAGCAGAGATGAGCTATTTTCTACCTAACTGTGCTTCCTCATTGTGCTGTACTTGGCAACGGTTTAAGGAATGTTATCTACTTATTTTATACAATTTAAACAATAGAAATATTCATCCACTCTGGATTCGGAAGTATATCAGTTATCATGCACAGCGTCAGTTTTTTACCGTATCTGTCAGGAATCATGGGAAAAATGTAACTGGTATGAAAAATTTACTTATAGTCTCATTTTTATATTTGTCTGCAGTTGTCCTATAAGTATAGAAGGTAACATCTGCAATTGACTGAATCTGTGAGGAAAAGATATTTGTATTGGTAGAGCACAGTAAGGACAAAAGATCTTGTAGAATAGTTGATCTTCTTTTTTCTAATGTCTATATGGTGGATGCTTTGGTTTGTGAAATGTGTTAAAGAGCGCTCATCGTCTCTCGTAATTTGCCTATTTTATTAAACATTCATATTCATATAAAGCCTGTTTTTTTTAGAACTCTGCTATGTGTGTTCCCCTGGTATTCCTCTTGGAAATGTAGGAATAACCCGATAACTGGGTGTTTAAATGGGACCTGTCCCTACAGACTCTGACATTGTGCAGTCAGTGCCGATGTGCAGGACTGTGGTATTGACATAGGAAATGGTAACACCACTTGTCACTATATTTTTCCACGAGGAATAGGAGAGAACTGGAGCTATGGAAGAAAGGACACATCAGTATTATTATTTTATGGGCAATATATATATATTTACTGAAACAGACATGTCAGGCGAGCTGGTCTTCTTTACTGGCTTAAACAGTGGTGTACCTTCAATGGAGGCAGACCATGCAACTGCTATGGGGCCTGGCTCTGAACTCCTTGCTCTTCACAATGTAAAAACACTGCAATTTTACACAAAGGCCACTAGGGGGAGCTCAATGCAAAGCAATAATTTCAGCTTCCAGTAAATTTGAAGTGCATGAGTTTGTATGCACTGAGCATCCCCTAGTGGTGGCTGCAGACAGTCGGCTAGCTTTGTAACAGAAGGGAAGCAGGAGATTTAGCAATGTATTTTTGCCAGTTGTCCTGTGTAAATACATTGAAAAATATAGTGGTCAGAATGAGGCACCTGTTCCACTTTTTCCGACATAAAAATTGGATAGAAAGGGTGAGAAGGAGGGAGACTTTCTTAATTAAAATTTCTTCCACTCAATCATTTTAAAAAAAATCAGAAATCTGGGGCATAGCACGAAATTATTGACACACATGTACTGGGAAACTGGGTGGGGCAGGGGGCCCATGCTGAGTTTTGCTCTGGAGCCCTATGGGATCTGTGTACCCCCCTGGGCATAAACATGACATTTTTGTGACAAAACCCCCAGGCTAAACTCTTACTGTAGAGGATTTTCTGTGCAAGATGGTCATGGAATTGCAAAAGTGAGTCATTGTCACGTCCGAATTTAACTGCTCACATTGGCAACACAAGGCACAGATTGGCAACAAAAGGGACATTTGGACTGCGTGCAGTTTTCAGCAGCTTAAGTCATTGACAACCTGGATCTAAGGGATTTTGCCAAGATCTGAAATTGCATTGTAAAATATCTACTAATATGCTGCTAAAATTGGCTGTGTTTTTTTCGGTTGTATTAATTCTGTACAGGTATAGCAGACTTATGATAATATAGCAGGTTTTACCAAAATGGTATGGAAATATCCCAAACTGTGATATCAGATCTAAGAACGGCATGTGATGACAAACTGAGCTGACAGGCTTAGCAAACGTAACTCTGCTATATCTCTGCAAGACATCCATAAACACAGTTACTTTCTGGTTTCTTGATTTTTAGGGGGGAAAAAAGTATATTGTAAATCTTGTATATAACTATGACCTTATATAACTAACACATATTCATAAATGGTGGTAAAGAAGGCGTGAAGGTGACTTAAGTGCTTACTTTATTATCCATGCAAGAAAGTGTTGTAGATTGCTTACCCGGTGAGATCGCTGCCTCTGGCATGGGCTTGACCAGCAATAGCATCCATAATGGCATCCTGGGAATACATGCTGATTGGGGTGTTATATTGGGCGTGAATAATGGTGGCTTTGCCTCCTGGACCCTTCACCTCAATGGGCTTGTGGGTGGAGAGGGCTGAGTCCTTCAGGACATTGGGATTGAATCGTTCCACAAACTCAGAGCTGAGAGAAGGTGAAGGAAGGTGTGAATGGTGCAAAAGAGAAGGAGAATTAAGAAGGTGATTGTGATCAAGAAAAGCTATAGATGAACGATCCAAAAAGATCTTGCATTTGGTAAGGTTAGATGTCACAAGGGTTAACACATGCATTAATGGTGCATAAAACACAGCAAGCAAGTTTAGAATCTTATTAGAGATGGTGACTGCATGTACTAGGGTGGATAACAAATAAATAAGGACATACACTATCACAGAGGGGGGCTTCCAGCTTTTTATTAGTCATAAAAATCCATACGTTCTCCACAACCTGTTCCCTGTTCTTGTTGAAGTCACTCTCCATTGCCAAGCATTGAATTGACATATCGCCACAATATATAGATAGAATCCCCCTTTAAGAGCCCCATGTCACCAAGTGGTTTCCACAGCAAGATAATAACTTGATCCCAATTCACTAAAATAACCAAGTCAGAACAGTTTTAAAGGGAAACGAAAGTCTATTTGCTGCACAGATAAATGCAGTCTACTGTTCCCGGTAAGCAGCTATTTCTAGTTAGGAGAGGCGGACTATAGCGATCTTCAGTGAGATCACTGACAAGAATGTTCTGCCCTCCATGATTATTACTTTACTTCACATAGCTCCACTTCTGAGAGGCTCAAGAAACATTTCCATACACATAAGCCTCACTTTTATTGACTCTGCTTTTTCTCCTGGGTGAAGAGCAGTCTCTGCCAGACATTCGGCTGATGATAGCTTGTACAATCAGTTTAAACCTGATCATTTCATTTACTAGGATGCAACATAAAGTTTTGCATTCTGGAATATATTTAAATAGAAAATTTGGTCGAGATACTTTTAAAAATGTATAAGGTACAGTAAGCACTTACAGTGGCGTAGCTAGAAATGACTGGGTTCCACAGCAAAGTTTTAAATGGGGCCCCCATCCCCCAGTAATTTTTTAGCGACCCCTTCCTTTAATGTCGCCCCCATTCCTGTGACTAGTATAGATCGCATTCTCAGACCAGGGCCGGCAGCTGTTCCATCCGTTTTATACACTGTCTATACTGTCACTGTATATAATTTCATTGTGTAATACTGTTGAGGGGGCCCTGACAAAATCCTTTAGTCCTCCTCCTCCTAGAAGGGCCCATTCTGGGTCAGGGCCCCAAAGCAGCCGCTTCCCCTATAGTTATGCCCCTAAGCACTTATACTAAAGGCCTCCATACACACTAGAGTACTGCAGAAGGACTGGGCACATTGAATTTCAACACCCAATCCTTTTGTTCTTCTCGGAGATAAGCGGCAGCCTGACTCCTCTTGAGTTCTCTCCTCTCTCCCCATGGTGTACTCATATATGCTCGGCTGGAGCTTAATGTGTACATGTATGGAAAAGTCAGAAGAGATAGCTGTCAGCTTAACAGCTATTGATGATGTATAGGCATCTCAAAGTCTATGGATAGCTTTGAGGAATTTTTGTATGATTGCATTTTACTTGTTTTGGATTTAAAATAATTTTTCAATTCATCCTTATTAAAACTGTTCAGCCATTTCTAAAATACAAGAGTTCAAAATATGTCTGTTTGCAAGCAGCCACAATCTGTATTCTTTCAATCCCATCAGCTGATGGCTCATGTGTGGCTGTTATCTATGATCTCCTGGCCTCATAAACACTCATTATATCTCAATTCTTATCAAACTGATAACAATATGGCTTAAATAAGTGTTTATGAGGTCAGGAGATCAGAGATAGTAGCTAAACAGCTTGCAAACAGACTGGATTTTAACTCTTGTATGTCAGAAATGGCCGAACATTTTTAGTAAAGGCCAATTTAACAAAAAAATGTTTTTTTTTAGACCAAAATGAGTAAAATGCAGTCATAAAAATGCCCATGAAGGTGTCCCTAGCCTTTAAAGTGGCTGTCTGTAAATACCTAAGTTTTAACTTATACCCACAGCCTGCCTCCCCTATTGAAAGAGGCTCCCATGTGTCCATCTTCCAGTTCAAGGCTTGTTTACTTCCTCTCTGCCATGGTCATGGTCGCCTGCTCTGCTGCAGCTATTGATGACAAGTTGACAAGGGACAGATCATTGCTAAAGCCAGTCATTGGCTGCAGCAGAGCTGATGACCATACCCAAATCAGAGAGGAAGTAAACACGCCTAGGACCGGAAGATGGTCACGGGGGAGCAAGCACGTAGGACCAAAGCGGCAGGGAGCAGCTAAGTATGGACCCTGGGGGGGCCTACATGACAACTGTCTTACTCAAATTGGAAATCAGTCTGTCTGCTCAAATATTTATCCAGTGTTCTTTTCTTTTTCCAGTGGGAATTTCGTTTTCTTAGTGGGAAATAAGTGGTGCTCAGCAGAAGTGTTCAGCAAATGCGAAATGTGGTCACAAATGACAGAACATCATCAGTTGCCTCACAGATTGTCATTTTGTGTAGAGACTATTTGCCCGACTTAATTTTTCCATTGAAAACTACTCTACTCAGTGGAAAGGGAGATGTCATGCCCTTTTACCTACATGGAGAAGTTACAGATTATTTGAAGGATAAGTATTTATGCGCTTAAAGGAAACTTGTGTTAACACCAGTAGTACATCTGTAAAGCGATCTAGGCTCGCCCCCTCCATAATATCCCAGTCTTAATACTATTTAACTATTACGTGTTTAATCAATTGTTTTATGTCTATGACACTAATTCTTTTTTTGAATTTTTCAGTTTTAGCCTATTGCACCCAGAATCACAGAAATTGGTATTCTAGATGAAGATGGCAGAAGATGGCTGTGTGCGGTTTATTAGGTTTGACTGATATACAAATGAGCAATATAGGTTTCAAGTGTCAAGAATTTATTTAAATAGTTCTCCATTGATTAAGTCATGGGAAGAGAAAGCAGGATTTGTTCAGTGTTTCATTCCCTAATCTCTATGTCTGCATTGGTCATCTATGGATATGCTTGATGAAAAATGGACTCTGAGATTGAGAACTGAATTGAGACATTGTTCTGGAGCAACCCTTTAAATTCACATAGGTTATTTGGTTTGGTTTATGAACTATTTAGATCTTTCCAAAAGTGAACCTAGACTAGATATCCCATGATTTCCATATCCTCTTATACTATTCAAGATGGCCATCTTTTTAATGTAATTTAGGGTGGTTATCTCAAAGTGGTTTCACTGTAATTCTGTAGTGTATAGGAGGCTGTCATTGGTTTAACATGGTGGGTACATGCCAAACAGCAAGGTATTCCTGAAATGAAACACGCCAAACTTCAGCAACATGCTCAGGTAGCCCCCAATTTACAGACAGATATGGTTATCATGACCTCTGATGTTACTAAACACCACATGCTGACTAAAGGAACAGGCCACATAAGCAAACAAATCCAAATGGAAAAAGTAGCGCTCATACTAACTTGGCAACAGTGTTGGCTATGATCTGTAGATGCAAAGAAATAGCATAAAGTAAATAGAATAAAGTAAAAATACACACAAAAAATGCTTAGATCTGTATGTTAGAATCAGGACGGCATTGATTCCTGTTTGTGCTTTGCTAGGTAAACATTCAAAAGATCCGCACAAATTTCAGTGCGGATTACACCAAATACGCACCTTAATCCGCATGTGTTACTTGCGATTTTTGGTCTGGAATTGGTGCAGTTTTGCTGCAGATCTTACCCCTCCATTGAAAAGGGAGAAATCCACATGAAAAATCACAAACATTATTGACAAGCTGCGGATTTCTAAAACAGCACATCAGGTCAATTTCCGCACGGAAGAAAGAAGCAAAAAGTACATGAGATTCTTCTAATCTCATACACTTTGTTGGTACTGTATGAGGCTGCGGTCATTGTTCCCTGGCCGAGGATTGTTCTGTATAAACAGTGAACTGGTACCCAGAAACAATGAATTTGTATGGGACCGAGCAATGTAGTAGAAGTCCCTCTTCCCCATACAACGGTGGTGATAGCAGCATGTAAATACTGCTCTCACCTCTGCTCATGATCAGGAAATTATTGTGAATGAACAGTTCGCTCTGGATAATTGCCCATAATATTGGCCTGTGTACAGGGACGTAGCTAAAGACTCATGGGCCCTGGTGCACGAGTTCAGCTTGGGCCCCCTTTCCCCACAGTGCTTTGTGGCCAGGGGTAGGGAAGCACATAGCCTTTGTGCTGCCTGGGGCAAAAATTTAAAGCGCTTTAAAGGGCTTTTTTTTCCGAGATTTGCATATTGATGACCTATCCTCAGGATAGGTTATCATCAGTATCTGATCGGTGTGGGTCCGACACCTGGGACCACCGCCGATCAGCTGTTTAAGAAGGCAGCGGCGCTCCTGTGAGCACCATGGCCTTCTTGCAGTTTAGCAAGCACAGCCCCGTATATTGTATAGCGGCTGTGCTTGGTATTGCGCTCAGCTTTGAGCTGCACCTAGGCCACGTGACAGATGAATGTGACGTCACTGGCCTAGGAAAAACTGTGAGAAGGCCACGGCACTCACAGGAGCACCTCTGCCTTCTCAAACAGCTGATCGACTGGGGCCCTGGGTGTTGGACCCCCACCTATCAGATACTGATGACCTATCCAGAGGATAGGTCATCAGTATTAACATCTCGGAAAATTTCTTTAAGGCCCTGATTACATCAGAGCCTTCCATCAGAGGTATACATCAGGAATATTTCCCAACATATGCCTCCAATGGAAGGCTCTGAAATGCCACTGTATAAGTATACAAGGATGTATGTGTGGTATATACCTTTTTTAATTCTAATGTGATGCTACACTAATCCATACAGTAAAAATAAGTTATGCTAACCAGCTCAGTGTTTGCCTAAAGGACATTTTTTGACATACAGTTAGGTCCATATATATATGTGGACACTGACACAAATTTTGTTTTTATTACCTCTTTACTAAAACATATTCAAGTTATATAATGGACATGGACATAAAGTCCAGACTTTTAGCTTTCATTTGAAGGTACCCACATTAAAATTGGATGAAGGGCTTAGGAGTTTCAGCTCCTTTACATATGGCATCCTGTTTTTAAAGGGACCAAAAGTAATTGGACAATAGACTCAAAGGCTGTTTTATGGAAAGGTGTGGACAATTCCTTCATTATCTCATTCTCAATTAAGCACATAAAAGGCCTGGAGTTGATTTGAGGTGTGGTGCTTGCATTTTGAAGATTTTGCTGAGACGTAAACATGCGGTCAAAGGAGGTCTCCATGCAGGTGAAACAAGCCATTCTTCATCTGCGAAAACAGAAAAAACCCATCCGAGAAATTGCTACACTATTAGGAGTGGCAAAATCTACAGTTTGGTACATCCTGAGAAAGAAAGAAAGCACTGGTGACCTCAACAATGCAAAAAGACCTGTACGCCCATAGAAGACAACAGTGCTGGGTGATCGCAGAATAATTACCATGTTAAAGACAAACCCCTTCACAACAGCCAACCAAGTGAACAACACCCTCCAGGATATAGACGTATCAATACCCAAATCTACCATAAAGAGAAGACTGCATGAAAGTAAATACAGAGGGTTCACTGCACGGTGCAAGCCACTCATAAGCCTCAAGAATAAGAAGGCTAGATTGGACTTTGCTAAAAAAAACATCTTAAAAAACCAGCCCACTTCTGGAAGAACATTCTTTGGACAGATGAAACCAAGATCAACCTCTACCAGAATGAGGGAAAGAAAAAAGTATGGCGAAAGCATGGTACAGCTCATGAGCCAAAGCATACCACATCATCTGTAAAACACGGTGGAGGCAGAGTGATGGCTTGGGCATGCATAGCTGCCAGTGTCACTGGGTCCATAGTGTTTATTGATGATGTGACACAGGACAGAAGCAGCTGGATGAATTCTGGGGTTTTCAGAGACATACTGTGTGCTCAAATCCAGATTGGTTGGCATTTCATAATACAGATGGACAATGACCCAAAACATAAAGCCAAAGCAATCAAGAAGTTTATTAAAGCAAAGAAGAGGAATATTCTTAAATGGCCAAGTCAGTCACCTGATCTGAACCCAATAGAGCATGCATTTCACTTGTTAAAGGGGCTCCACAGGAATAAAAAAAATGAAAATATTTAAATATGATTTTATAATAAATATATTCACAAATGCCTTTCATTACTTAGAATGGCTTGTTTTGTCTAGGGAGCAATCATCAGGAGAAACAAAATGGCATCCGTCCTATCAGTACACACAAAACCTGCCCTAATAACACAGGAGGACAAGTTACTTCAACACAATGAGCCATAGTGCTGCCTCATCCTCCTCTCTGCTCTGCTTGTCAGGAATCATGATCCTGAATACAGGTCAGTCTCTGTGGGAATGGAGATGATGAGGAGACATAAGAGAAGGATGAGGTGGGGCTAATAAGCAGCAGCAGCAGCAGCAGCAGCACTTGTTTACAGTCTCCATTACCACAGCCCCACATTACCACAGTCTGTCCTCTCTGTACTTCATGTCTCGTCATGAATTAAATTCCCCAGAGATTCAGCTAAAGTTTTTATCATCTGTATTCAGGTTCATAATCCCTGAGAAGCAGAGAGGAGGATGAGGCGTCTCTTTACCTCAGTTTTGTGAAGTAACTTATGAAGGGTTTTGGAACCGCGCTGCTCTGGACCAAGTCTCCCGATAAACGTGGATGGCAGAGGATGAGCCCCTTTCTCCCAACACCCAAAGGATCCAATCTTCAAAAGATCTCCTCCTCTAAGGGTTTAAATGGGATAGGCAGAATAGTGAAGCACCCTTTGCAATTTTTTCTTAAAAGGTTTTATTATACTCACAAGAGTTGGTAGACAAAAAGCATATAATACAAGATATCAGAACGTCAGGTTCCTGCCCGACCCGGGTTTCGCTGTCTCGCTTCCTCAGGGGCATCTGCTGTGCATGCTTGCACTCCGGCCCTTAAATAGCCCAGCTGCTCTTAATCAGTTAACCAGTAAGGTTCCGGAACATGCAGCAGTTACTAAAACAGTTGTACATCTCACATACTTAATTTGTCATTGTTGTTCCTTTATGCTTTCACAAACACATTAGATATAAAAATAAGGAAGGTTCCTTCCTCCTTTATGAGAGTCATAAATTCATACATAAAACATATAAAACATTAATGAAATAAAAATAGGGGATCAGTTCCCTCTATTATAAATTAAACAAACCACATTTCTATCCTTATGTTGCCGCACCATTGCATATTAAATTGCAGCCTAATTCGCATTATAACATCATATAACCAAAATCTACATTACCGTTCCTAGTATCCACCCACTCCTAGTGCATAATGTCAGTATCCCCCACCCATTCTTACTAGCGTCATCCAGGTATCCCTTGCCCCACCTCCCTCCTCTGTCATAATATCATGTGACAGCACCGCCCAATAGAACGGTCCGAATGTCATGACGTCACTCACAGGTCCTTGAGAAACCAAATAAAGGAGGACAGATGCCAACATGGGTACAGACAGGCTACTGGAGCATATATTGAATGTGTAACTGTCCCCTAAACTGCCTATTCCTGAATCCTATATCCACCAATCTCCACCTAATTCCTCCTATAGCGCAATACGGGTATCCTCGACCCCGCCTCCTTCCCCCGGCGTGCGTCTCTTGGGGCACCATCACTCCGCCCCCACGACGTCACCCACAGGTCCTTAGGAGGCGCGGTGGTGGAGAGCCAGATCACGCCACTAGGCGCAAGTTACAGTATACAAGGTTTCAAATCAAATTCAATATTAAGCCCTCCTGGTTGTAGGGTCCCTAATTGATAGATCCACTCCACCTCTTTCTTATTAATCTGTGCCAAAGCATCCCCTCCTCGCCAGTGATGTTTAACACTTTCTACTCCCACAAATGTTAAACCTCGCGGATTTTTTTTTTCATGCTTTAATTTAAAATGTGCTGATACGCTGTGGGTCATCAGGCCTTTTTTTATATTACGTAGATGTTCCTGTATTCTGACTTTCAGTTTCCTGACCGTCCTGCCCACGTACTGGAGCCCACAAGGGCACTCCAGCACGTATACCATACCCTCTTTTTCACACGAGCAATCACCTCTTATACAGAAATCAGCCCCATTCTTTTTTGATGTTATAAAATTGGTGTATCTCTGCCGTTCTTTCGAATTCCGGTTCTTACATCCTGCGCAAAATCCGCACCAGGTGAATTTTCCTCCATTTTTCTGGGTCTTAATATTTGTTGGGGGGATGGCACTATGCACAAGTTTTGTTCTAATGCTTGCTGCCTTTTTAAATATAAAGGAGGGATTCTTTGGTATCGTTTTTCCTAGTATCGGGTCATTCTTTAGAATAGCCCAATTCTTTTTTACCATTTTCTTAATGTTGTCGGACATGGAGCAAAATTTGGTTACAAAGGAGAATCTATAGTCCCTATCCACCTTTTTGTTAATCTCTATAGTTAGTTCCTTTCCTCCCACTTTTTCTAGCTCCACACTCTGTATACACTCATCCAGAACAGCCTCATTATAACCTCTCTCCAAAAACCTATCTTTTAGTACCCCGCATTGTGTCCTATAGTCGCTCATCACTGTACAGTTACGGGCCATCCTCTTAAACTGACCTTTCGGTATGTTCTTGAGCCATGGGCCGTAATGGCAGCTCTTGGTGTCAATGTAGGAGTTCACATCTGTTTCCTTAAAATAGGACTTGGTCATGTAACGGCCATCTTCTATCCGTATGCACAGGTCTAGAAAGTTAACACTCTCATTACTGATATCCCCCACAAATCGTAGGTTCCAGTCATTATTGTTCAGTTGGTCAATGAACAACTCGAGTCCCTCTCTTCCTCCTTCCCACACTAGGAGACAGTCATCGATGTACCTCCTCCAGAAGGTCAGTTTGCCTCCTGCGGTGTCCGCTCCTAGCGTGGGAAGGATGGCACTCTCCTCCCATGCACCCATAAAAATATTTGCAAAACTGGGGGCGAATTTCGCCCCCATCGCAGTACCAATGCACTGTACGTAATATGAGTCCCTAAACAAAAATAGTTATGATCGAGGCAATAACTGAGGCATCCTAAAATAAAATCTCTCTGTGGGTCCCCTATTCTTTCATCATTCCTAATCCTACTTTCTACCGCCTCCATCCCTAATTTTTTTGGGATGACAGTGTACAGGGATGCCACGTCAATTGTGGCCATCCATGTATTCACAGTTGGGGGACTAAGGCCTTCAATAAGATCTAACACGGATCCAGTGTCCTTTAAATGCGAGGGGTTTTGCAACACGTATCCTTGCAGATAAAAGTCAATGTATTCCGTGACCCTGCACGTCAACGAGTTAAGCCCCGAAACAATTGGCCTACCCGGAGGATCTGTTGGATTTTTATGTACTTTGGGCAGATGGTAAATCACCGGTACTAGCGGGAATGGGATGGAAAGGTATTCATATTCTTTTTTATTCAATATCCCTTTTTTAAAACCCTCTGATAGAATGTTATCCAGAGTCAATTTATACTCCTGGGTGGGGTTACTTTTCAATTTTTTGTATGTTGTTGTATCTGATACTAATCTTGCCATTTCGGCTTCATATTTTTCTTTGTTCATTACAACAACCCCCCCTCCTTTATCAGCTGGCTTTATAATAATATCTGGTTTTTTTTCCAGATCTTTAAGGGCTTTTCTCTCTTTATATGTTAAATTTTGTGTCCCCTTATCCATATCCATCTCTTCCAACTCCTTTAATAGACCAGTTTTAAAGGCCTCTACACATTCGTTATTGGGATTTTTCGGAAAAAACTTTGATTTTTCTTTCATTTTTGTGTGTAGGATCTCCCTATCCTTATCCGATTTTATATTAATCCCTTCAACATTTATGTTCTGTGGTGCAGGGTTATTAATCCAATATTTGGCCATATTTATTTTTCTGATGAATTTATGAATATCCAAAAATGCCTCAAACTTATTGATCCTCTGGCTTGGTGCATATTTCAAGCCCTTACTCAGGACATTCTTTTCTCCCTCTGTTAGGGTGTGACTGCTTAGGTTAAAGATTCCTCTTATATCTCCTTGCTCCTTTTCATTTTTGGGCTTATTTTTCCCTTTTCCCCTTTTTCCTCTACCAGGCTTCTTTTTTGTGGGGTCCTTACTGCTTGTTCTCTTAGTTGTCCTTCCCTCTGTACTCCTTTTATGCCCTGGTGGGGAAAATTTTGCTCATCCTGTGGCCTCAAACTCTGTCTGTCTCCCTCCTCAGTATCCCTTTTTGGTTCTTCTCCATAGCTGTTTCTTTCATAATGGGCTCCTTTTCCATAATGACTCATATTATAGTTTTCATTGTAATTTTCCTGTGGTCTCCATTTAGGTTTTCCCCTATATCCTCCTCCCTGATGTGACTGTCTGTACGGTGGTCTGTATTGCTGCCCCCTATATCCATTGTTATACCCGAAATTCCCATTATACTGTCCTCCTCTATAATCCTGATTAGGACCCCAACCACCCCATTGTCGACCTCCCTGGTTATACTGATATGCACTGTTTTGCGGGTGCCTATGATGGTTCGTTTTCCCTGAATGCGAATCATATGCATATGTATTATCCCTATTCTGCTGATAATAATTGTCATGGTTTCGATTGTGATACCCATGGTTCTGCTGCGGCATATACTCATTAGCTTGTGGTTTATAGTTGTTTTTAAAAACTTTTTGTTTCCCCACCCCATTCTCAAGTTTCGTAAAACCTCCAGTGTAGTCTCCATGGTTTGGATTACTATCACTGCATTCATCCACAAATATCGTTTCTGACCCAATCCCCTCCGTGTTTTTTTGCTTATTCTTCCATTTATATATCATATCTGTTTTGTAATCATTACAGATTTTGGCATATTTCTTTTGTTTTTTACTCCTAATTTCTTGTTCGGATTTGAGCACGGATTCTTGACATTGCTTACTACATTTCTCATATATATCTCTATTGGCATTTATTAGTGGATTAATCACCTCTTGTAAATCATCAATGGCCTTATTAATCTTCCTTAGTTTGTTCTTTCGAACCACAATAATATATTGCATAGCTTTCCAGGCACATTCATTCATTACTTTCTCCCAACCCACTAAATCTTCCTCCTCCTCAGTTACCAAAGGGAGTTGCCATCTCAGACCTTCTGGGATCCTGCCTTCCATTAGGAATCGCTCCAAGGAGGCAATGTCCCAGGTGGTCCTGATTTCCCTAGTGAACTCTCTTTCCAGTTTCACAAATAGTAATCGCATGTCATCCTGCCCTTTGTCAATATCATACGGAGTTTCATTAAACACATCAAGATTACACTTAAAATTAGCTCTAAAATCAAAAATGTCCATGTTGTTAACAAGACTTAATGACCCACAAATACAGGTAAAAAAGCAAAATGAAAAGTCAGTCCTGTGTCCCAACACCGACAAATTACTTGCGCTGCTGCTGGTCCCGGAGTAGTGTGGTAGGTCATACACACTGGTGAATACAATATGAAGGGTTTTGGAACCGCGCTGCTCTGGACCAAGTCTCCCGATAAACGTGGATGGCAGAGGATGAGCCCCTTTCTCCCAACACCCAAAGGATCCAATCTTCAAAAGATCTCCTCCTCTAAGGGTTTAAATGGGATAGGCAGAATAGTGAAGCACCCTTTGCAATTTTTTCTTAAAAGGTTTTATTATACTCACAAGAGTTGGTAGACAAAAAGCATATAATACAAGATATCAGAACGTCAGGTTCCTGCCCGACCCGGGTTTCGCTGTCTCGCTTCCTCAGGGGCATCTGCTGTGCATGCTTGCACTCCGGCCCTTAAATAGCCCAGCTGCTCTTAATCAGTTAACCAGTAAGGTTCCGGAACATGCAGCAGTTACTAAAACAGTTGTACATCTCACATACTTAATTTGTCATTGTTGTTCCTTTATGCTTTCACAAACACATTAGATATAAAAATAAGGAAGGTTCCTTCCTCCTTTATGAGAGTCATAAATTCATACATAAAACATATAAAACATTAATGAAATAAAAATAGGGGATCAGTTCCCTCTATTATAAATTAAACAAACCACATTTCTATCCTTATGTTGCCGCACCATTGCATATTAAATTGCAGCCTAATTCGCATTATAACATCATATAACCAAAATCTACATTACCGTTCCTAGTATCCACCCACTCCTAGTGCATAATGTCAGTATCCCCCACCCATTCTTACTAGCGTCATCCAGGTATCCCTTGCCCCACCTCCCTCCTCTGTCATAATATCATGTGACAGCACCGCCCAATAGAACGGTCCGAATGTCATGACGTCACTCACAGGTCCTTGAGAAACCAAATAAAGGAGGACAGATGCCAACATGGGTACAGACAGGCTACTGGAGCATATATTGAATGTGTAACTGTCCCCTAAACTGCCTATTCCTGAATCTTATATCCACCAATCTCCACCTAATTCCTCCTATAGCGCAATACGGGTATCCTCGACCCCGCCTGCTTCCCCCGGCGTGCGTCTCTTGGGGCACCATCACTCCGCCCCCACGACGTCACCCACAGGTCCTTAGGAGGCGCGGTGGTGGAGAGCCAGATCACGCCACTAGGCGCAAGTTACAGTATACAAGGTTTCAAATCAAATTCAATATTAAGCCCTCCTGGTTGTAGGGTCCCTAATTGATAGATCCACTCCACCTCTTTCTTATTAATCTGTGCCAAAGCATCCCCTCCTCGCCAGTGATGTTTAACACTTTCTACTCCCACAAATGTTAAACCTCGCGGATTTTTTTCATGCTTTAATTTAAAATGTGCTGATACGCTGTGGGTCATCAGGCCTTTTTTTATATTACGTAGATGTTCCTGTATTCTGACTTTCAGTTTCCTGACCGTCCTGCCCACGTACTGGAGCCCACAAGGGCACTCCAGCACGTATACCATACCCTCTTTTTCACACGAGCAATCACCTCTTATACAGAAATCAGCCCCATTCTTTTTTGATGTTATAAAATTGGTGTATCTCTGCCGTTCTTTCGAATTCCGGTTCTTACATCCTGCGCAAAATCCGCACCAGGTGAATTTTCCTCCATTTTTCTGGGTCTTAATATTTGTTGGGGGGATGGCACTATGCACAAGTTTTGTTCTAATGCTTGCTGCCTTTTTAAATATAAAGGAGGGATTCTTTGGTATCGTTTTTCCTAGTATCGGGTCATTCTTTAGAATAGCCCAATTCTTTTTTACCATTTTCTTAATGTTGTCGGACATGGAGCAAAATTTGGTTACAAAGGAGAATCTATAGTCCCTATCCACCTTTTTGTTAATCTCTATAGTTAGTTCCTTTCCTCCCACTTTTTCTAGCTCCACACTCTGTATACACTCATCCAGAACAGCCTCATTATAACCTCTCTCCAAAAACCTATCTTTTAGTACCCCGCATTGTGTCCTATAGTCGCTCATCACTGTACAGTTACGGGCCATCCTCTTAAACTGACCTTTCGGTATGTTCTTGAGCCATGGGCCGTAATGGCAGCTCTTGGTGTCAATGTAGGAGTTCACATCTGTTTCCTTAAAATAGGACTTGGTCATGTAACGGCCATCTTCTATCCGTATGCACAGGTCTAGAAAGTTAACACTCTCATTACTGATATCCCCCACAAATCGTAGGTTCCAGTCATTATTGTTCAGTTGGTCAATGAACAACTCGAGTCCCTCTCTTCCTCCTTCCCACACTAGGAGACAGTCATCGATGTACCTCCTCCAGAAGGTCAGTTTGCCTCCTGCGGTGTCCGCTCCTAGCGTGGGAAGGATGGCACTCTCCTCCCATGCACCCATAAAAATATTTGCAAAACTGGGGGCGAATTTCGCCCCCATCGCAGTACCAATGCACTGTACGTAATATGAGTCCCTGAACCAAAAATAGTTATGATCGAGGCAATAACTGAGGCATCCTAAAATAAAATCTCTCTGTGGGTCCCCTATTCTTTCATCATTCCTAATCCTACTTTCTACCGCCTCCATCCCTAATTTTTTTGGGATGACAGTGTACAGGGATGCCACGTCAATTGTGGCCATCCATGTATTCACAGTTGGGGGACTTAGGCCTTCAATAAGATCTAACACGGGACTCATATTACGTACAGTGCATTGGTACTGCGATGGGGGCGAAATTCGCCCCCAGTTTTGCAAATATTTTTATGGGTGCATGGGAGGAGAGTGCCATCCTTCCCACGCTAGGAGCGGACACCGCAGGAGGCAAACTGACCTTCTGGAGGAGGTACATCGATGACTGTCTCCTAGTGTGGGAAGGAGGAAGAGAGGGACTCGAGTTGTTCATTGACCAACTGAACAATAATGACTGGAACCTACGATTTGTGGGGGATATCAGTAATGAGAGTGTTAACTTTCTAGACCTGTGCATACGGATAGAAGATGGCCGTTACATGACCAAGTCCTATTTTAAGGAAACAGATGTGAACTCCTACATTGACACCAAGAGCTGCCATTACGGCCCATGGCTCAAGAACATACCGAAAGGTCAGTTTAAGAGGATGGCCCGTAACTGTACAGTGATGAGCGACTATAGGACACAATGCGGGGTACTAAAAGATAGGTTTTTGGAGAGAGGTTATAATGAGGCTGTTCTGGATGAGTGTATACAGAGTGTGGAGCTAGAAAAAGTGGGAGGAAAGGAACTAACTATAGAGATTAACAAAAAGGTGGATAGGGACTATAGATTCTCCTTTGTAACCAAATTTTGCTCCATGTCCGACAACATTAAGAAAATGGTAAAAAAGAATTGGGCTATTCTAAAGAATGACCCGATACTAGGAAAAACGATACCAAAGAATCCCTCCTTTATATTTAAAAAGGCAGCAAGCATTAGAACAAAACTTGTGCATAGTGCCATCCCCCCAACAAATATTAAGACCCAGAAAAATGGAGGAAAATTCACCTGGTGCGGATTTTGCGCAGGATGTAAGAACCGGAATTCGAAAGAACGGCAGAGATACACCAATTTTATAACATCAAAAAAGAATGGGGCTGATTTCTGTATAAGAGGTGATTGCTCGTGTGAAAAAGAGGGTATGGTATACGTGCTGGAGTGCCCTTGTGGGCTCCAGTACGTGGGCAGGACGGTCAGGAAACTGAAAGTCAGAATACAGGAACATCTACGTAATATAAAAAAAGGCCTGATGACCCACAGCGTATCAGCACATTTTAAATTAAAGCATGAAAAAAAAAATCCGCGAGGTTTAACATTTGTGGGAGTAGAAAGTGTTAAACATCACTGGCGAGGAGGGGATGCTTTGGCACAGATTAATAAGAAAGAGGTGGAGTGGATCTATCAATTAGGGACCCTACAACCAGGAGGGCTTAATATTGAATTTGATTTGAAACCTTGTATACTGTAACTTGCGCCTAGTGGCGTGATCTGGCTCTCCACCACCGCGCCTCCTAAGGACCTGTGGGTGACGTCGTGGGGGCGGAGTGATGGTGCCCCAAGAGACGCACGCCGGGGGAAGGAGGCGGGGTCGAGGATACCCGTATTGCGCTATAGGAGGAATTAGGTGGAGATTGGTGGATATAGGATTCAGGAATAGGCAGTTTAGGGGACAGTTACACATTCAATATATGCTCCAGTAGCCTGTCTGTACCCATGTTGGCATCTGTCCTCCTTTATTTGGTTTCTCAAGGACCTGTGAGTGACGTCATGACATTCGGACCGTTCTATTGGGCGGTGCTGTCACATGATATTATGACAGAGGAGGGAGGTGGGGCAAGGGATACCTGGATGACGCTAGTAAGAATGGGTGGGGGATACTGACATTATGCACTAGGAGTGGGTGGATACTAGGAACGGTAATGTAGATTTTGGTTATATGATGTTATAATGCGAATTAGGCTGCAATTTAATATGCAATGGTGCGGCAACATAAGGATAGAAATGTGGTTTGTTTAATTTATAATAGAGGGAACTGATCCCCTATTTTTATTTCATTAATGTTTTATATGTTTTATGTATGAATTTATGACTCTCATAAAGGAGGAAGGAACCTTCCTTATTTTTATATCTAATGTGTTTGTGAAAGCATAAAGGAACAACAATGACAAATTAAGTATGTGAGATGTACAACTGTTTTAGTAACTGCTGCATGTTCCGGAACCTTACTGGTTAACTGATTAAGAGCAGCTGGGCTATTTAAGGGCCGGAGTGCAAGCATGCACAGCAGATGCCCCTGAGGAAGCGAGACAGCGAAACCCGGGTCGGGCAGGAACCTGACGTTCTGATATCTTGTATTATATGCTTTTTGTCTACCAACTCTTGTGAGTATAATAAAACCTTTTAAGAAAAAATTGCAAAGGGTGCTTCACTATTCTGCCTATCCCATTTAAACCCTTAGAGGAGGAGATCTTTTGAAGATTGGATCCTTTGGGTGTTGGGAGAAAGGGGCTCATCCTCTGCCATCCACGTTTATCGGGAGACTTGGTCCAGAGCAGCGCGGTTCCAAAACCCTTCATATTGTATTCACCAGTGTGTATGACCTACCACACTACTCCGGGACCAGCAGCAGCGCAAGTAATTTGTCGGTGTTGGGACACAGGACTGACTTTTCATTTTGTGAAGTAACTTGTTTGATATGTGATCAGGACAGGTTTTGTGTGAACTTAGGCTACTTTCACACTAGCGTTCGGAGCGGATCCGTCTGATGTTTCATCAGACGGATCCGCTCCGATAATGCAGACGTTCGCATCCGTTCAGAACGGATCCGTCTGCATTATTACTTAGAAAATTTTCTAAGTGTGAAAGTTGTCTGAGCGGATCCGTTCAGACTTTACATTGAAAGTCAATGGGGAACGGATCCGCTTGAAGATTGAGCCATATTGTGTCATCTTCAAGCGGATCCGTCCCCATTGACTTACATTGTAAGTCTGGACGGATCCGCTCGCCTCCGCACGGCCAGGCGGACAACCCGAACGCTGCAAGCAGCGTTCAGGTGTCCGCTCGCGGAGCGGAGGCTGAGCGCTGGCAGGCGGATGCATTCTCAGTGGATCCGCCTCCACTGAGAATGCATTGGGGCCAGACGGATGCGTTCAGGGCCGCTCGTGAGCCCCTTCAAACGGTGCGCACGAGCGGACACCCGAACGCTAGTGTGAAAGTAGCCTTAATGGGACAGCGGCCATTTTGTTCACCCTGATGATTGCTCCCCAGACAAAACGAGCAATTATAGATAATGAAAGGTATTTGAGAATATATTTATAATAAGTAATATTTAAGTATTTTAATTTTCTTAATTCCCGGTGAACCCCTTTAAAAACTAAACTTCAGACAGAAAGGCCCACAAACAAACAGCAACTGAAAACCGCTGCAGTAAGGGCCTGGCAGAGCATTAAAAAGGAGGAAACACAGCGTCTTCTGGTGATGTCCATGAGTTCAAGACTTCAGACAGTCATTGCCAACAAAGGGTTTTCAACCAAGTATTAGAAAGTAACATTTTATTTACAATTATTTAATTGTCCAATTACTTTTGAGCCCCTGAAATGAAGGGATTGAGTTTAAAAAATGCTTTAGTTCCTCACATTTTTATGCAATCATTTTGTTCAACCCACTGAATTAACCCCTTAAGGACTCAGCCCTATTTCACCTTAAGGACTTGGCCATTTTTTGCAAATCCGACCAGTGTCACTTTAAGTGCTGATAACTTTAAAACAACTTTGACTTATCCAGGCCATTCTGAGATTGTTTTTTTGTCACATATTGTACTTCATGACACTGGTAAAATGAAGTAAAAAAAAAATCATTTTTATTTATAAAAAAATTGCAAATTTACCAAAAAAACGAAAAAAATTGCAAATTTCCAAGTTTCAATTTCTCTACTTCTACAATACATAGTAATACCTCCAAAAATAGTTATTACTTTACATTCCCCATATGTCTACTTCATGTTTGGATCATTTTGGGAATGATATTTTATTTTTTGGGGATGTTACAAGGCTTAGAAGTTTAGAAGCAAATCTTGAAATTTCTCAGAAATTTTCAAAAACCCAATTTTTAGGGACCAGTTAAGGTCTGAAGTCACTTTGCGAGGCTTACATAATAGAAACCACCCAAAAATGACCCCATTCTGGAAACTACACCCCTCAAGGTATTCAAAACTGATTTTACAAACTTTGTTAACCCTTTAGGTGTTCCACAAGAATTAATGGAAAATAGAGATACAATTTCAAAATTTCACTTTTTTGGCAGATTTTCCATTTTAATATTTTTTTTCCAGTTACAAAGCAAGGGTTAACAGCCAAACCAAACTCAATATTTATGGCCCTGATTCTGTAGTTTACAGAAACACCCCATATGTGGTCATAAACTACTGTACGGGCACACGGCAGGGCGCAGAAGGAAAGGAATGCCATACGGTTTTTGGAAGGCAGATTTTGCTGGTCTGGTTTTTTTGACACCATGTCCCATTTGAAGCCCCCCGGATGCAACCCTAGAGTAGAAACTTAATAAAAGTCACCCCATCTAAGAAACTACACCCCTCAAGGTATTAAAAACAGATTTTACAAACGTTGTTAACCGTTTAGGTGTTCCATAAGAGTTATTGGAAAATGGAGATGAAATTTCAGAATTTCAATTTTTGGGCAAATTTTCCATTTTTCCCAGTAACAAAGCAAGGGTTAACAGCCAAACAAAACTCAATCTTTATGGCCCTCATTCTGTAGTTTACAGAAACACGCCATATGTGGTCGTAAACTGCTGTACGGGCACACGGCAGGGCGCAGAAGGAAAGGAATGCCATACTGTTTTTGGAAGGCAGATTTTGCTGGACTGTTTTTTTTTTTACACCATGTCCCATTTGAAGCCCCCCTGATGTGCCCCTAGAGTAGAAACTCCAAAAAAGTGACCCCATTTTAGAAACTACGAGATAGGATGGCAGTATTGTTGGTACTAGTTTAGGGTACATATGACTTTTGGTTGCTCTATATTACACTTTTTGTGAGGCAAGGTAACAAGAAATAGCTGTTTTGGCACTGTTTTTATTTTTTGTTATTTACAACATTCATCTGACAGGTTAGATCATGTGATATTTTTATAGACCAGGTTGTCACGGATGCGGCGATACCTAATATGTATACTTTTTTTTTATTTATGTAAGTTTTACACAATGATTTCTTTTTGGAAACAAAAGAAATCATGTTTTAGTGTTTCCATAGTCTGAGAGCCATAATTTATTTTCTCAGTTTTTGGGCAATTACCTTGGGTAGGGTATGATTTTTGCGGGATGAGATGGTTGCTATTACACTTTTTGTGATTTAAGGTGACAAAAAATTGTTTATTTAGCACTGTTTTTTTTTTTTTTTTACGGTGTTTATCTGAGGGGTTAGGTCATGTGATATGTTTATAGAGCCGGTCGATACGGACGCGGCGATACCTAATATTTTACCTAATATAACTTTTTTTTTTCCTATTTTTTATCAATTTTTTTTACTTTATTTGTGGAAAATGATGTTTTTGTTTATTTTTACTTGAAACTTTACATTTTTTTGGGGGGAAACTTTATTTTTTCACCTTTTTTTACTTTATTTTTTGTCCCACTTTGGGACTTCAACTTTTGGGGGTCTAATCCCTTTTACAATGCATTCCAATACTTCTGTATTGGAATGCATTGGCTGTATGAGCCCCCCCGGCATTGTGACAGGATGCCCGCTGAATGATTTCAGTGGACATCCTGTTCCGATTAACCCCCGTTGCGCCGCAATGTAATTTTAAACTTAGGACGTACCGGTACGCCCTGGGGACTTAAGGACTCGGCAAACATGGCGTATCGATACGTCTTAAGTCCTTAAGGGGTTAAAGCTGAAAGTCTGAACTTCAACTGCATCTGAATTGTATTGTTCAAAATCCATTGTGGTAATGTACAGAATAAAAATTGGAAAAATGTTGTCTCTGTCCAAATATATATGGTCCTAACTGT
Source organism: Bufo bufo (assembly GCF_905171765.1). NCBI lineage: Eukaryota > Metazoa > Chordata > Amphibia > Anura > Bufonidae > Bufo > Bufo bufo. Next base: position 239,412,092 of record NC_053394.1, read on the forward strand.
ATATCGGATGAACAAGACTCTTTATCAGAAAAACATAGCTGTTTTCTTATTTTAAAAAAAACAGTGCCATGCTTGTGAATCGGTTTGAACAAACATCAGTGACCACTGCAAGGGAAATGAATAGAGGGGCTGCAACCTCCCCTAGCAATAGCATATGGTTACCAGCTGGTTTCATGATAAAAAGATGTTGGAGTGGCATTCCAATATTATAAATGGTGCATAACCAGGCTCAAATACTCATTCGATAATCACTGATCTCCTTTTAATTGATTTGACAAAGTTGTAGGCATCCCATTCTGCAGTTTGTAGTGACCACCTTATTTTAGCAGCATTCATTCAACCCAATGAAATAGTACGGGACATAGTCACTAAACTGGCTGCCATGCAACATTTGGTAGCACCAATTGATCTTTCACATGGAAAAGAATGTGGTGTTATTGGGGTGGCTCTGAATGTACATGAACAAAATTTGTCTCTGTAGTTGTATAGAGTGAAATCCAGCACTGAAGTAATCAAATTGTATGGTAGCATTTGACAGAAAGACCCTTGACATTAACCAAAGATTACATGCTGTTCATAACCATCCACAAATAGAAGAGGAAAGCATCTGCATAGCTAAAATACTACTCTGAGTAATAGATAGAAAATGTGAGGATTACTCTTTTATCCAGTAAGACTTGTAGAGGTTTTATGGCTGCTAGCCGATCAAGAGAGACATTTTCCCCAAGGACATTGTATGTTATGTTAAGCCTCAGTGTTCCAGTGCAAGAATTTTGTGTCACCTGGTATTTCTATGCTTTATTACTCTACAGTAAAAGTGAAACCTGGTTGATTGAACCATTGGAAAAGTGATAATTGCATTGATTTAGCATTTATTTAATGCAAATAGTGTAGGAATTAGAGATGAGCAAACTTCTTCAAATTAGTTTCTTGTCCGATTCTGAAATTTTTTCAAAAGAATCATGGTGAAACAGAAGTGCTCCAAATGACCTGAAAATTGGTATTTGACTCTTTGAGGTCTTCTAGGACAGACTTTTTTTTCTCTCTGGTTGTCCTTAGTGTGACACTAACATTTATACCTATGGGTAAACATATGGTTGGCAGTGTTAAAAAACAGAATGTTTGAAAACACACTGAACCATCGCATTTATGCTTTTTAAAATAAAAAAAGGTTCCAAACCTTGTCCCTTATTGGGGACAGATGGTTTTTAAACACAGTGTTATCAGGAAAAAAACAAACTGTGTCTTGTTGGGAACAAGCATCCAAAAAGATACCTGTCCCTGTACACACAAGTGTTAGTGTATCATAAGAAACAGTGGTTTGTTCTGCAAAAGCCTAGAAATAGTCTCCCTTTTATTTGGGTGCAGCAGCAATACAGTATGGATCTGGAAAGGATAAGGTCTAAGTTGTGTATGGGTAATAGTGTCATGTAACAGCAAAAGTAGTGGCAGCAGTGCAGAACAGCATGAAACTGACTAGACAGTAGATGTGTGCGGCTGCCTAAGGGCAGTAGTAGTGGTAGCTACAGTGCTGCCCATAATTATTCATACCCCTGGAAAATTTTGACTTAAAGTTACTTTTATTCAACCAGCAAGTAATTTTTTGACGGGAAATGACATAGGTGTCTCCCAAAAGATAATTAGACGATGTACAAGAGGCATTATTGTGGAAAAAAAACATTTCTCAGCTTTTATTTACATTTGAGCAAAAAATGCAAGATGTTCCGCACTGTGGAAAATCTCAGAGGACGTGGTCGGATGCCAAAAGTGACACCTGTGTTGGCCAGGAGGATAGTTAGAGAGGTGAAAAAGAATTCAAGGATCACCACCAAGGCCATCCTGGTGAATCTGGGCTCTGCTGGTGGCAATGTCTCAAGGCAGACAATCCAACGGACACTGCACATTGCAGACCAAGGAGGACGCCACTTCTCCAGATAAGGCACACAAAAGCTCGCTTGGCCTTTGCAAAAGCTCATCTGGACAAAGAAGAAGACTTCTGGTCTTCTGTGTTATGGTCAGATGAAACAAAAATTTTATTGTTTGGTCACAATGATGTTTCCTTCATTTGGCGTAAAAAAGGAGAATCCTTCAACCAAAAGAACACTATCCCCACTGTCAAACATGGTGGTGAGAACCTAATGCTTTGGGGGTGTTTTTCAGCCAATGGACCAGGAAACCTAATCACAGTAAACGGCACCATGAAAAAAGAGCAATACATGAGGATTCTCAAAGAGAACATCAGGCAGTCTGCAGCGAAACTTGGCCTTGGGCACCAGTGGACATTTCAGCATGACAATGACCCAAAACACACAGCAAAAGTGGTGAAGAAATGTGTAATGGATCTCCTGGCACCCCGACCGGGTACCTCCGTCGAGAGATGCTCCTAGTGCTTCCCGAGGACTCCAAGCACTCCACTTGACACCGTAAGCACTGCAGACCCCACGAACCGCCGAAGCTTGGTTGAGGTCTCGCCGTCTCCTACCCACCCTGGACCTACGACAAGGCTCCAGGCTCCAGTGGGTGAACCTCTCCTAAATCCAGAGAGCAGGAACAGCTCTTACAAGAGCTAGTAGTTATAGCCAGGGGAGTATACAGCGTATAGCAATCCCCATACACATGAGACGAGGCTCTATGTTGAATGTAAAACAGGAACTCTTTATTGAACACACAGCATTGACTTATACACATTTTCCAACAAGGTTACCACCCCCGTGGACCTGGTTGGGAACTGAGGACATGACCTAGCAGCCAATCCTTTACAGCTTTACAGTTTAAACACTCCCATACAATATCCTCCCCTCTGCCTGTGATACAATTACCTTACACAATGGGTTGATGTAATTATCACAGGCAGGAGAATACACAATGTCTTCTGTCCTGGAGACAACTGAGGAGTAATTCGATTATCTCTCAGGACAAAGGGAAATCGCCAATGCACACGTGGGGACAATAGGACAGACATCACTATTCAAATATACAATGTCCCAACCATTACAGTAAATATAGACATTTAACATATCCCCGGATGGCTTGGATCTGAGCACTCAATATATCCAAACAGCACTCAGATGCCACAAACACAGTCAAATCGCCATGGGGTTTAAGTTTAGCATGGGCTGATGAGAGGGCCCATAATCCTGGGGCAAGAGGCTGGCAACCAGGCTTCTCCACCACCCAGTGGCGAGGTTGGTTTCGCCACAAAATGGTTAGCAGACAACAACATTAACGTTTTGGAGTGGCCCAGCCAGAGTCCAGACTTGAATCCAATTCAGAATCTGTGGAGAGAGCTAAAGATCAGGGTGATGGCAAGAAGACCCTCCAACCTGAAAGATTTGGAGCTCATTGCTAAAGATGAATGGGCAAAAATACCTGTGGAGACATGCAAAAAGCTGATTGATTGCTGTAATTATTGAGAAGGGTATGAATGATTTTGGACTGGACACTTTTTGCTCAAATGTAAATAAAAGCTGAGAAATGTTTTTTTTTCCACAATAATGCCTCTTGTACATCGTCTTATTATCTTTTGGGAGACCCCTATGTCATTTCCCGTCAAAAAATTACTTGCTGGTTGAATAAAAGTAACTTTAAGTCAAAATTTGCCTGGGGTATGAATAATTATGGGCAGCACTGTAAGTATGGGTAATGGTAGTGACAATAGGGCAATTAGCAGCAGGGAGTAGCAGCTGCAGCAGTGGCACAGCATCAGCTATACAGTATAGAACATGATGGTAGATGGGCAGACAGCAGCAGTGATGGAGCTGGTGATAAATAGCCACCGTTAGCAATGGAAGATCTGTTCATGAGACACAACAAGAGATGTGTGAAAACTCTGACATGATTCATTTATGACAAAAGTGATGTTTTCTTAACAGGTGGAGGGCAATATTTGGCCATTTGGGTGCAAAGATACCACATTCTGTACTGATCGAGATGACACAGAAAGCTGGACAAGACAGCGCAGAGAAAACAAACTGGGGCAGTTCAGGCCACTGTTCCAATCTGGCCACCCAGGTCCATGGGGACAAGGAACACGGTATGCGCCGGAGAAAGGCAAGAGTCTCGGTAAGATTGAACCTGGTTGCCCAGACGATACATTTCTGTTTGCTGATTTGTGTCAGCCTCAGTAGGGGGGGGGGGGGGGGACGTTTCCCCGGGTGCATAATTTTAGGGGGTGCTAGCAGGGCCGCACCACCAATTAGGCAAAGTAAGGCGATCACCCCAAGCAGGGCGCGGCCCTGATCACAAGTGGGGGGTGGCGACAGGACACAGGGAGATGAGCGCTTCCATTGTGGAAGCGCTCATCCCCATAGTCATCTGTATCGCCGTTTCGTCCTCAGGACAGCGATACAGATGGCTGTGTTGCGGCGGGGCAGGGGAGGGAGAGGCATCTCCCTTCCCCGTTCCTCTGATAGGCTGCAGGCCTAGTGTCTGCAGCCTATCAGAGGCTGGTGCAGGCGGCGCGATGATGCCTTTGCGCCGCCTGAGCCGTACAAGCCGGGACACAGGCCAGAATAGGCCTGCATCGCATCGCTGCCATGGAGGTAAGTATAAGTGTTTATTTTTTTATATGGTACAATACTGGTTACTGGCACATGATTGGGGGGCCATCTATGGGGGGGCGGCACTTGTTACTGGCACACGATTGGGGGCAATTGTTACTGGCACATGATTGCGGGGCCATCTATGGGAGGCACTTACTTCTCACTGGCACATGATTGGGGGGCACTTCTCACTGGCACATGATTGGGGGGGTCTATGGGGCACATATTACTGGCACATTATTGGGGGGCACTGTGGGGGCATCTATGGGGACACATCTTACTGGCACATTATTTCGGGCACTGTGGGGGCATCTATGGGGGCACTTCTTACTGGCACATTATTGGAGGCACTTTTTACTGGCACATTATTGGGTGGCAATATGGGGGCACTTCTTACTGGCACATTATTGGGGTCATCTACTGAGGCCACAAAGGAGTATTTTATATGGGGGGCTCTGTATAGGGACATTTTATACTGGGGTACACTATGGTGGGTACTATGGAGAAGGGGAGAGAGGAGTACTATGGGGTCATCTACGGGGGCACTAAGAAGGTTTTTTTTATACTTGCAAATTATGGGGGAAACTGAGAGAATCTACTGAGGCACTATATATGGGGAATTTTATACTGGTACATTATGAGGGGCACTAGGAGAAAGGGGGAGAGGAGCACTATAAGGGCATTTACTGGGGGCACTATATAGGGGTATTTTATACTGGCACATTATGGGGGCACTATGGGGACATTATCTCAACTGGGGGCATTAAAAGGGGGTATTTTTTGTACTGTCACATTATAAGGCGAATTATTACTACTGGGGGGCATTAGGGTGGGCCTTATTACTACTGGGGGTCTAGGGGGAACATGATTACTAGTATGGGCACTATGGGAGCATTATTACTTCTGGGGCACACTGGGGACATGTTGGGTGCACTGTAGGAGCACTATTACTACCATGTCTAGCAGAGAATTATTACTATTGGTGGGACTTTTGGGAGCACTATTACTGTGGAGGTACCCTGTCACAGTCTCAGCTCACCACAATTATTTTTGGGCGATTTTATGTTTACACTATTAGTGTCAGGGGCACTATTTGCTGGGCACAGTTATTTTAGGGCACTGTGTGCCAATAATCATTAAAGGGCACTATCTGCATGGTACTACTATTATCAGGGGATTTATCTGTGTCTGCAGTATAGTATTCAGGAGCACAGCGGCACAGTATTGGGGATGGTAGGATGATTTGTCCAGAAAATAGGAGGAGGATGGAAAAGTAGTAAACTAATATTTTTTTTTGTCAAACTGCAGAGACGAGAAATGGCTGAAAAATGGTGATCTGGTCTGAAGGTCCTAAAGTAGAAAATGAGGAAAGAGGGTAGGAACATCTACATCAAACAGATGTCACTGGATGTAAGAGGTATGTGCGCTGTATTACCCTGGATGTAAGAGGTATGTGCGCTGTATTACCCTGTATGTTCTGTAGTGATGGGAGAGTGGATATAGAATTTGGCCCACACTGTAGCAGCCTAGCCCCAGACTTCAGGTCACACTGTGTGTGTTCTGAAATCTGGAGCCTCACACCCATCTACTACATTATCTGTACACAGAGAGTTATCACCGTGTTATCTGTGGTTTTACATAGGACTGCAGGTGATATCCACTACATTATCTGTAAAAAGGGGCATGGCCAGAGGTTGGGGGGGGGGGCACAATACTTGGCTTGCCCCGGGTGCTGGCAACCCATGCTACGTCACTGGTCAGCCTGGCACTGCAGATGAAATAACTGCTCCATCAAGATAATGAACTGACTGCTACTACGGCTTATGCTCCTTGTGGTAGTGGAGACAGTGGAAGGTGGGTAAAGGAGAGGGGCCTCCTGGTCAGACACCCTTTCAGCAACAGGAAAACATTCCTCCAATTTGTTTTGATATGAAGGTCTAAAAGCACGATTATCCAGCAATCATCAGATTACTTGATGCTAATGATCTGCCTGTCAGTACATAAGCAAGAAAGAAAGCATACAATTTTCCATGCCTGCCAGAAAGCCCAAAGACCCAGTTATTTTTGGCTTCACCCCATTGCAATGATTGGTAGTCATGGCCAGTGTTATTGTCATTATCAGCTTTGTGCTTCTCCACCACCGACTCCTCCTGCTCCACCTTCTCCAGTGGTAACTCTTCATTCTCCTCCATGAGACTTTATCCATGTGGGTCCCTAACAGCTACAATGTGATCAGCAAGATGCATAAGTTGTTCTTCGTCCACCATTCCTTGTTGTAATATAGATATTTGGGGGATAACATCGCTGATGCCACTGTTGTTCCTACTGAGAAATTTGGTGGCCTCTTCAAAAGGCCTGAGTGCACGACAAGCATCTCTGATGAGCTGCCACTGCCTGACCCCAAAACAACATATGCTCCCTGCGGAGGTGGTGTGGTGCATGCTAAAATTATTCACTGCTTCATGATGCTCATGCAGATGCCCCAGCACAAAGTGGAATTCCAGCGAGTTGGAAAGCTGTGCAGTGGCAGACCGTTCTGTCACTACAAATGCTTTAAAAAAAAAAAGCATTACATTATTAAATGTATCATGTGAACCATGCAGGGATCATGTGTTATATGCCCCATATACATCACAGCCATGATGTTCCTGCTACTGTCACTGACCACCTTGCCCAGTTAGTAATGGTGGGGAGACAGCCTGTGGGATATTTGCTGATTGATGCACTTTAGCAACAGATCAGCTGTATGGCTACTCTTGCCCAGGCGTCCATCAACTCTAACATGGCATGCCAACGATTCACTTTACACATACGCCCTGCTTCTGTTGGGGACGGGAGGATGTCCATTGAGGAGCATGTGGAGGAGATGGATAAACGATGGGTGCGGGTACCAGACCACCATAAACATAGAGGTGCCAGTAGGACCGGGCCTCCTTGCTGTAATTCTATATTACCACTGGAGCAATAAACATTGACCCATTGAGCCATGAAAGACATGTATTGTCCCTGCTCCAGGTGTTCACAGCAGCATGCACCTTGCTGAACAGTGACAATTGCAAGGAGTGGCCTAAGCTCCATGGCTTTTTTGGAGAAATAATGGCTTCTAGGTATTTTCCAGCAAGGCTGAGCACACAGAATCAGTTTCCTAAAGGCAGCAGAATCCACTAAGTGGTACAGCAGCGACTGCACCTCCAGCAACTTGGCCAGATGGGAGTTAAGCTTTACACCATTGGATTGCTGGGTGAGTAGAGTTGTTTTCTGGCCACACAATTGCTGATAATGGAGTGGAGGAGGAGTAGTCTGAGCAGGAGAAGCAGTAACTGCTAATGATGATGACAATGAGACTTGTCACTTGGACACAGAAATAGATCTGGCTCTGGCATTTTTGGTGCGACCCTGGGACCCTTGTATATTGGGAGATTGGGGATCCACTGACACCTGTTTGGTACTCTAAAAAGGTATATATGAGTTAGAGATGGACTTCTATGCATGTGGTTCTCTCCATTGTAGTTTATAGAAGTTGTGAAATTCTAAGCAGATATGTCAGGTGGTGTAAAGATTGCAGAGTTTCATTGCATTGAGTTGCGATGTGACATGTGGCCTACTGTGATATGACATTTGAAGAAATCCAACACTTTTGGATTTTTGGTGGCGAGTCGCAAGCAACTTTACCATCCTAGACTGTGACTTGCCTGCAACTTTTTTTTTCTACAGCTAATAATCATGCAACAGTAAATTAAAGACATGTCACACAAATGTGTTGGTGACTTTTTTGAGCCTATTGGTCGAAGTGTGTGCCCAGCCTAATTGCTCCCCTTGGGAGTGGTTCACTGTTACAATATGTCCTTGGAGCAGAAAAGGTTGCGCACCACTGAGGATATAAAATTGCCCAGCATAAAATGCAGCACTAATTGTTGAGTGTACAGTGCAGTACAGTACATAGACAATACAAAAATGGCTGTTCCTTAGAATTAGTGCTCATACATGCTATAGTAACACAGCTCTAAGCAGACCATATTACTCATTCAGTCGAGTGTTTTGTTATAGATTTCCTATAGGAAACTATGCTAAACTGCAGAATGTGTGAATAAGGAAAGGAATCTAGTGTGAAGACACACTACAGGCATACCATTTTCCTGGTGCTGAGGCTGAACACCATATTTACTAAGCCCTGTAAAAAGGTTTGCCGTATATAGTCAGACTACATTCGCATTCCCGAACTGAGCATCCATCACAGAATTAATTAAAAATATTGGAAAAAAAAGTCCTGTATGCAAGACTTTTTTCTCAGCTAATAAAGCTTTCTTCCCAACGAAAACCAAATGAATCCTATTATAGTCAATGGGGTTTGTTAAGCTCAGTTTGCTTCAGTTATGTGCGGAATCCCGCATTTCTGTTATTTTTGTTGTTCTGCTCCTATAATGGAGCATAATAACAGAAATAAACACTGATGTGAAAAGGCCCTGTAAATGTGCTGCACTGTGTTTAGACCATGTACATCTCTTACATTTAGACCATTTTCTACGCCTAAAACAGGCGTACAAAATGATAAATGATATGAGCCTTCTGGCCCTTCCCCACCCACGCCACGCCCACTTTTTTAGACGTGCCATTTTTTGTCTTTCTTACTTTTCTTCAAAAACATATCATGCGATAGCTCTTGGCATTTTTTCAGGCATTTTGACAACACCTTATAGGGGAAAAATATCCACAAGGAAAACACTAGTGGCAAGGCACAGTGTGCAAGAAAAATGCCACAAAAAATGTGCCAAAAAATGCAGGTGCAAAAAGAAAATTCAGGTGTGTAGGGGCTCTCAAAGGGTTTCTTTTTTTTAAATTCCACCAAAGTCTGCAGCTGAGGTACCTGTGGCAAAATACATACTCATCTGCTCCCTGTGCTGTGTTCATGCTCTCTAGCTCTCTTCACTGGTCTTCCGGTCCCTCTCTATAGGCTTCCAGATGGACAGAGTCACATGCGTTGCTGCAGTCAATGACTGACCTCAGCAGTGACGTGCCTCTAAGCAGCATCCAGAAGATGGAGACTGGAAGACCTCTAAATTGAGCCAGGTAGCAGGAATGAAGCAGCGGTGGGTAGGTGAGTTTAGATTTTTCAACAGGCACTACAGGCTGAAATTTTGTATAATAAGAAAGTCAGTTCCGAATAGTCAATCCTACTTTGAGCGCTGCAGGTTTCAGGCGTGGTATGCATGTACAGTTGCAAGAAAAAGTATGTGAACCCTTTGGAATGATATGGATTTCTGCACAAATTGGTCATAAAATGTGATCTGATCTTCATCTAAGTCACAACAATAGACAATCACAGTCTGCTTATACTAATAACACACAAAGAATTAAATGTTACCATGTTTTTATGGAACACACCATGTAAACATTGTTGTGACTTAGATGAAGATCAGATCACATTTTATGACCAATTTGAGCAGAAATCCATATAATTCCAAAGGGTTCACATACTTTTTCTTGCAACTGTATTTATGCATTTGTGTTAAAGTAAAAAATATATATATATTTGTATATATAAATATAAGCTAAAAAAAGATTGCGATTCCTCAGTGGATGATACCTTTTAATGGCTAACTGAAAAGATGGCAAAATTGCAAGCTTTCGAGGTTACTTGGGCCTTTTCATCAAGTGTCTCTTAAGACAGTATCTGAACATCGACATATTTATACAACAACGTACATAGGAATAATGAGGTAAATGAGACAAGTTATGTATGTAAATATGTGAATGTTTAGATACTGTCTTAAGAGACTCCTGGTTTAAAGGCCCAAGTAGCCTTGAAAGCTTGCAATTTTTTCATCATCTTTTCAGTTAGCCATTAAAAGGTACAACCACTGAGGAATCTCAATCTTTTTTTTATCTTGTATTCATTCAGAAAGTCTTTAGGCCCTTTAATTTTTTTTCTCATTTTCTTAAGTTGGGGCCTTGTGCTAAAATAAAATAAAATAAAAAGTCCCCCCCTCCAATCAATCTGCGCTCAATATCACTTTAATGAGAAAATGAAAACAGAATTTTATAAAAGTTTGCAAATTTATTTAAAAAGAAAACCAAACATATTGCATTGATATTAGTATTCAGACCCTTTGCTATGACACTTGAAATTTAGCTCTGAGGACCTCCTATTTATCTTCGTCATCTTTGAGATTTTTCTACACCTTCATTGGAGTCCATCTGTGATAAAATCAGTTGATTCGGATGTGATTTGGAAAAACACACCCCGTCTATATAAGGTCTCACAGCTGAGAATGCAAAAACCAAGCCATGAGGAGGAAAGAACTGCCTGTAGAGTTGAAAGACAGGATTGTGTGGAGGCACAGATCTGGAGAAGGACACAAAAAAATGTGCTGCACTGAAAGTTCCCAAGAGGCCTCCATATGTCTTAAATGGCAGAAGTTTGGAACAACCAGAACTCTTCCTAGAGCTGGGCAAACTAAGTTATTGGGGGAGAAGGGCCTTAGTAAGAAAGGTGACCAAGAACCCAATGGTCATTCTGGTTGAGCTCCAAAGATACTGTGTGCAGATGGGAGAATTTCCAGAAAGTCAACAATCACTGCAGCATTCCACCAATAGGGGCTTTATAACAGAGTGGCCAGAAAAAAGCCACATAAAAGACACATGAAAAGCTTTCTGGAGTATGCAAAAAGCACCTAAAAGGGTCTCAGACTTTGAGAAACAGGAATCTCTGGTCTGATGAAACCAAGATTGATCTTTTATAGACTCAATTCTAAGTTTTATGTCTGGAGCAAACCAGACACTGCTCATCACCTGCCGAATACCATAACTACAGTGAAGCAAGATGGTGGAAGCATCGTGCTGTGGGGGTGTTTTACAACAGCTGGAATTGGGAAAGCTGAAAGGAGCACAGAGATATTCGTAATGAAAACCTGATTCAGAGTGCTCTCGACCTCAGAATAGGCCGAAGTTTTACCTTCCAACAAAATAATGACTGGCACACAGCCGAGACAACACAGGAATGGCTTAGGGACAACTCTGTGAATGTCTATTAGTGGCCAAGCCAGAGCCCTTCCGGGCAATAAGGCTCACCTGAAATGGCGAACTGCTGTGAAGAAGTATCATCTGTGGTTCTTAAGTGTGCTCACATAGACTGGATTAAATGTTTAACCGTGTGCATCCGGCAGAATGGTGGACACATAGAAATGTCATGTAAAGCACTTTAGGATACATTAACCTCACTTAACTCAGAAACAGGTAAAGATAGGTCAAAACTGACACTTCCAGTGTGTTTCTGAGTCAATTCTAGCCAAGACTGATATATCACATGACCCTCTTCCCATTGGAAAAACATGAGCTAAATAGAATATTGCAGATTTCAAAATGACAGCTGAAAACTTTTCCACCACCAAATAACACATTGGAAGTCACTTTTCTACCAATTACACCAGTTAAGAGGGTCTGTCCAGATGTTTGCCTCTCCCTGTATATATATATATATATTTATATTTATATATAGATATACACAGGAAGAGGCAAACATAATATATATACATATTATATATAAATATATATATATATATAAAAAAGGGAAAGTAGCGGCGGCACTGGAAACAAGCAATATGGGTGCTATGTCCAGGGATATTGCTGCTTACCCCAGATGTACAGGAACGAAGAAAGGACAGCACTCCAAGTAAAAATATACTGGTCTTTAATCACCCATGCAGATGGCAACGTTTCAGCTCCAAACAAGAGCCTTTTTCAAGCTAGAAAAAGGCTCTTGTTTGGAGCTGAAACGTTGCCATCTGCATGGGTGATTAAAGACCAGTATATTTTTACTTGGAGTGCTGTCCTTTCTTCGTTCCTATATATATATATATATATATATATATATATATATGTAAAGCGCTGTCTCTTTTATATTTTTCATTAGGGAAAATCCCTGAAAATATGGGTATCTATTGAAATCTTTCCATCCAATCTATCTCTTACTTTCCCTATACCTATTCATGGTAATGAACACTTTGTACATAGTGGTAACTAGGATTTCTTCTCCCTAGAATTTAGTTTGCACTTAGGCGCACAGCATCCAGGGCATATAGCCCGCCAGCTCCCCGACTACATCATTAGCATGTCTAACTTCAATTCTACTATTGCATTCTTTTATATATTTCTGTAGAGTAAAGTTTAGGATTCTCCAGTTTCTTTTACTGTACATAGTGTCACACCTCTTTCATAGAGAACTATTCTGCCATGTTTCCTAGCTCTAAAATATCCGCCTGCTATATTATCTACTGAGATATATTAAGAACACGATGGAGCCTGTAAGCAGATAGTCATATAGCCATTTTTGGTATGTGTTCAACAGCTGAGCATCTCCTTACAGTCAAACACAGTGTAACAGTATCATTTGGCAAAAAAAGGCCCTGTGTCTGTTTTAATCCTCTGAACCTCATCGCTGCACGTCATCTGACATTTTTAAGGTAGAACAGGAGGCTAACATTTAGAGAAAGATCAAATTTATGATCTGTGGAAGAAGTTGGAAAAAGCAATCCATTATAAAGTGGAAGTGCATTCATTCAGAACTGCCTGGATATATACAAAGGCACATAGTCCAGATGTTTGGTTTTATTATAATGGCTTGGCAAGTTGGCAGCAGTGATACCCATTTGGAGTATATAGTCAAGTTAGCTTAGGAATCCATTACCAGATCCCACAGCAAACAGTACAGTGAACCTTGTAGTAGACTCGGCACAATTATGTTACTCATATAGTGTGGAAACACTGTAAATGTATTTATAATAAAGGGAGAATGTTCGTTTAGAAGCAGCAAGGATATTGTAAGTCTTAAAGAAGTTTTCCAAGGGAATTATTATAGTTTTATTCTGTTCTGGTACTACTCCAGTCTCTACTCATCTCCGCTTCCTGGTTCCAAGTTCAACACGAAGTAACTTGGACTGCCCATCCAGCCAATCACCATCTGAGGTGGGTCACTGCAGCAGCCAATCCAAACCACTTCCTAGGTGGAGCCCAGGAGAGCAGCAGGGATCAGAACATCATTGGATCATCATCGAAAAAATTGCACCAGCATGGGAACTGTGAAGTGAGTAATGATTTTTTTTTTTTTTTTTTTGTTTTAACCTATTTGCTCTGTCCCCCTTTTTTTTTTTACTATTATTTCCTTGGAAAACCTCTTTTTCAGTTTTTTTTATTAAAAACTGTATGTATTTTTTTAAATTGCTGTAAATACCCTAATATTTTTTTGCAATAGGCCCTTTCTGTAGCGCTTTTCACTGCAGCACATGCAAAATACGTATACTAAAGCCATTTATGTGGTATATGGGTTCTGATTTCTACAATATATGCTGCAGTGTGCACACATCACTGCTCCTATTTGTGCCTATTATGCCGAAATCTCTGCATGGCACATGAGTGCAGGATCCCCTGCACTGATGTGCCATGCCAGGCTTTAGCCGAGTAGAATGAAGACAAGCAGGAGCAGTGATGTGCTAGGCAGGGGTTTCAACGGCACAGACAGGAACTCTGCATACCACATTACTGCTCCTGCCTGTCCTCATTCTAATCTGATAAAGCCTGGCATAGCATATCAGTGCCGGGTATCCTGCAGAGATTTCAGGGGAGCGGGCACAGGCATGAGCTCTGCATAGTACATTGCTGATCCAGCTTACCTTTCACGGATGTGCTATGTAGAGATTGCAGCAGAGCGGGCACTGGCAGGAGCATTGAATTGTGCGCCTACCAGTACAGCACTTGCTGCAGCTAAATATTGTAGAAATCAGAATCCATACACCACACACATGGCTATGGTGTACAGATTCTGTATGTGCTGCAGTGAAAAGCACTACAGCAAGGCCCAGACTTTGCAGGTCTGTTTTGCTACAAAAACCATAAAATCAATTAATAAAATATTTTACTAAATGTATTATTATAGTATTTTTTAACAGTTGAAAAAATTGATTGAAGGTTGAGATACACTTTAATTGTGTATGTCCCATTTGCTTTTGGTGTATTGTAAATAATAAGACATGAATGTATAAATGTTATAAGACATAGATGTATAAAACTGCATTATTTCTATTCTACTGTATGCAAAAGAGTTATCAAGCATGGCAAATCTGTTATGACCTAATAGTGTGAGGGGCAGATGTACTACCACAACCAAATGATGGGAGGTTTGAAAAATGATGGTTGATAATCTAGGGGACATTTCCATCAGGATGGATCCTCAGAGCTATCAGGGAAGAACCAATGATGGTTCCCACAACACTAAGCAATGATCCCTTGTGTAAATGTGGGTACAAGCAGAATTTACAATTAGCAATCATGCAGCCAATTATGATCATTTCTACAGTGGCCTAATCAGAGAAGATCATGGTAAATGACAATTGCCATAATTGGTGAGTGTTTATGGGTTCTTAAGTAGAAATCATTTTTGACCAACTGTTATGGTCAGGGGAAGCAGAGTCTGGCCAGACATTTCCCTTGCATCCGCCACTATAGGGGAAGTGCAGTATTACATAGCAGCTATTCAAATGAATGGCCTAGTCCACTAGAGTGATAGACACTCTACAAGACGTCTGCCCAGTATGATGCCCATTTGTAGTAATAGAGCATAAGAACAGGTTGTCTATATGAGACAACTTCTTAAATGTATTATGACATTGCTACATACAGTTAAGGGCTAGAAAATGTGTAATCTACGCAGTAATGTAAAATATAAGGTAACTACAAAGTAGAAAACATGTTCAAGCTTTAGTCTTTAAGTCAGGCTGGGTGAGAATGGGATGAGCAGTTGTAGTTATGCTGCATCACAGTGACTGGAGAAAGGTTGCAAGTAAACATTGAACAGTATGCAGCACACACACAAGTGCTCCGACCCCTTCAAACTGATGACCGTCAGGGTTACTAGGAGCCAAACCCCCGCCAGTTTGATATTGATGATCTGTCCTGGAGATAGGTCATCCATATTATGAAACTGTACACCCTCTTTAAAGAGGTTATTCCATTACCAACATTTATCACGTATCCACACGAAAGTGATAACTGCATGATCACTGAGGGTGTGACCACTGGGATCCACAGTGATCAGAAGAACAGGGTGTGTCAAAGTCACACGGGGACTCTTTAACCCCCGTTCTCAGCAGTTGGACCCCAGTGATCATATATTTGTCACCTATCTTGTGGATAGATGATAAATGTTAAAGAGAATACCCCTTTGATACCTCTCTATATAACTAGTATATATACATGTGTCATGGCAATAACATTTCTTTGAAGACACTGGATGGAGACTACAGAAAGAATTAGTTAAACTACTTTTCATATTTTTCTTTAAAGTTCAATAAGGTCTGTTTCCCACTGCCGACATTAACCTGCTGGAGATTTCTAGTTCTGGCATCGGCAGATGTTACCGGAATGCCTGACGACTTCATTGACTATAATGGGGTCCGGTAGAGATCCATCCTTTACCCTGCATACAATGCTATTTGTCCGTCCGAAAACCAGCATATTTGCCAGGTAGCAGCTGGATCTCATTATAGTCAATAGGGTCGGCAAGCATCCAGATATCTCCGGCAGGCTGCTCTCTGCTGGAACAGCCTGCTGGAACTAATGCCGGCAGTGTGAAACAGGGCTAGGTAATATAACAGCATTCCAGATACAGGAGCGTAAACATTATGTTCTGTTTTATTACTGGCATGAATGAGTAATCTTTCATGTTAGGACTTTTCAGGGAGAGTATATTGTTATAGGCCTCCTGCACTGATTCCAAGACACAAGCAAACTAAAACCATCCTGTATTGATTAGCATTGTATGCTGATATTATTTAGGAAGTGAACTGCAGTATACACAAATTATATGGCTGTATTATGTGGGCTTTTTAGGGGGATGTTGTTTGGATATTGCAGTGTCACACTGGGGTGCCTGGGGCGCACCAGTAAAATTAATTTTGAGGGCCCACTGTATATGCAAATATTACCCATTCGTAACTCCCTAAAGCTGCACCAACAACATATTCTAGTCACCTTAGCCACCCAATACATTTATAACAATGAACTGGGTAGTTTGTTAAATAATCTGTATTCTGTATGTTTGTTAATATCTGTATGTAGTGCAGTCAATGTACTGTGCGATTTGCCACTTGTGTAGGGGGTGGGGGTACTAATTGTCCCACCTGGGTAAGGGGCCCACTGGGGGACATGCCTGTACCCCCATGGGCCAGTGTGGACCTGGGATATTGCACTATTATTTGTGCACTATATGGAATTATTATGTTGTATTATCTTAACACTATACGGTAGTATTATGTGGGCTGAAATTAAAAGGAAACTATAAAAAAAGGTTGCTCTTTGTAGGTAACAAACCGGAAATACCAATATTTTTTAAGAGGGGTTAGCTTTTTTTATAATGAATATTATTCTTCTGGCTTTGGAAGTCTCTAACATTTAGATAATCTGTGTTTTATGAATATCAAACATCATCATGCTTCAAATATCTAGAAAAATGAAAGCTACCAAAATGCTACCAAAATGCTCATGCCTGGGTGAATAAAACAGTCTTGCTCCAGCTTATATGCCAAACACCAACAGTTGTCATATCTACAGTAACATAAATGGGTGTGAAAAACCTTCAATGTCAAAGGCCAAATTCATCAACTTTTGCAAAAAAAAAAAGAAAAAGAAAATGAATGTCATTTTCTAACATATATATTTTAGAAATTCAGGTGTGACTGCAGTGTGCAGGAAACATAAGTAGGATGTTGTTTCGAGTTACGTTTAAACTAATGTCAGCCATACATATCAGATTGGTGTTGCTATGATTCATTGTTTGGCTGACTGCTATCAATCTCGATCCATTCATAAACATGCATGCTTAGCTTGGTTGAGCATGCATGTGTTCTCTCTTTATGTCTGCCTGTGACATGAAGACAATTACTGTGGTGCTTGGTAGTTTTAAATATCAAATAAAAAATAATTTAACATCTTAACCATGCGGTAATGATTTTGTTTGTCAGGTAAAGACGATCACATATCTCAGATTCCTGCATCACATTTTAACACAGGGAAGCAACATATAATTTCAGTCACACCTGATTTCTAAGGCTTTGAGTGGAGTAAGGCTGCAATTTTGAGAATAAATAAGAGATGAGCGAATCGATTGTACAGATTCGGAATTTGTCCCAAATTTCTTGGAGAGAGAGGGGGAGAGAGACAGACTCAAGAGCAATATTTCTCTTAGTGAGATGTGCAAGCTAGCTTTTCTTGCAAAAGGACAAGAGTATCGAGTGTCTCAAGAGAAAATTGCCCTGGTTAGCTGAGTGGCCTTAGGGACCTCTTTCTTATTAGGGAGACTACTTAGTATGCATAAAGAGTATTGTAGTCCAGCCAAAGTTGCTTTGAATTTCTGGGAGAAATATATTCAAATTAGCATATCTTACTGGCATAAGATAGGCTTGGTTTTCTTTTCTTTTTGAAAGAAAAGATAATTTAAATATCTTTCACAAAAAACCAAAGGTATACAAATTAGCTTTCTTGTATTAAATAGCACTGATTCAACAGTTTGGGGCTACCACTAGGGGAAAATCATATTATGAAAACGCACTGATTGAAGAGTTTAAGGGGACATACTCTGTCTCTCGCTCTCTCTGGGCTTCTAGGACTTTTTTTTTTTTTTTTTTAGAGAAGAAAAATGAGTCCTAGGCAACCTAAGCTTATATATACACCAATTTTCAAGGCAATTTCAGCATATTTGATTAGGGTAAAAATGAATTGGACCCAAATATTATTTTTTTCATTCAGAAAATTGGAGACAAAACAAATTTCAAGAAATTCGCTCATCTCTAGAATACCTATTTTTTTTGTATCAGTATCAGTAGTAATTACAGTAAATGTCTGAAAGTATTGGGTAAAGATTAGTAATTGGGCAACTTTATAAAGCAACTTGATCCTGGGCTCAAAGTTGATGAATTCTGCCAATCATACATTTTGTGAAAAAGTATGTGAAACTGTATAGTTTCTGTTCATGGTAAAACTTAACAAAAACCTTATATTACCTACCCTCTAAGAAGACCACCTCCTGAAGCCCTTCCTTTGAGACTCAAATTATGTATCTCAGCCATTTCATTAACAGTCTGTGCTGAATAGAGCCCAATGGGGTTGTTGTATAGTCTTTTCTTAGCAGGGCTAAACTGACTGTTGGTATTGTTCTCATCATTGACTAAAACATCAGGCTTAGGACCTATACTGCGCCTGATAGAGGAAGCTTCAGAAGCAATAGAATGAGAAGACATGGAAGATCTAAGTGATGATGTCTTTACAAAGGAGTTGCTATGTGAATGGTGGATCTCTTGCTTGTTGAGGTAGCCTGACATTGTCCCATTGGTGGTCACGCTACCAGTCAGTGGCATAGCAGTTGTGTTAGACAGAGCACTGAAGACTGTTCTGCCATTAATTTCCAAAGCGTGGTCCTGTAGCATACATGCAGGCCAAGAAAGAAGAACACAGTAATCAGAGTAAACATGCATAAGAGACAAAACTATCATAACATAGTCTTTAGATGAACCAACATTCACAGCAATCTGTTCTAGTCCAGCTTTAATATGTTGACTACTCAAGCAAGACATTTGAGCACATAACGTGATATCGTTCTTATTGAAGCAGCTTTTCATTGTGTTAATTTTGAGTTAGAGACGGATTATTTAGCACAGTTAGGAATGTACATTTTTGATAAACATGTCTCTTCTATGCCAAGTGACTGATCACCCATTCATCAAAGGGAATTAGAGTTCCTTTTGGTTGTGCCATTCTTCAAGATTTGTTTTGATCCATTTTGTAATTGATCCTACAGACAATTTTTTTTTTATCCTAAAAAGAGCATAAGTGTAAACCGAGCCTTCACATGTACATTTCTCCCAGCTGCAACACCTGACAGAAGTTTAAACGTGTTGGTTGGAGAAACACCCAGCAGATTGGGCAGAACTATTGCTTTCCTATAAAGTTCCATGCATTAAAATGTTTCTGTACAGTTGCCACAAAAATAGTTCCACCTGGTCACTTTTGAAATTCTGACGAGACATTGCAGTATCAACTCTGAATGTGAACATGATGGCTCTGTTGATGAGATCTCTTAGCATCCATTACTGGTCTGTCATTCTTTATTTTTCAGAGTACACAGATTAAAAAGTACAGTGCTCAGACAGTAATTGTCCAATCTGTCCCCAAAGTCTCATTTACATGGTACCTGCACACCTGTCCTTTCCTGTACTGGTTTCTGAGCAAATCATGATAACTTCTACCTGAGAAGCTGAGATGTGTACCTCGATTTCCAGCACAACTTAGAGTTGGGAGTGTCAAGTAGAAGTAGAAACTGTAAATGGCCTTTTATGTTGACAGAATCACACTATTAGACACTAGCGCTACTTTACTCTGAGTTGTGTTATCATCAGACATGCAATTCAAGGTCATGTAGTATAGCCGTTTCTGCATCTTTTTGGCTATAAATACTGTGCATGTCCAGTGCTACCAGGATACAAACGTGGCTCATGTGTAGTACTTGGTATGGCCTTTCAGCTCCATTGAAATGAATGAGACTGAGCTGCAATACCAAACTCAACCTGTGGACAGGTATGGCACTGTTGTAAAAAAAAATTCTAATCCTGTAAAACCAATTCACGATTATTTCAGTCACTATAATGATACAATACGATATATGTGAATGAATGCTGCGATGAAAGAAACTCAGTAATAGCATTGTACATATGTATTTGTTGTCTGGATATTTGACTAATAGTAAAAATATACTATTCCGCATCAACAACCCAAGGAAACTAAAATATTTATTTTGTGCAATGAGAATAGGAAGCTGAAGGGTAGATATGGATAACAGGCTGCTGGTAATTCAACAATGAACAGTTGGGAGAAAATGTTGGTTGAGTAATCTTTAGAATTTGCAGCAACAATTCAGTTTGTGGACATCTACTTCTGCTTCACCTATTCTTCCTACACCTAGTACTGCTATTTTAGAGGTTACAATACAAATATTGTAAATTAGATTGAAAAATCTCCAAATACACAGCAGAGAAAATCTACATGGAAATACAGCAACGATAACATGCCCTATGTGTTGGAGATTTTCTTTTCCATTTTTTTCATAGAATTCACCCATTGTGAAGCAAAGTCTAGAAATCTTCCGCAAATTTTGGTTGTGAATTTCAGGCAGTCCATGGCTTATAGCTATCTACAGGCTTTGATCATGCTGACCTACTGCATAAAGGAAACAATTTTAATACTCCTACTATATTTGGATTAGCTGTTTAAGTCATGCCCTAATATATTCCTGGCAGGAGCATCGCTAAATGGCATGCAGAGGTAGCAGTTGCATCCTGGCCAAGGTACTTGAGAGGGCTACTCAGCTACATAAGATGACACCAGAGGTATAAATGGTGCATTCTAACTGTCAGGCCCTATTACAGGTTTTGAATTGGCACCCAAGAGCTTCAAATTACACCTTTGATTCCCAACTGTATATGTTCTTTCAGTTTAAGGCTCCATTCACATCGGCTTTTGAAATTCTGATATTCTGTCCCGTCATAGGAACAGAATATCAGAATTGCTGTATCCAGCTGGCGCCTGACTGATCCCATTCACTATAATAGGGGCTGCTGGATTTCCAGTACGAATACCGGAATTCCGACGGAAAAATACCGCTGCATTCCGGTACTCATGCCAGAAACTTGGTGGACTCCATTATAGTGAAAGGGATCTGTTGGGCACTGGTCATGTCTGGCATATGCCAGATACTACAATTCTGGTATTCTGTTCCTATGCCGAAACAGAATACCAGAATTTCAAACAGTGATGTGAATGCAGATGTGTATCGTTAAGTTTGTTCTTACTCTGTGCTGCATGGAAACCATCCACAAGCAAGCCAGATGCTGCTTGCAAAGCCTCATGTGTGTTTTGCAAACAACTAGAATAAACACATTAATTACAACAAGAATACCCAATGCTCAATAAAATATAAAAATCCAAACATGACTATTATATGTAATAGTTTAATAAAAAAACGAAAGTACTAGACTTACATAATAATGCATCTTAAAATATGCTATTTCTGTTGGAAAAATGGTGCAACACGTACCTTCTGATGAGGGATTACCGGCATTGGAGAGTCCATTCGTGGTGTGGCTGTTGGAACTGGACCTGGACGTTTTGACCTGTAAAGAAAGAATTCAGATTTAACAAAAGTGCTCTTGACATTACATGGGCAAATGCTTTGCATGAAATTAGCAGTTGGTTGTATTTCTAAACACATCTTCATACTCGATATACTATTTGAACATTTAGATATTTTTTCCATATAAAATGAACAAAGGGGTGGAGAGAGTCAGGGTCAGGAATGCCAACCTGATTATTTCTTAGTTTATGGACATTTTTTCAAACAAATCATTGACGGCCAACATTTTTTACAGACCAACTGTAAGATCATAATAAAATATAAATATTATTAACAATATCTTTCTGGGAGAAATTAATCTAAATGCATTAGCAACATCTCTTGTGACCTATAAGGTAAGAATTATCTGCACAGGCACATCAAATTTTTTTTATAGACAGTGTAAAAAATAACTATTTTGGGTTGCAAAGGTAGCACTTAACACCAAGACCCTGGTTCCTATGGATTTCCAATGGCCTCTCTGCCACACCAGTATTATAAAAAGTATATGATATGTGGGAGCCCTGTTACATATTTTATATTGATGCTCAAAAGTTTCAGGTTAGGCCTCCAGAATCTGGAATTCTTTACACTAGAATAGGACATATGGAGATCAGCATGGGTGACTGTGGCAGTCTCGTCTCCTATAGCTGCTAGATGTCGTAGCACTGTTATTGAAATTTTACCACTAGGCTGCGGGATGTTCTCGACAGGGGTGTGCAAAAGTAGAAGTCACAGCTGAGCCCTGATGCCTGAGAAGATGCCACTATTAAAAATGCGAGAAAAGAGTTGAATGGCACACCTCTGTGGTGAAGGTGGTGCTCAGTGGTATACAAAGTTCATGCAATTGAAGAGAAAACCACGGCACTCTAGTTGCTGTGTCGTTAAATACTTATTTTTTGGAAAGATTTTTTTTTAACTTTTTTATCTATCAAGCGAATAATATTTAGCCACTGGCCAACATTTCGGTCAACAATAGACCTTGATCACGGCCTTAGTCATGGTGCTTGTAGTTTGGCTGGATGGCGCCATCCAGCCAAACCACAAGCACAATGACAAAGGCAGTGATTAAAGTCTACTGTTGACCAAAACGTTGGCCAGTGGCTAAATATTATTCTCTGGATGGATAAAAAAGTTTAAAAAAAATCTAAAAAAGCTTTCCAATAAATAAGCATTTAACAAAGCAGCAACTAGAGTGCTGTGGTTTTCTCTTTAATTACTATTAAAAATGCCACATGGAGCATATAACAGACTTTTTATTGGGGTTCAGGAGCTTCATATTACATCTCGATGAATTGATAATTATCAGTTCTATTAGTATACTGAAATTCTTTGAATTTGTCATCCAGTACTCCACTATAGTACTGCAATATATGGTGGTTTTAATATCAGGAGAATGAGGTTTATCTGAGAGAACCAATAATCACTTATACATTGTCATATTGGAGCTATATTATGAGACCCAAAGACTTGCATAGGTTCCTAATGTACTGGAGTTGGTCTTTGTATGCCTCCATCACATAATCTGTTACAGAGGGTAGAATATATCTGACATGTAAAGATAGTATAAAGGCTTAGGGGACTCTGTGTGCCAGCATGCAGCCTTCTGTAAATGGCTCAGATGTGTGCATGAAGCCTTAAGGTGGCCATACAACTCTCTTGTCTACCAAACTCATACATGCCTGGCTAGGGTCCGACACATGGAACACCCGTCGATCAGCTATTTGAGTTGGCACCGCTGCTAACAGTAGCACAATTTCCTTCTCTCAGCTTAGCCTAGGCCATGTAAAGTCACGTTTCATCGATCACATTGGCTTAGGTGCAGCTCAGTCCCATTGAAGTGTGCTTGATGAACTGAGAGAAGTCCACAGTGCTACTGCCAATGCTTTCTCCCAGGTGTCGGACCACCACCGATCAGATACTGTAGAAAAGTCTCAGAAAACCCCTTTAATAATGAGAGGTTTACTCCAATAAGTACAAAGCATCAGGCATTTTGAAATTTAACATGCGTGATTGTTTTTGCCCTGCCATCTGGGGAGAGGTGAGATACTCCTAAATACATTAGATGGACAGCTATTTTTGCCTAACGTTTATCTCTTGTCTTTCTAATGCCTTTCTTTGACAAACACATTTATGATAATATGCATATTACTTATAATAACATTCATAATTATAGTAGTAAATTTTTTTTCTTTTTATAGGTTCCCTGCCTAAGATTACATTCCTTCATATGACCTTCATTATTACTTTTGTGTGTATGTAATACTTTATACACTTTTTTTGCTTAAATTATACAGTTGTTCCACAGTAGGGCTGCAGTTATGTATTTTCGGGTTCTCAAAAACTTAAATAAAGCACAAGCATAACGAAGTAATAAGATGGAACTAGAACTAGGAAGTATATTTATTATTCCTCTTGATGAAATGAAACTTTTTTTTACAGTATTTACTGTGGTCCAGGCTAGTCAGCCAGCAAAGCAGAACTGCAAACACCAGAGCGAGAAACTAACAAGTTTTCTTGTAAAAACTGCATTACATCTGGTGGGAAGATTATTTCAGTCACAAAGTACAGTGATTGCCGTGAACGGCCTCCTGCCATATACATTTTAGAGAACAAGCATTCATTCTGCCTTTCAGTGAAGAAATTGCTTTTCCTTGTCAAGAATTCTCCAAATGATTTCCTATCTCTGGCTTATTTTAGCATCTCCCATAAATATAAAATACAATATGCTATCAATAATCAATTAGCTATGTATGGAAGTTTATTTTCTTATAATAATGGGTGTATATTGTGGTTTTTTTTTCCCTACAAAATTTGCAATATCTTTTTTTGCAATTTTTGAATGGGAACCTTTATTGTTCCCTCCAAGCCTATATAAATCTGTCTTGATCATGTGATGATAATGCAGATGCATGGCTCATTATCAGAACCCTACTGTGTGATCAAGACAGATTTTAACCCCCGAATGAGTGTTTTTCGGTCTTAAATGACTAGATGTTTCTTTTTGCTATTTTACACATGTGGTAGTTAAACAGACCTAACTTTTTTTTTTCTTTTTTTGGGTACCACAATAATTTTTGCACCATTTTTTCATGAGACATGAGACAGGGCTGTGTTTTAATATCATCTGTTAAAGAAATATTTTTTTCTTGAGTTTTATTTATTCAAAACTACCACAGCCACATGCAGTGCACTGGCCTGCAGGCCGAGGGCGTGAGGGACAGAGAGGATAGAAGTGGTGGCTGTGGCAATGAGTAAGGTTGTAGTTCTCATAGTGTCAAACCCTGCTCCAGCGCTCCCCAATGACAGGCGTGCAGTGGATGGAGGGGCACACCTTTTCTTCTCTTGGGTGCACACCCTGAATTTAGGGGCTCCTGTCTGGTGTTTGCTAGGGTGCCCTTCCTGTTAAATGAGCAGCAGCATGCAAGGCAGTAGACCAGGATGACTCCTGCATAACGGACTCCTGGAGCGGAAACTCGTACTTTTAGAAACACAAGTTCACTCAACTCCATATTCCTGATGTTTAATTAAAGCCTGAGGATATCTTGTTTATAGTAAAAAGATGTAATACGTTTCACGGTTTAAGGCCTTATGCACATGAACGTATTTTTATTTTGTGTATTTTCAATTTTTTTTGCGGACTGTATATGGAACCATTCATTTCAATGGGTCCGCAAAAAAAACCCAGAAGGTACTCCGTGTCCATTCCGTTTCCATATGTCCGTATTTCCGTTCCGCAAAAAAATAGAACATGTCCTATTATTATCCGCATTACGGGCAAGGATAGGACTTTTCTATTAGGGGCAGCTGTTCCGTTCCGCAAAATAGGGAATGCACACAGATGTCATCCGTATTTTTTGTGGATCCGTTTTTTGCAGACCGCAAAATACATACGGTCGTGTGCATGAGGCCTAATAGTTTCCTAGCATGGTCATCTCCCCTGTATGGTCAAAAAACTCTCCCTATTCCCTGAAAAAAAAAATTAAAAGAATTCATGAACATTCAATGACCACAACCACAGATCGATAAAACTGACAAATTGATTTTAATTTGATATTAATTTATATAGCACCAACATATTCTGCAGTGCTATTCAGATATTGGCATCACTAACATTGGCCCCCCTTCCTAATATAAATTCCAAATGAACTTTAAGCAGGTTTTTGGAGTGTTGGATTAAACCATACAGATTTTGAAGATTGCGCCCATAGTTGGCAAAAGTAATAGCCACTTAGCCATAATGCTACAGTGGGTCTGGTTATGTGACTGGGTCAGTTTTCAAGGTCTTCCATGCAGAGCAACTGTCACACAACCATGTCTAATCCTGCAAAACTTAGTGCTTATTCACACATCAGTGAATCATGGACTTCTGTTTTTTGCACAGACAACACTCATATCCATTAATTTTCGGGTATTTATTCACACATCCTTGCTTTTCCTCCTACCATTGTTCAGGGAAAAAAACAATGGGAGCATGCAGTACTGTCACGAACCAGCGGGTGCAAACCCACTGTGCCGCGTGTCCTACCTCCTCTAAGGGCGTTGTCTAAGTGAACCCCTCAATCTTCACAGTACCCCTAATGGTGGGGATAGACTTTCCCGAGGGGAACACCAGATTGCTACCTCTTGAGGAGAATAGGCACACGAGGCAGTTGGTCCAGGCGGACCAGGAGGTACCTGAGAAAGGTACCAGAAGTACAAGCGATGTCAGCCGGCGGGGTCATTACCAGGAGCAACAGTGCAGGACCAAAGGATGAGGCAGAGGCATAGTCAGACAGACAAAAGGTCAGGGCAGGTGGCACAGATACAGGTCAGGCAATCCGGATCGGCAACAGGAGAGTCAAGTCAAGCAGGCAGGGATCAAACGGGTAGCAGAATCCAGGAACACAAGTACGAGTTAGGTAAAACAAGGAACACAGGAAAACAAGCGGATATCAGGAACCTTAGCAGGACACAAGGTCCTTGACACTGAGGCATCTGGGAAGGGGGCTGAGCCACTTATATATGTGCAGGAGGGCTAGGATTGGTTAACGAGGTCACATGACCTAACCCATAAAGCCCAGGAAGTCTGATCTTAATCCAATTTAAATGTTGTGGAGGGACCTAAAGTGAGCAGTTTATGTAAGGAAAGTCAGCAATACAACAGAGTTGAAGTTGTTTTGTTTTTAAATGGGATAAAATTCCTCCAAACCACTGTACAGGATTAATCAATAACTACCGGAAATGTTTAGTTGCGGTTATTGCTGAACTAAGGGGTCACACCAGATACTGAAAGCAAAGGTTCACACTTCAAATACTCTCACAACTCACAGATATGTGATATTGGGACATTTTCCTCATTAAATAAATGACCAAGCCTAATATTTTTTTACACTTTTGTTTGATTTGGTTATGTTTATCTGCTTTTAGGACTTGTGTGAAAATATGATGTAGTTTTAGGTCAAATGTATGCAGAAATATAGAAGATTCTAAAGGATTCATGAACTTTTAAGCACCACTCAACTTTTATTTTAGCATAAGATAAAATTTTCTCTTTAGGTTTTTCTATAACTGGTACCATTTAGCAATATTACAGTGAACATCTACTTTTTAAAGCCAAGCTGTTACTTAATTCATCTTTACTGTGGCCAGATCTTATGGCATAAACTGGTAAAATACTGTCTACCTTCATCTTCTATTAAGGGGATCTTAGTAGACTACTGCATACTATTGGTTTTATATTGGTAATAATTGTTATATGCAGTTTTAGTAGGATAAGCCATATTGCTTTCACATTCTACCATATATAGTTTATCCCGCAGAGCACGAGCTTAAGGAAAGTTTCCATGAATATACATTAATGCATGTTTGGTGGAGTTCCAGAGCAAACCTCCCCTCTCCACAAAGTGTGACCTGCAATTTCTTTATTTTTATCCTAGCATTGAGGCCTGTGTACACACGTGGCTGTACCTGGTCCTACACCTCAGCTCTGTTATTCATAGCCCCATCATTAGTTATCAATCATTGCAGGTCTGAAATTGAGTTTTGTATAATGCAGTAAATGCACCCATTGGCTCTTTGCTTATTAAATGGGTATTCCCATCACAGACAATGGGGGCATATCCCTAGAACGAGAATGGAGCGGGGAGAGTTGTGGCTGGAGGACCCCGGGTTTCCCGGGGTCCGGCCACCACCAAGTGCTGCTTCCTGCTGCTCCCATACATGTGAATCGGAGCGCACCACACATGCGCAGCCCCTGCTCCCATTCATTTCTATGGGGCCGATGGAAATAGCCGAGCCAGAGCTCGGCTATTTTTGGCGGCCCCATAGAAATGAATCGAGGGCGGCTGCTCATGTGCAGTGCGCCCTCCAATACTTTCCACGCTCCATTCTCCGTGTATGGGACCCGCACCTATTAGACAAAGAGGGCATATCCTAGCGATATGCCCCCATTGTCTGTTAGGATGGCAACACCCCATTAATTATTACTTTACCTATAGTTTATAGACACGAGTTTTTGTCCTTTCAAATTTTTTGCAGAGATGCCATAAAGAAACGGATTACTGATATTCCACCTGTCTCTATTCTTAACCTAGTAGTGCTTTTATGTGTGATCTTGTCCATCCACAATTTCACAACTCATGAGAAAAAAAGACACCTAAGAATTGCATGTAATCATCCCACATTTTTACAGCTCGCCTCATTCTGTAGTCCATTCAGACATCCTTTGTAGCTGCAAATACCCAGAAATTGTGAGGAGCCAAAACTATAATGTCTTTCTATTTATCTCTGCTAGATAGAGGCAAAGTGACGTTAAGTGAACTATACACATTGTCTGCTTTCAATAAAACTAGTTTTCAGCCAACATAAACATTTGGTGAAGATTTGTTGTTCATTTTCTATTGAAGCATTGGTTCCTATATTTTATGAGATAGTTTTTTTGGAACGCTTATTTTCTTAGTATGAGATGTTGAACGTGGTTTTCATTAAATTTATTTTATCCAGGGAAAAACAAAATGCCCAAGCCACAAATAGCTCTTTTGGTTTGTATAACTGCAAGTACTGGTAAATACTGAAATTATTGACAGACCAATAAAATACAAATGGACCCCATTTAGAAACCATTCACAATCGATGTGTTTGGGTTCGGTTATTGGAATAGCCTTGAGAGAAATTAATATGTAGGCATTTCAAAGAGAAGAAGAGGATAAGATGCTGCTAGACAAAAGGGGTCATTTATTATCCAGAAATATGTCTATATTAGGCGTATTTCTGGTGTGGATTGTGGTACAACTAACTGTTCTGCGACTTTTTCCCGCTCATGTCAGTTTTGACATGGTTGCTAACCCGTTCTAAGCCTGACAATACAGAACCACATTAAATATATTTTTTTTTACCGTTTCCAAATAATTATCTATAAATCGATCAGATATACAGGACTTCATGGCATCCAGGCAATTAGTATTAAGCAGCATCCAAGTGTTAGGGAAGTAAAAATACAATATTAATGTCAATATTTCTGGTAGTCTATGGTAGTTAGGAGGTTAATCTCAGAATTCCTGTCTATTAGTCTAGACTAGTCAATTTCTGTATCTGTGGTGGTCTTGGGAATTGAAATGGTATGTATGACTGGTGGTATACTGTAGAGAATGAGTTAATAACAGTATACCTGTTGGCCCAGGGTCGTGAAGGGGTTATTGTCCGTGTACCTGTTGTCTAGAGCAGTGAGGGGGTTAATTCCAGTATTACTGTTGGGTTTTGTCAGAAAATAGGTAATATATGGATCCCTGGGGGTTTGTTGCCCCAAGCACAGTGGAGGAGTTAATGCCACATAACTGAGGTCCAGTGGCTACTCACCACCCCTGGCTCCAGCATTGTCCTTTCTGTAGCTCTGTAGCAAGAGGATGAACAGTGATGGTTCAGCTTCCTGTTTTCTCCTCTTTTACTAACCATACAGATGAGGGCAATAAAGAGAACCATGCAACTGTAACTGTACAACTGCACAGTTCTCTCTATGATCAGGCATTATTTAAGAGAGCTCAGCCAGTCAGCCAGTCTGACTTTCTCTGATCTGTGAGAGCTTCTGAGCTGCACTGCAACACCACCTGCCGTGCAACTTAGTGGGAGCAGTACTATTGGACGCATCTGGCAGCTTCTTATCGCTCATCTCCTATGGTAAAATATTGAGAATATTGATATCCAACATGTCGAATCTCTCTTTACCCTGACCTCTACTCTCTCAGGACATTCGTGAGATCAACATACAAACTGTATGGTCAGCTTTAAACAAAGTAGTCTTCTGTCAATCAAGCTTAGCTTGCAGGAGTAAAATGTGTTAGTAAAAATTTTAAGAGAAAATATTATGACTGTGACTCAGTTACAAATTTTATGATATAAAATGAGACTTTACCTTGGATCACCAGTTGGTTGGTTGAAGGCTGGCAGCTGTCACCACTGGTTAGTTAACGTTGTTAGTCTACCTTTCATGGTGTCATACTTAGTATTTTAAGCACTTTTAATTGTAAATGAACTAAAACAGACTTACTTCTGTAGAGTGAGGCTCAGATTGTAGCTTGCAGACTTGATTTTATTCTGGGCCTCTAAGTGTGTCATGCCATCTGTGCTTACTCCATCAATAGCCACCACCATGTCCCCTTGGTTTACATTGGACTGTGCTGCTTTACTGCCTGGAGTTACCTGTTTAAAAAATGAGAAGAAATAATTTATATGAAAGTGAATTTTTTAAAAATCTATTGCATATACAGTATATATTTGTTAGGGAACTGGAGATACATTTTTACTGTTATAGACCTGGTTGAGCAGCGATAGTTTATAATTTTTGACAATGCTTCAACTCATTGAAATCATGTAAGCTAGATATTATAGGGACATAGATAATATCAGAAAAGCTGCAATCAAAAATAGAGTTCATATTTCTTAATAAGGCAACATCTTTGACACTAATGAGCATGAAGATACTTAAGAAAATAAAACTACATAGAAAGAATTTCAGCAATGTCTATTAACCTCACATTTGAAGACGGCTGTTTATTTTCATTCTTATAGTGCTCAGCTCAAATAATGATGAACTTTATAACCCAAAACAGTAAGAAGACAAAAGCTGTGCTACTTTACAGAGAGCCATGGGGGTACCGCTTTATGCAGCCATCATATGTATAGCACTGTAAGTATATACTGGTCCTTGGGACTTAAAAACAAATTTCTAATCTCAACATACCACATTAACAAGCACACTTCCACCAGTTGAATTCAGGACAATTCAAGGGCTATTTCTGCTGTAGCAAATGACTGAATTTCTATAGGATGTATTGTTCCATGCTGACCATAGGAGTCTAACCATCGACAGACTGATTTCTTATATGAAGGGGCAGTAGAACTCTACAAAACTCTATGGCTCCTGATTTTTTTTCTCTGTATACTGCCATGGGGTCAAGGCTTTGTGAAGGTTTTCTGCACAGTGACTCAACAGAATGTCTAATACCTCCAACTTGATCACAGGGCTAAATGTATTCTGAAGCCAGTCTAACTCAGAGGCCCACCTCTGGGACCAGCATGTATTGGGATATCGGGGGTCCCTGGTTCTATAGCAGTAAGTACAAGGGTAGCACGAGTAACAGCTGCTATGGGGCCCAACAACTAAGAGGGCACGTATCCACTGAGGCATAAGATACAGTTAGTGGTTTATAAGTGTAAAAGGTGCCATGGAAAATTTAATATGACCCTATTCTAAATTTTATTATGGAGCCTCATGATTACCTCTGCTGTTTGCTTTTTCCCTTTTGTTAACTATTACTTTTTGCATTCTTATACCATGACATCACTATATTATTCCTGTACTGTGACATCATATATGCATTAGGCCCCATTCACATGACCGTATTTTTGTCCGCATCCAATCCGCATTTTTTGTGGATTGGACATGGACCCATTCATTTTAATGAAGCCGCAAAAAAAATTGGACAGCACACTGGGACATCCCTGTGTGTATTATGCTAATATTGTGGCATTATCCATCTCAGACATTGATGGCATATTATTATGCCATCAATGGCCTAATGAGAACAGCATAAACCTTTAGAGTGTGCACTATCCCTATACTGTGACTTCACTGTGCACATTATTCCATTATTGTTACATCACTGTGTACATTATCTTTGTACTGTAGCATCACTATGTACATTATCCCTGTAATATAAAATCAATGTGTTCCATAGCCCTGTACATTAAGGAAACCATTCATAAGCTCTTCTGAAAATGCTACTATGAGTGGTCATTAGTGTTGAGTGAAGTTTACAAAAATTAGTTTCTGCTGCTTTGCCTAATTTCATAAAGAAATTTGTTTTGTGCCAAATTAGTCAGGAGGTGCATTTCTTTGTTAATTGCGTGCGCAATGATGGTGTCATGCTTCGGGGTGGGAAGGAAACACCACACCGAGCATAGGAGGGAAGAGGAGAACAGGGAATCAGGCCTGAGAACTAAGGAAGGAAAATTGACACCTCCTAGTGAAAATCCTAACCAAAATCCAGACTGACTTCCAGTATGAACAGACCCCAAAGGTACGTGAGTTCATACGCAGGAATACCTAGAGTCCTATCAAGCCCTATAGGATCCTGGTACTAATGGCAGGGACAAAAAGGAAGGATGAACAGGAGTTTCCTTCAGGCCTAATACAAACAATAGGGAAATGCAACACACAGAGCCCAAACAAAATACAAAAGGGAAAGGAAAGACTTAAATTCAAAGGAGCAATGGAAGCACCAGGAACTCAGCCGAGATCCAACCACAATCTATCCAAAGGACCAAACAGAAGCTATAAGCCGCACAGCATTGTGGGAGAAGCAACTTTAAATAGAGAAGGTTAAATTACCCTAATAGCCACACCTGGGGAAAGAAGGTGTGGCAAGCACCAGAAACAACACAAACATCATTTGATCCAAAATAAAAACATGTCAGATCAAACCATGTGTTGCCAGTCTCACCAATCTCCTGGCACCTGTCGCAGGAACGTCCATGACAGACGGGGAATGGTGATTGCGCCACCCCCTGTCAATTAACCCCTCAGATGAAGCATTCATCGCTGATCGCGGCATCTGAGATTACAAATGAGGGCTTTCATGGGTTAGTATATTTAGAAAAAAAACTCATCCATTTGAGTGGGAAGAGGCTGCTGTGGCCATCTTGATTGAAGATCCTGCGTGAAATCTCATGCGGTGTGCGATTACATCATCAAGCTGGCTGGTGTGACATCATACATCACGGCGCACAAGATTTTGCACAGGATCTTCAATGAAGATGGCTGTGGTGGCCTCTTCACACTCAAATGGTAAGGTAAGTATGTTTTTAGGGAAAATTGACTCATTACCACGAAGCACAAGGAAATTTGGCTTCACAGCAAATCAAATTTTCCCTGAAATTCGTATCGAAGTCCACTTCAGATACTTCAATTCGTTCAACCCCAGTGGTCATGATGGCCGAGGGTCCCATTCTAAATTTTGCCATTAGGACCCATGGTTACTTGATAAGCTCCTTGGTTCCTTTCAACTAAAAGACGTGATGGCCATATCCAGAAAATGAATTGAGCTTGGTCAGTTGTTTCAGTGTCTTCCATAGACCTTAATGAAGTTTGGCCACCTCTCTGTTCATTCTTCCCCTGCATATGCTGCTGCTGATTTCTTCGCCTGGCACAATGGGGTGGGCCAGGTTGGTCCTTAGTTTCATTTTGACCCATTATAAAGTTGTAACATTTTGTACCATTGGTGCAGATCATAGGTCTCTGGCCAGAGCTAGAAAATCTGCTGAGCATTCCTTGGGAATCTTCAGGCTCTGATTATTGATAGCTGACTGTACTGATAGTGAGGCTGGGTTTCCACAAGGGGTTAATAATGATGTGCCAGTGTTTTATCTGTAGCTATCAACGCATTGAGTTCCATTTGGGAACACTTGACTTAGTACGGCATGTTTGCAGTGTTGTTAAATTTGCAACAGCTGCTGAGGTACAACAAAGTTCTCTATCCAGCAACATAGAGCAAGGGTGGTGTTGAGCTGGAACACGTTCTTTGCCATGAGGCTGCACCCGAAAACTGGTACAGCTGCATTTAGAAATATGTCCCAGTGTATTTTTTGAAAAAGAGAAGATTTTGTTTGTGCTTGAAGAACACCTAGCACATTTTTAAATAAAATAAACTTGAAATAAACATCAGTGTTCAGAGAGACCTCTATGACAGTAAGTGATAAGGATCTTTGTTAATCCAGAGATCCAGGCTAAGGAAGAAATCTTTTTTGAAAAATGTCAAATACGAATTATTACGATGAATTTATGTGAAAC
This sequence comes from Bufo bufo, assembly GCF_905171765.1. NCBI lineage: Eukaryota > Metazoa > Chordata > Amphibia > Anura > Bufonidae > Bufo > Bufo bufo. The sequence continues at coordinate 239,446,167 of NC_053394.1, forward strand.
TACACATGTGTAATGATATAAGTCTCTATAGGTTACATGCCAATTTGCAACTCAGAACTGATAACGGTCTTGATTTTACAGGTGCTGAAGCGGTGTGAGGTTTGATAATGGACCCAGTGGAATACAGAGCAGTCATCAACTTCCTTTACTTGAAAGGCCGCACACTAAAGGAGACGTTCGATGAGATGAAAGAGGTTTATGGTGATGATTCCCCATCATATGATGTAGTCAAGAACTGGCATCGTCAATTCAAATGTGGTTGGACTTCGGTGGAAACAGCTCCAATTCCATGTGACCCCACTCTGCTATCGATGAATACACCATCCAGCAAGTGGAGGTCGCCATTTTGGAAAATCGCCACCTAGCCCAAAATGTAAAGATTAGTGTGAGGTCCGTGGAAAAAAGACCATCTTCACATGCATAAGGTATCCTCTCGCTGGGTTCCCCGGCTGCTCACACCTTTCCAGAAGCAGGAACGAGTCGAATGCTCTCAGGCTCTATTGACGATGTGCCATGGATACCAGGAGGACTTTTTCAACAGACATCACACAGGATGAAAGCTGGGTTCAGCACTATGATCCGAAGACTAAAGTCCAGTCGATGCAATGGAAGCATCATGACTCACCATCTCCAAAGAAGGCACATGCCCAACCCTCGACAGGCAAGGTCATGCTCACAGTATTTTGGGACCAGCACGGAGTAGTATTGATGGATTTCCTAGCAAAGGGAACCATGATCACTGGGGCATACTATGCTTCACTGCTGCATAAATTGTGGGAGGCCATCAAAACCAAGAGACGTGGCATTCTCACCAAAGGTTTCCACCTTCTGCAAGACAATGCACCAGTTCACAACTCACATGTTGCCCAAATAGAAGCATGCTCCTGTGGCTTTGAAATTCAGACTTCCACCTCTTTCCAACAATGAAGTTATTTTTGAAGGGCAAGCATTTTCCAGATGATGAGACTCTGATTTCCGAAGTCACAACACGGCTTTTGGAGCAACCTGGCGACTTCTACAAGTGAGATGTTTACAGTTGCATAAAGTGATGGGAGAAGTGTGTGTCCCTAGGTGGCACCTATGTAGAGAAGGACTAATAACTGTGCCAAGTTTCATTGCTCTCAGTCCACAGGAAGTGGGTCAGGGGAAATCTTTAATGAACGCCCCTCGTATTATGATATAAAAATAAAAATGTTTCTGTAGAATGTAAACATATTAATTTAATTGTCTTTTATTTACTACTTCTCCAGTTTTGAGAGTCTACAGTACACTACTCACAAAACATTAGCGATATTTGGCTTGTGGGTGAAATTTCAGGATAAACCTAAAATGCACTTTTTGCACAACTTTTAGTTTTCTAGCAAGGAGCTTAACGGTAAAATTCACAACCGGTGTTTGATCCATGAATTGCCCATTAAATTTCTTGGTTCAATTAGAATTGGTATTTAAACAGTCCTCCTCATCATGCTCTTCATATTTTGACATCATGAGACCAAGACAATACCTAACAATTGAGCAACAGTACCTCATCATTGCGAGGCTTCAAGCAGGATGTTTTCAGATGGAAGTGGCCACTGAGCTTAGAGCGTCACAGAGTGTCACAGCAGGTTGTAACAGAGAGACTTGAAGAGTCACAGAAAGGCATATAAGTGGATGTCCTATGACCACATTCCACACTGATGACTGCTTCATTGTGAACAATGCCCTGCTGAAGCGGATGATGAATGCCACACATCTCCAGGCACATTTAAGGGAGGTAAGAGGCACCCAAGTGTCACGTCAGGCCATTCTAAACCATTTATATCAGTGCGGTCTGCGTGCTAGATGACCTACAAGGCTACCTTACCACACCACCAGGCACAGGCATCATCGTCTTGCATGGGGCAGGGAGAATCTACTCTGGACGATGGACCAGTGGGCCCGTGCTGTTCACTGTTGAAAGTCGATTCATGCTGAGCAGAAATGATGGCCGCCAATTAGGGGCGGACACAGACAGCAGAGGGCCCCCCCAACCACACATATAGAAATAAACATAGGCCATAGGTAAAGATTAATACAATGAGGTGTGGCAGCAGAAGGGACCCCAATTTGTCATCTTCCCACAATCTTACAGGAAGAGGAAGGGGTGATCAGGGGCATCAAAGATAGTAGAGACTCTTTAGATACTGTGGTGCGTATTAATGTCCCCTTTTGCCAGCACACAGTAGTAATATCCACATTGTGCCCCCTTCACAGTAGCTATCGACAGATATGTACCCCCTCACAGTAATTATGCCAAGATATGGGCCCCATCACAGTAGTTATACCAGATTATTTGCCCCTCACAGTAGTTATGCCAGATATGTGCCCCCCTCATAGTAGTTATGCCAGATTATGTGCCCTCTAACAGTAGTTATGGGCAGATATGTGCCACTCACAGTAGTTATTGCCAGATATATGCCCCCTCACAGTAGTTATGCCCAGATATGTGCCCCCTAACAGTAGTTATGAACAGATATGTGCCCCTTCACAGTAGTTATGCCAGATATGTGCCCCCCTCATAGTAGTTATGCCAGATTATGTGCCCCCTAACAGTAGTTATGGCCAGATATGTGCCACTCACAGTAGTCATTGCCAGATATATGCCCCCTCACAGTAGTTATGCCCAGATATGTTCCCCCTAACAGTAGTTATGCCCAGATATGTTCCCCCTAACAGTAGTTATGAACAGATATGTGCCCCTTCACCGTAGTTATGCCAGATTATATGCCCCCTCACAGTAGTTATGAACAGATATGTGCCCCTTCACAGTAGTTATGAGCAGATATGTGCCCCTTCACAGTAGTTATGCCCAGATACCTGCCCACCACAGTAGTTATGCAACATTATTTGCCCCTCACAGTAGTTATGCCAGATTATGTGTCCCTCACTGTAGTTATGATGCCAGATATGTGCCCCCTCACAGTAGTTATGACAGATTATGTGCCCCTCAAAGTAACTGTGACAGATGATGTGCCCCCTCACAGTAGTTATGCCCATATATATTCCAACTTCACAGTAGTTATGCAAGATATGTGCCCCCTAACAGTAGTTATGGCCATATATGTGCCCCTCACAGTAGTTATTGCCAGATATATGCCCCCTCACAGTAGTTATGGCCAGTTATGTGCCCCCTCACATTAGCTATGGCCAGATATGTGCCCCCTCAGAGTAGTTATGGCCAGATATGTGCCCCTCATGGTAGGTATTGCCAGACATATGCATCCTCACACAGACCTATTGAAATGAACAGGTCAGGATTCAGTCTGGATGATATGCATTTAGACAGAAACACTTCCAGTTTAGGGGTTATTAAGACTGGTGTCTAAAAGCCGGTCTTACTAAATGACCCCTGAGTGTCTGGACAACAATTTTAACCCATTTACACGACACGGACCATATGTATTTTGTGATCTGCAAATTATGGATGACGCCCATGTTCCATCTGCATTTTTTGCAGATCTATTAACTAGCCTGCACGTATACAACATGTCACATTTTCTATCCTTTGTGGAACAGACATACCAATGCAGAAAGCAAATGACTTCCATGTGCTTTCTGCATCTGTATGTCCGTTCTGCACAAGATGGAAAATGTGACACGTCCTATATTTCTCTACAAAATGCGGACTGCAGACCCATTTAAGTTAATGGGTCTACAAAAAATTATGGATCGCACATAGACCACAAACATATCTTGCCGATCTGCGGACCGCAAAATCCATTAGATCTTGTTAATGTAGCCTCACAGTATGTGGGTAAGGGACAGTCACAGGAGGGCCAGAGGGTGACAGGTGGGATGGGTAGGCTAAAAAAAAACATACCAAGTCAAGTTCAGTGTCTGATAGAGACAGTGGGCACTGGGGCAGCCTCCGGTCCGCACTCACTTCCTCCTAAGTTGCTGCAGGACTCACACATTAAGCACCAGAAGCGCTCAGAGAGGACTGGATGTGGGCAGGGCTACCACCAGGGGGTGGAGCTACCGCGACATTAGATGCGGCGGAGCTACTGACATTACCATATGGGAGGCGGAGCTACGACGCAGTTAAGTGGCTCAGCACAGGCCTGTTAGATCATGTGCTATTTTTATAGAGCAGGTTGTTACGGATGTGACAATACCAAATATGACTACTTTTTCTGGTTGCTTGTTTCAGTTTTACATAATAAAGCATTTAAAAAATATATATAATTTTTAGTGTTGCCATATTCTGAAAGACATCGTTTTTTTTATTTTTTGGGCCACAGTCCTATGAAAGGGCTCATATTTTTTTTTCGGTATGAGATGACGGTTTGATTGTTGCTATTTTAGGGTGCATATGACTTTTTGATCGCTTGGTATTACACTTTTTGTGATGTAAGGTGACAAAATGTCTTTTTTGACCTTTATTTTTTTTCTGGTGTTCATCTGAGAGGTTAGGTAATATTTTTATACAGCAGGTTCTTACGGATGCGGCGATACCTAATATGTATACTTTTTTAAATTTATTAATGTTTTACACAATAACAGCATTTTTTAAACAAAAAAAATCATGTTTTAGTGTCTCCATATTCTGAGAGCCATAGTTTTTTGGGCTATTGTCTTAGGTAGGGTCTCATTTTTTGCAGGATGAGATGACGGTTTGCAAGTAGTTAGTAGGGCTACACCATGCATGCCATATCATTCGTGCTTGCGGCATGTCCGGCACTGGAGCAGCCGTGAAGCGGCCTCCGCAACCAAGGCGATTTAAACCCTCACAAATTCTGCCCACGTCCTGGCCGGCCAATACAATGGCGGATGCCTCGGAAGGGGAGTGCCTGGCTGACCCTCCCCTGGTACTCACGCCGCTGTATCAATAATGAGATCGCCCGGATGAAAGAGGAATAGGTGAATCCTCATATCATACAGGAAGAAGGGACCAGAAGAGGATAGTGTGCTGGCGTAAAGGGGGAGCATATATTACTGATTATGGCTGGATTAAATGGCCAAGTAGTCCATAGTCGCACACAAAAAAAACAAAGGCCACAACTGTAAATAAAAAAATCTGTGCAACACAAAGTGCCTCACCATAGATATGCTTGTTACCTGTGAGCAGACAGCAAGCATTAGCTCACTTACCAGCAGCAAACAACATCTGATGGAGTGTCCTGATCGAGTAATACAATGATGGCATTTGCCATCCAGATACAAATTAACCCATCAGTCGTATCAGTAGTAGCAGTATCAGCTTTCATAGCTGCCTTCATATGTGTCACCTGCCAGCGCAGATGAAAAACATTGCGTGAGATAACACATGAACCGATGGCATTGCCATCAAAAATCTGACTGAACCATCAATTGTCCTAGTCATCATATTGATACTTCCATGACTGCTCTTTATCTATGAGTAGCCATTTAAACAATGCTATGATATGTCATTCTGGTGCTGACGAAATACAATTAAACAGGCAACACAAAATACTGTGTATTGTTCATGGCGGGCATGGTGTGAATATATTCAATGTGCAGCGACCAGAGTATATTGTGTGTGTTACTATATATAATGCATGGGGGGCTTTGCTATCACGCCACACCTACCTCTGACCCAGCCAGTAACCAAAAACTGGTCTGGAATCGGGTAGTAGGTGGATGGGACTGATTACAAAAAACACACAAATTAAATATAATCATTCAGGCCATTAGGACGCACAATCCCGAGGCGGAAGGTCCACTGTGCCTCCTTTTGTAGGAGACGCTTATCGAGTTCCCCCCTCGGGCTGATGGTCTAATAATTTCAATCCGTTGGAACTTAATCAGTCCCAATTCCCCCGCATGTTGCTTCCCTATGTGACGCGCAAAGGGTGTATCAGACCCATTGCGAATGTCATTTAGCGGTTCACCGATGCGTCTCCTGAATTCTCTCAGGGTTTTACCAACATATTGAGCACCACAAACACACGTCGCTAAATAGACAAGACCCATAGACTTGCAATTGATGAAGATCCTAATTGTATATGTTCGAGAAGTATGTGTACTCATGAATGTCTTGTCCTTAAGAATGGAACTGCAGGCGATTCATTTGCCACATTTAAAAGTGCTTCTTAGTGGGTGACTTAACCAGTGAGATGAACGAGGAGAGGGTTGATACGAATGCGAATAGTTTCTGATTCTTCATTACGTAGTCGTTGATTGAGTAGGGATCCCCTTTCACAACTTAGAGTATGTTGGTATGCTCAGTTCAGAACTGTGGTGGGATATCACCGGACCTGAAATCTTTGCTTGAGATCGGCTGCGGCTAGGCGAAAGTCCTCCATGGAGGAACAATTACGCCGTAGCCGCAGATACTGCTCCTTCGGTATTCCTCGCTTAAGTGCCATCAGATGGTGACTATTCCAACCCAATAAATTGTTGTCTTTTTACAGAACAGTCGGGTCCCAATATTACTATCTTTTCCCTTGTAAATCGTAAGGTCTAAAAATGTAATGATTGATGAGTGAGCCTCATAGGTAAAGACAAGGCCCCAGTCATTCTTGTTAAGAACACCCACAAAGGAGGCAAAAGATTCAGCATCGCTCTTCCAAAAGATAAGTACATAATCAATGTAACTTAACCAAAGTATAATCGATGATGCCCAGTCTTTCAAAGCCAAAGAGTAGTGTATGTACCACAGGCATATAGCCCTGTATCTAAATACATTGACCAAGGCAGTTTAGCTTGCTTATGTGTCTCCTGCAGCTATAGCCCTCGTGTGAACAGCATATGAAAATATTTTCACATAGAGGCCTATACTTTATAATGTATATAAATCTTTTTTTCTATATATTTTTTTCTATTATTTTTTGGTCTTTACATTTTTGGACAGTTTTCTGTTTTAATAGATTTTATGTGTTTTTTGAAAGGAAGACTATAAAACTGGAACTGATCTGAATACTGCACATCCACAGTATAGTTAGCCAGCAAATCATCTCCGATGATCCACCTTAAATTGCAATTAGTGAATAAACAAAAGACGGCCATGCAGCATGGAGAGAGAGAGAGATGATGAGTATCTCAAATGTAGCCAGCACACAAACATGTTTGATAGGCTGCTTAGTGTTCCCAAGACAATGTAGTATTTATATCTCCTGTTTCTCACAGATCTCACAGGACCAGTACTGCATAATGCAAGGGACGCGCTACTTCACTTTTACTAGACGGCAAGCAAACTGAAGTACTTGTAGACTTACAAGTATCTTCAGGTTAATTCCTAAAATATTTTCTATAAGTACATAGCTAGCATACTGCAATGGTCATAAGTCTAGCAGGCAGTGCTAATCTAAGTGTCTGAACCTGTATGTGGAAATACTTCACAACTCATCACTTCATGGAGATTTATTAGCAGTTTTATGCACAAGTAGCATGCTTGGACTGCCAGAATATTTGGCTTTCCTTGTTCTTGCAATACAATGTATAACCCATGGGTTTTCTGGAGAAAGAGCAGCCATGTTTTTCTTTATCTCATATGACACTTTATAATAATAATAATATTTATTTATATAGTGCCACCATATTCCGCAGCATTTTACAAATTCAGAGGGTTCATGTACAGAACAAAAGACATCACGACATAACTGGCTAATATACAACTGAAACACTAGGAGTGAGGGCTCTGCTGACAAGAGCTTAGAATCTATGAGAGTTTATTGGGTTGTTGTTTTTTTTAAATCAGGAGCTTAAAGGGGTATTCTGGTTTTTAGAAGTTATAGATAGATAACTATAACATCGGTGGAGGTCCCAGCGTTCTAACAACAGAAATGCCTCTTTAATAAATTACCCAAACTGTGAAGCCCTTGGGCTACAGTGCAAAATTTGTAACACCACTTACTGTGTGCCATGTTCATTTTTTGCAGAATTGATATTGGCTTCCCAAAACCAATTACAATTCTGGTGTATGAACCAGGGATGCCATTTTGTCGTTGACTGAATGTGGGCATGGGTTCTTTGGTATGATCATGACTGGGAATCACAAAAAAATAACTATATATATATATATATATATATATATATATAGAACAAAGAAATCGGACTGCACTCCAGTTGTATCTTCGGTGAAAAAAGGTTTATTCACCCGTAGGTGGCACAAGCGACGTTTTGGCTCGCATATGAGCCTTTCTCATATGCGAGCCGAAACGTCGCTTGTGCCACCTATGGGTGAATAAACCTTTTTTCACTGAAGATACAACTGGAGTGCAGTCCGATTTCTTTGTTCCGTATCAGTGGGTAAGCACCAGTTACCATACTCGGACAGTGCACCCTTTCTACTTGTTTTCTGGCTTGGTGGTGCTGCTGGTAATTTTTTTCTAAATATATATATATATAGAAATCTAGAAGTAAATAATGTCTTTGTTCAACATGGTGTCAAGAAACTTTGGTGGATGGGTAACATATTCTGTTTAATTTGACTATGGAACCCTGGAATGGACTACGTTTACACTTGATCTTCAATTTCCATCCCACATGGGGCACTGCACTAGATGCCATGGTCAATTGCAACCACAGTAAGTATCTTAGTGATGAAACCCCAGGAACTCTGCAGTGCTGGTGCCTGGACTGCTCCCCTATGCCAAGACTGAGGGAGCCATTTGGTTGCTGTTGCAGCCTCAGGCCTTCTGAAGGCTCTGAGGACTGCCACAGCAAAGTAAATCAGTGGCTCTCCCATAGGCTGCTGTAATGTTAAATCATTGCAATCTATGGGAGAAGCAATCAGACAATCACATGTTAAAGTCCCCTAGGGGGACTTAAGCCCTTTAGAACCACAGCCCTACATGTGCAGCATAAGTTCAGGGTTTAAAACTGCAGAACAGCAGACCCCAGGAGCCAATTGTGACCACAGCAACTCTCAGGGGCCCAAAAGTCTTCCCCGCATGGAGATTAACAAATGAAAATTGCATTTTAACATCACATAGGGAACATTAAAAAAAAAAGTTTTAAAAAATATTTAAAAAAATGTAAAATATAAAAAAACTTCCTCTTCCCCAAACTAAAAATAAACAGTATAAAAGGCATTGCTATGTCTCAAAATGCCTGTACTATTAAAATATGAACGTATTTATCCCATATGGCGAATGTCATAATGGGAAAAAAAATTAAATGGATAATTTTTGTCCCTTTACTTCCAAAACAAAATTAAATAGAAAGTGATCAAAAAGTCATACAGACCCCAAAGTGTAATCAATAGAAACTACAGATCGTCACACAAAAATTAGATCTCATTCAGCTATGTAGAAATAAATATAAAAACATTATTGGGATGCCCGTGATAGATGCCCGTGATAAGAAGATAGAACAAAGAACATAGTCCTACCACTTTACAAATCGCTAGTCAGACCACACATGGAGTACTGTGTACAGTTCTGGGCTCCTGTAAACAAGGCAGACATAGCAGAGCTGGAGAAGGTCCAGAGGAGGGCAACTAAAGTAATAACTGGAATGGGGCAACTACAGTACCCTGAAAGATTATCAAAATTAGGGTTATTCACTTTAGAAAAAAGACGACTGAGGGGAGATCTAATTAATATGTATAAATATATCAGGGGTCAGTACAGAGATCTATCCCATCATCTATTTATCCCCAGGACTGTGACTGTGACGAGGACTGTGACGAGGGGACATCCTCTGCGTCTGGAGGAAAGAAGGTTTGTACACAAACATAGAAAAGGATTCTTTACGGTAAGAGCAGTGAGACTATGGAACTCTCTACCTGAGGAGGTGGTGATGGTGAGTACAATAAAGGAATTCAAGAGGACCTGGATGTATTTCTGGAGCGTAATAATATTACAGGCTATAGCTACTAGAGAGGGGTCATTGATCCAGGGAGTTATCTGATTGCCTGATTGGAGTCGGGAAGGAATTTTTTTAATTGGCTTCTACCTCACAGGGTTTGTTTTTTTTGCCTTCCTCTGGATCAACTTGCAGGATGACAGGCCGAACTGGATGGACAAATGTCTTTTTTCGGCCTTATGTACTATGTTACTATGTTACTATGTAGTGTATGACAATGCAAAGAAAAATATGTTTTTTTTAAGTTTTTATTTTTTAAAGTATTAAAACACAAGAAAATGTATATAAATGTGATCGCTGTAATCATTCTGACCTGAAGAATAAAGATCAGGTCAGTTTTACCACATAGGGAACATCGTAAAAAGGAAAGCCCCCAAAAACTGGCGTAATTTGTTTTTGTCCCCCAATTTCACCCCATTATTTTCCAGCTTCCCACGACATCACATGTAACATAAAATGGTGTCATTAGAAAGTACAACTTGTTCCTGAAAAAAATAAAATAAAATGCTTTATGATTGGAAAATAAAAGTTAGGGGCAGGGGGAAAAAATTGGCTTGGTTCTTTGGATTTTCTATCTGCTGGAGGTTTGTTACAAGCATCTACTACTCTTTGGTGTGACACAGTGAGAGGTTTGGTCTGGGAAAACAGGTATTTTCCTCCCAGCATGTGCTGCTGGGCTGATTTACAGCCAGGTGAGGTCAAATAGCGGACTGGATTTTAGGTGCCGATCTGGGTTTTGGCAGCACCTGGCTGTCTTTAAATAGGCAGCTGGGCTCAGAAACTAGGTCTCTGTGTTGGCATCTGGGAGCCTTATGTCTGGATGAAGGCTTGATACCTGTTTGGCGTGAAAACAGGTTGGTTCTGCAATGCTCAAGGAATCTTTGAGGCAGAATTGCCGCATGGTGTGAATTACCACCAACACTGCAAGGTGACTTTTTGCTTGTTTATGACTGCTTGTTTTGTCACTTGCCTAAAGTGTGAATAAAACACTGAACTGTTTGATCCAAAGAACTTGTTGTTGCCTCTATACTGCATCCGCTAATCCTGTATACCAGAGCGAAACCCGACAATTGGTGGAGGATGCGTGCAAGAGCAGTGAGGCTGGCGTAAATGCCGATATATTTGGTTTCTGCATTTTTCAGGTACGGTTGCATGTCGTACATTAAACCAGCTGTATTACAACCAGTGCCCACGACAAAATGGAGGCTGTTGTTAAAGGCCCTCATGGATGCTAATCTGCAGCAGCGAGAGACGAACCTGCAGCAATGTGAGGCAGCAGCAGAGAGAGAGACTAACCAGTTGATACTACAACACATGATGGCTTTGCAGACAGCAGGAGCAACCCCGAGCATCCACAATGCCAGGAAAACAGTCCGTGCTGCGATTTCTAAGATGACCCCAGCAGACGACATAGAAACCTACCTGACGATGTACGAGAAAGTGGCCATCAGGGAAGAGCTATTCCGTGACCAGTGGGCTGAGGTCATCGCTCCGTTCCTGGCATCCGATTACCAGCGGGTGTATTTCAACTTGCCGGACAATCAATCGGCCGACTACCAGAAAGTCAAGGGTGAGATTCTGGCAAGACTGGGGGTGAATGTGTTGGTCCGAGCCCAGTGGGTGCATCAGTGGGGGTTCATCCCGACTGAGCCTGCAAGACCCCAGTATTATTACTTACTTTACCTCTTGCAAAAATGGCTACAGCCTGACGTCCTGAGTCCCACTGCTATGCTGGATCGTCTGTTAGCCGATATGTTCTGGAGGGCTTTGCCATACCCTCTCCAGCACTGGATCAGTCGGTGTCTCCTGGCAATGCCCTTGAGATGGTGGACCTGGTGGAATGCTATGAAGCTACCAAGAATCTAAAGGAGGGTTCTGTCGGGAGGGGGGGTTGGCAAACATCAGAAATCTCCACCCCAGGCCTGAAGATTTGAGCCGATAAAACCCACCCGGGATGTACTTATGGCAGACCTGGCTCCAATAGTTTGCTGGCGGTGTCAGGAGCCTGGCCATGTAAGGGCTGACTGTTCCCATCGGGTTGAGCCCATAGACACTAACTATGGCTACCGTCAGTCACTATATGCTAGGAAGCTGTGTGCAACGGGCACCCCAAAGTCTCTAGATCACAGCCAGGTGGAAGTGGGAGACACTCCGGTGGAGGCTCTGCTGGACTCAGGGAGTCTGGTGTCCCTAGTAAGGGCTACCCTGTTGCGGTCCACTGAGTATACTGGCCGGAAAGTCGGGGTGATGCGCATCTGTGGAGACTTAATAGACTACCCCACCATGCTGGTGTCTCTAACCACAGTGGCCGGTAGATGGACCCACGAGGTGGCTGTCGCCACAAATCTACATTATGAACTCATAATAGGGAGAGACTTCCCGGGCTTCCCGGCACTGTGGCCTGCTATGAGAGTGACTGATACCCATGAGACAGGGGTAACCCTAGCAGAGTGGCCCGGGTCAGGGGGGAGACCCAGAACCCTGGGAACCCCAACCCAGGGGTAGGGGTGACCGCCACTTCTGTGGAAGAGGGGGAGACAACCCTGCTAAGCGTGATGGTGGGCTATTACATGAGGTTTGTTCCCCACTTTGCTAATCTAGCTGCGCCCTTGACAGGACTCTTGAAGGGACACAAGTCAACGATGGTTCGCTGGGATGATTGGGCGGAAGAGGCTTTCTCTGCTTTGAAGTCGGCCCTGTGCGGGTCCCGATTTTGGTGACGCCCAACTTCAAAAGGGAGCTTATGGTACATAAGTAGGCCTCGGTGCTGTACTGTCTCAGGAAGTCAACGGGGAGGAGCATCCCGTTGTCTTCCTCAGCCGTAAGCTCACCTCAGCCTAGACCCGGTATAGTATAGTGGAGAGAGAGTGCCTGGCTATCAAGTGGGCACTAGAATCTCTCCGCTATTATTTATTGGGGAGAAAATTCCGCCTGGTGACTGACCACTCCCCTCTCAAGTGGATGAGTCAGGCCAAGGACATAAATGCCTGGGTCACCCGATGGTTTCTCTCCCTACAAAACTTAAAGTTTTCGGTAGAACACAGGGCAGGCCGGTTACAGGGAAACGCGGATGCCCTGTCCCAGGTACACTGTCTGGCGTGTGTTGACCCCCTCAGGGTTGAACAAAGGGGGCAGGGTATGTGACACAGTGAGAGGTTTGGTCTGGGAAAACAGGTATTTTCCTCCCAGCATGTGCTGCTGGGCTGATTTACAGCCAGGTGAGATCAAATACCGGACCAGATTTTCAGTGCCGGTCCGGGTTTTGGCAGCACCTGGCTGTCCTTAAATAGGCAGCTGGGCTCAGAAGCGAAGTCTCTGTGTTGGCATCTGGGAGCCTTGTGTCTGGATGAAGGCTTGCTACCTGTTTGGCGTGAAAACAGGTTGGTGCTGCTATGCTCAAGGACTCTTTGAGGCAGAATTGCTGCATGGTGTGAATTACCACCAACACCGTAAGGTGAATGTTTGCTTGTTTATGACTGCTTGTTTTGTCACTTGCCTAAAGTGTGAATAAAACACTGAACTGTTTGATCCAAAGAACTTGTTGTTGCCTCTATACTGCGTCCGCTAATCCTGTCTACCAGAGCGAAACCCCACATTGGGTAAAATAATATTTTCTGACATTGATTTAGATCTTAACCCCAGTTAATTTCAAGTTGTGCCCCCTTGTTCTTTTATTGCATTTCTTATTAAAATCTCTTCCCTCTTGAAGCATTTACATATTTAAAGATTTCTATTATGTTGCCCCTCTTTCCTCCAGGCTATGCATCTACATTCACTGTGGTTAGTGGAATGTGCTTTGTTAGATATTCTCACATGACAGGATGGATGTTGAATCACCCTTAGGAGCCATGAAATATATCTATTGATTCACTCATCAAATTAATCTCAAATGACAGACTTGACCCAGCAAGCTGCATGTTTGAGGTCCTCTCTACTCTCTACTGTTAGTTCTTTAGATTTTCTATCTGTTATAACTGTTTAATATTCAGCAATTACAATGTTCTCCATAACTGATAAATTTTACACCAATTGCATCCAGGGCTGGTTGAAAACATTGGTGAGCCAAGAACATTTCTCACAGTGTCCAACAGAGTAGTACAATTTTTCTTTCAAAGATAGTTATGACATTTCACTTGGAACATGTAAAAACAGTTGAAGAGGGTATGGAATGATATCTGTATGTCATGATTAGGACCTCGTCCTCCCTGGAAAATTTTCAGACCATTACACATTTAAAAAAAGAGCTAACACCCTACTGTACTAGAGAGAAAGTATTAATGCAGGCCACAGCATAATGTAAGAAACCTGCTCATTACAGATGTCATATTAATGTATTGGAAGCCCCACAAAGTGGCTCAAACCCAGATGGCCCTCTGTAGTGTCTTAGCCATGGGTGCCTCCCAGAATAAAGGCCCCTTTACAGGTGAAACTTAAAAAATTAGAATATCGTTGAAAGTTCATTTATTTCAGTAATGCAACTTAAAAGGTGAAACTAATATATGAGATAAACTCATTACATGCAAAGGGATGATTATGGCTTACAGCTTATGAAACCCCAAAGTCACAATTTTGAGGTACCCTTTGCTCAGGGGATATGGATTAATTAGCTGACTAGAGTGTGACACTTTGAGCCTAGAATATTGAACCTTTTCACAAAATGTTTATTTTAAGCTGCATTAATGCAATTCCTTTTAATTTGTATTAATGAAAGCGGATTGCCCTACATAAATAGGAGCTGCTGCAGAAACAATCAATCTGCTTGGGGATGGGCAATCACAGTAATGATCACTGGTCCCCATACAGAAGAGATGACTGCTGCATGTATATGCAGCTCTCACCTCCACTCAATATCAGACAATTATAAGGAAAGAAAATGTTGCTTCTGATAATTTACCATGTACAGATGAAACTCAAAAAATTTGAATATCGTGCAAAAGTCTTTTTAGACTTTTGCACGATATTCAAATTTTTTGAGTTTCATCTGTACATGGTAAATTATCAGAAGCAACATTTTCTTTCCTTATAATTGTCTGATATTGAGTGGAGGTGAGAGCTGCATATACATGCAGCAGTCATCTCTTCTGTATGGGGACCAGTGATCATTACTGTGATTGCCCATCCCCAAGCAGATTGATTGTTTCTGCAGCAGCTCCTATTTATGTAGGGCAATCCGCTGCCCAGAATTTATGTTTTTGGTATCTGCATCAATGATGGTTTCACCCAATAAACAAGTGTAAAGATGGAACCTTTAAATGGGACAATTATTGTAAAACAGAGTTCATACAAAAATCTCCGATAAACGTTGATGTAAAGGGTCCTTATTAACTTTCATAGATGCCCTCCAGAGAGTCTTTCACAAGTTCACCTAGAGTGCTTCTAATAAAATCAAAAAATTATTTGCCAACAGAAATGTCTTCCTGCCCTTCATTGTTGTGACCTTTAGGAAATAACTTTACAACAGTCAAAACATCTGTAAGATGTAGAATGCAATGTCGACCAGTAACAATAGCTTCTTGACTGTTGGCGTGATATTTCTTATGAACAGGAACTGGGTTATGTTATAAAATTACTAATAGTGGCTACTGTGTGACACAGATACTAGTACTTGAAAGCCCTACTCTTGGACTGCTGATACATACTTAGACAGATGCTTGTAAAGTGATAACAAAAACCTTACTCTAACTTGGAATTGTAGCTTTCTAACAGGAAATAGTTTTCCACTTAGACTATGGAAACAATATAGCACTATCCTATCACAAGGTTCTTACACGTTATTTTACCGCACATTAAAGGCTTCTTCCCATGCTGTCATTTATGGCATGTTCACAGGATATGCCATAAATGTTTGATACGCGTGGATACAACACCTATCTTATCTATTCATTTCTATGGGAGTTCTGAAATAGCCCAATAAGCAGACTGGGTTATTTTTTGGAAATATCATAGAAGTTAATGGAGAGAGCTGCACATGTGTGGTCTCCTCTCCATTCACAGCAGTGGTGAGATATTGTTAAAGGGACCTCTGTTGAGATAGATGGAGGTCTCAGAGGTGGAATCTACACCTATCAGACATTTATTAAATATCCTGTCAATTAGGCCGAAGGCACACGGCCGTGTTCCGCGGCCGAGAGCGGTCCGTGGTATGCCGGGCTGGATTCCTGTTCAGAGCAGGAGCGCACGGTGTCATTGGTTGCTATGATGCCGTGCGCTTCATGCCGCCACTGCACTACAGTAATACACTATATGAGTGTATTATTGTACTGCAGCGGCGGCATGAAGCGCACAGCGTCATAGCAACCAATGACGCTGTGCGCTCCTGCTCTGAACAGGAATCCAGCCCGACATACCACAGACCGCTCTAGGCCGCGGAACACGGCCGTGTGCATGAGGCCTAAGTCATACATTTCTACATAGGTCCAGATGGGAATATCTCTTTTTAATTGGATTGATCAACTATATCTTCAAAGAAAACAGTGTGAAATTTTGAAATTGTATTCATTATTTTGCCTTTCAAGACATTACAGGAGTGGGTTTGGATATTATCATTGGTCTAAGGGCTTGGATAAAGCGTTTCATAGGTCATGCCCATAGTCTATGAACCCATTCTGCACATCTGCCCGCCTCCAACTTTACACAGAGATTTTTTCTCCACAGATCCATATAGAATGCATGGAAAAGTGAGATCCTCCATCATACCCAAATATGCCATATTCTCACCAAAATAATAATTGTCTATGGCACATGCATGATCATTGTTCAAAGACACAGTGATCAATTCTACATCAAGCTGATACTTGGACAATGTCAGACTGAGATACCTTGGACCCACTAGAGGAAATGAACCTGAGTGGCCACCATTATATATGTCACTTTTAAAATATTATTAATCTACTAGCAGATGGACCCGGCTTCGCACGAGTATATTTCATCTATTTAATTCAATGTTTGTGTGTGTCGTTAAAAGATAGAGAGTATCCACTATAACAGTGACATCTACAGTACCCCACCCCTTTAACAGTGACCTGTACAGCGGTCTGTCCCCTTAACAGTATTGTTTAAGTGGAGCTCCGCACACTCAGTTGGCTGGTGCCAGCAAGGACTTGGTAGTCGTAATCAGGGAAGAGAAGATTGCGGCACACAAGAACTTCTTTGCAATTTCATATCATTTATTAATTTGACATCATTATATTTGACTCATGATCCAGTTAAATTATGCAACATCATAGCCACTTTTGATAATCGTGCTGACCGGACGTTTCGATCCCAAATGGACCTTCCTCAGCGGTCTAGTTATCTATAGTGTAATGATAATATAGATCCAATTAGAAACTAGACATATATGATCAAAATATGATGAGGAATAGCATAGAAATAAACACTTAAAGGAACTTTCATCCAGAGGTAAAGCATGTACGGTAAATCGGATAGTGGTAAGAGATGCCTAGAGTAAAAGGAGTGTGAAGGCCCCAATATTAAGGAATGGGGATTAAGGGGTGAGAAGGTAATTAGTAAGTCGATCAAAGGGAGAACAGGATTGCTCGGGAGAGTCAGCAGGCATAGATGTAAATATAGAAACATATAAGGATATATATCCAGAAGTGGATAGTGTCCCTAAAGTATTATCTGGTTTTAGTGGCTTGGAGGTATGGCGTGCTGGATCACAGGACGCTAGCCTGTGAGCGCGGTGGTTTTAAGCCTGTATGGGCTGCTTGGAGTTCTGATCCTGTGATCCAGCGTGCCATACCTCCAAGCCACTAAAACCAGGTAATACTTTAGGGACACTATCAACTTCTGGATATATATCCTTATATGTTTTTATATTTACATCTATGCCTGCTGACTCTCCCGAGTAATCGTGTTCTCCCTTTGATCGACTTACTATTTACCTTCTCACCCCTTAATCCCCATTCCTTAATATTGGGGCCTTCACACTCCTTTCACTCTAGACATCTCTTACCACTATCTGATTTACATGCTTTACCTCTAGATGAAAGTTCCTTTAAGGCCTATTGCACACGACCGTATGGCTTTTTCAGTGTTTTGCGATCCGTTTTTCACGGATCCGTTGTTCCGTTTTTTGTTTCCGTTGTGTTTCCGTTTCTGTTCCGTTTTTCCGTTCCGTTTTTCCGTATGGCATATACAGTATACAGTAATTACATAGACAAAATTGGGCTGGGCATAACATTTTCAATAGATGGTTCAGCAAAAAACGGAACGGAAACGGAAGACATACGGATGCATTTCCGTATGTGTTCCGTTTTTTTTGCGGACCCATTGACTTGAATGGAGCCACGGACTGTGATTTGCGGGCAATAATAGGACATGTTCTATGTTAAAACGGAACGGAAAAACGGAAATACGGAAACGGAATGCATACGGAGTACATTCCGTTTTTTTTGCGGACCCATTGAAATGAATGGTTCCGTATACGGACCGTATACGGAACGCAAAAAACGTCCAGTAAACGGGAAAAAAAAACGTCCGTGTGCAATAGGCCTAAGTGTTTATTTCTAATGTTATTCCACATCATATTTTGATCATATATGTCTGGTTTCTAATTGGATCTATATTATCCTTACACCATAGATAACTAGACCGCTTAAGAAGGTCCATTTGGGATTGAAACATCCGGTCAGCACGATTTTCAAAAGTGGCTATGATGTTGCATAATTTAACTGGATCATGAGTCAAATATAATGATGTCAAATTAATAAATTATATGAAATTGCAAAGAAGTTCCTGTGTGCTGCAATCTTCTCTTCTCTGTCCCCTTAACAGTAACATCCACAGCGCCCTCCCCTTTAACCTCTTGGGGACATAGGGCATACAGGTACGTCCTGATGTCCCGGTACTTAAGGACACAGGGCGTACCTGTACGCCCTGTGTATTTCCGCTCACCGACGCGCGGCGAGCGGTGATCGGAACTGGGTGCCTGCTGAAATCAATCAGCAAGCACCCTGGGACAATGCCGAGGGGGGTCCTATGACCCCCCTGTATCGGTGATCGTTGCGAATTAACCCCTTCTATACCACTGACCGCGGCATAGAAGGGGTTTGTGTTTGAGTGAGCCCATTGAGTCCCCGCGCTGCTGTGGCTGGAACTTGATGTCTCAGAAGGCAGCCCGATGCCGTGCAGAGGCTGCCCAATGCCTTGCACGGCATCGGAACCTTCCTTCTACGGGAGCCGAGGAGATCCAGTCTCAGGCTGGGTCTCCTAGGCAACCTGTAAGGCCTCATGCACACGACCGTTGTTCGGGTCCGCATCCGAGCCGCCGATTTGGCGGCTCGGATGCGGACCCATTCACTTTAATGGGGCTGCAAAAGATGCGGACAGCACTCCGTGTGCTGTCCGCATCCGTGGCTCCGTTCCGCGGCCCCGCTAAAAAAATATAACATGTCCTATTCTTGTCCGCGCTTTGCGGACAAGAATAGGCATTTATATTGGCAACATGGGCGGCTTCCGTTTTTTGCGGATCCGCGGTTTTCGGACCGCAAAAAACGGAACGTTCATGTGCATGAGGCCTTAGTGTATGACTATGTCATACACTTACAGGCAATGCATTACAATACAGATGTATTGTAATGCATTGCAGAGGGAATCAGACCCCCAAAAGTGAACATCAGAAATAAAGTAAAGAAAAAAAAAGTTAAAAAAAGTGTTTTTAATAAAATAATAAAATTAATAAAGTAAAAAAACGAAAATAAAAATCCCCCTTTCCCCTTATTTTATAATAAAAAACAGAAAAAAAAAACCACACATATTAGGTATCACCGCGTCCGTAATGATCGGCTTTATAAATATATCACATGATCCACCCTTTCCGATAAATACCATAAATAAAATAAAATAAAAACTGTAAAAAAAATAAAATTGTCACCTTACATTACAAAAAGTGCAACACCAAGTGATCAAAAAGGCGTATGCCCCCCAAAATAGTACCAATCTAACCGTCACCTCATCCCGCAAAAAATGAGCCCCTACCTAAGACAATCGCCCAAAAAAAACAAAAAACTATGGCTAAGAATATGGAGACACTAAAACATAATTTTTTTTGTTCAAAAATGCTGGTATTGTGTAAAACTTAAGTAAATAAAAAAAAGTATACATATTAGGTATCGCCGCGTCCGTAAGAACCTGCTCTATAAAAATATCACATGACCTAACCCCTCAGGTGAATACCGTAAAAATAAAAACGGTGTAAAAAAAGCCATTTTTTGTCACCTTACATCACAAAAAGTGTAATAGCAAGCGATCAAAAAGTCATACGCACCCCAAAATAGTGCCAATCAAACTGTCATTTCATCCCACAAAAATCATACACTACCTAATAATTTCCACAATAACCCACCCCCTTAACAGTGACCTCCACCATTCCCGGCCCCCTCAACGGAGACCTCCACAGCGACTGCCTCTTTAACAGTGACTGCCACAGTACCCTGCTCCCTTCACAGTGACCTCACAGTACCACGCTGCCCCTTTAATAGTAGCCTCCACAGTCCCCTCATCCCTTAATAGTGACCTCCATAGTGCCCACCCCTTTAACATTGACCTCCACAGTGTGCTCCCCTTTATTAGTGACCTCCACAGTACCCTGTCTCCTTAACAGTGATTTACACAATTAAAATGTGAGCTCCACAACAACCCGCCCCCTTAACAGTGATCTCTACAGCACTCCTCCCCTTAACACTGATCTCCATAGCGGACCGTCCCCTTAACTGCGACCTCCACAGCAGCCTGCCCCTAGGGTGGCCAGAGGCCCGGTTTTAGGCCGGACAGTCCGGCTTTCAGACTCCCTGTCCTCCGTCCGGCGTAGGGCCTGGACGCACACAGGGATGTCCTTTTGAACAGCTCACTCTCAGATATCAGCACTGTGCTGTCTGAGTGTGAGCTGCAGAGAGAAAGTCACCCTCTCTCCCACTCCTGCAGCTGACAGAAGTTGATTTTTTCAATCCCCGTTGGCTGCGGAGTGGGGGCGTGACCAAACCGGGTCGGGGTGTGACTTAGTGGTACCTGGGGGCAGGGTTTTTAAGTCCACCTGCCCCTGAACTGTGACCTCCACAGCGCCCTGCCCCTTTAATGGAAATCTGTCACCAGGATAATGGCTATTGAAGTAAAGCCATGGCCTAATAGCATTTAGTACCTTATTTCCAGATGTGCCTTTGTTTCAGCAATAGATGTTTTCTATCTTCTGAAAATCCAGTTTATTTGGTATGCAAATGAGCCATTAAGGTGCCCAGAGGAGCATCACTCTTGCAGGAAGGAGCCCAGGCACGCCTCCTGCTAGTGCCCAAGCCCACACTCATGCTGGGAGCAGGGAAAAGGGGGGAAGAATTATGGCTTGAATCTGATGTAGGGGTGGGTGGACACATTATGGCAGGAGGCGTGTCTGGGCTCCTTCCTACAAGAGTGACGCCCCTCTGGGCACCTTACTGACTCATTTGCATATCAAATAAACTGGATTTTCAGAGGATAAAATACATCTATTGCTGGAACAAAGGCACATCTGGAAATAAGGTACTAAGTGCTATTAGGCTATGGTTTTACCTAAATAGTGATTATCCTGGTGACAGATTTCCTTTAATTCTGACCTACAGCAGTGAAGAAAAATGGCTGGGTTGTTATGAAAACCTCGGACTGGCCCACAGGGGAATCCACTGGTGGCCCCCTCAGCAAGGTGGGTCCCTAATCTCCCACCCCCGCACAAGTGGCACATAACACATTAGATCACCTGCACTACATACATATATTCAATGTACAGCACCTCAACCAGCCTATGTTCATATAAAAAAAACTTGTTAGATGATTTATTATATTTGAATGTATCCGTACGGTTTGCCCCCAAAATAAATATTAGTGGTGGGTCCTAGGTACCCCAGTCCAACACTGCCTGCAAGCTTCTATTGGCTGATAAGGATTATGTGACCAGTCTTCTATTGGCTAATGCATTTTTGGGGAATATCTCAAGGACGGTACGAGACCGGTCTAAAACCTTCCCGGACACCTGATGTACCTGTGTGCCAAATTTTGTGATTGTAAATGCGATGGTGCGGATTCCTTTAGTGGACATACACACATACACACACACACATACATACACTCAGCTTTATATATTAGATGTTAACAGTAATATCTTATTAAGTATTATTGAGCTTTCCTGGTTCCTTGCTAGTCAGAAGATGTTGACACCAATTACATGTTAAAATTAGCGGGGAAAAATATTCTTTCCCTTAACCTATTATAGCTCTAAACAAAGCAGAAAAAGATTACATTTTGTTGCTAATTCCAATATTCCAAAACCTAATAAAAAACTCTGTATTGTATATCAGGTGTGATCAACACAATCATTTCTGTAAAGCAGCATTGTCATCAATGGGAGATGCCTCACTAGTAAGGTCAGTTTGAGCAGCACTGCCCATGAGAATTGTCCCTAGAAGCAAACTGTCTTCTCACAGACTTTTGAGACCCATTTCTGTGTTAAAATCGGAGTAACAGGTCTTCTGTTAGGCCAGTCCAACTCTTTTTTTGGGTGGTTCCTGAATTTAAACTCTGACTACAGTGTTTTATATTTTAAAAAAAGTCCACTAATATTTTAATTCCTCATAAACTAGAGCACACACAGTTTTATTACATTAAGTAAATGACCATTATATACCTATTTATAATGTACATGTAATGTACTTTGCCTTTGTAGAATTTTACTTTCTTACATTATGCCGCAGTGTCCTGTTAGTTTGGCATTCTTGATCTGTGATTCCTTTAAATATTTAGCACTCTTTATGCCTGGTGAAGGTAAGAGTAGGCATCCTTTATCATAAATGTTAATGTCACAGGCAAGTGTAGCACTAATCCTCTTCTGTCACGTGTGGACAAATTGTTCATCTAGTGTTCATGTAGTAGGACTGATCTACTACTCTTATCAGCATATATATAACACAAGCACAACTCTAAGTCCTGCTAACTGCTAGTTTCCCCAGGTCTGATCATATTACACGTTCTTTAAAGGTCACATATGATAAAGAAGACTTGAGGGTCTCCCAAAGGACATTAGTGTGTAATTTCATTATCAGCTTTGTTCTTTACCTATTAAAGAAACTTTTTATGTATCAGAAAGAATATCTTTAAGGTTTATATTCTATTTTTTGGACTATAAGACACACTTTTTGCAAGATTTTTTTTTCTTCTAAAAAGTGCCTGCATCTTATAGTCTGCAGTTAGGGTGTCAGACCTCCCTGACTGCTTCCTTAATAATCTGACAGATCAGGTATACAGTGCTTAGCCCTATCAGTGAGATAGAAATGCATCTGCACACTTCTTTCTCTTTCCCGGCCCAACACTAATCTGTGTGATCAGTGCAGGCTGGAGAGAAGGGTGAATAATCATTTAGCACACGGAGAGGACTGTGAGAAACATAGCCTGTTCCTACCTGAAGGTTCCCATGCTTCAGTGAAAGGAGATTATAACTCTAAGTAACTGCAGTTTGAGGCCATTTGATGATGTCATAATTGGCAGGGGCCAAACCAAAAATATAAGAAATGTTTTATAATGTCTGTACTGCAGAGTACTGTACTGTGTGTGTATATCGCGTGTGTATGATATGCGTACTGTAGGACTGTGTGTGTAATATGCATACTGCAGAGCTTTGTGTGTGTATAATGTGCGTACTGCACTAGTGGGTTTGGGTGTGTGTATAATGTGTTTGCTGCAGACCTGTGCATTTGTATAATGTCATGATCATGGAGAGTAAAAAAATAAAATAATTTTTTTAAAAAAAATTGCAGAACAAGCATGACAGGATACCAGAGACCAATGACAGGAGACACCTTTACTTGGATAGCTACATTTGAGGAGAACACTTGCTATATTATTGTTGGTTTCAATGGTCAGTAAATGGCAGAATAAGGTAAGAGGAGTCGACCAAAACGATTAATCCCCTCTAAGCTAGACCCTTATGTTAGTGACCTGGCCCCTGCACCAGAGAAGGTTTAATAAGTAGAAAATGTTTTTTTCAGTTTTCTGTTATCTAATCCTGGAGTTCATCTTATAGACAGGTGCATCTTATAGTTCAAAAAATACAATAATATACAATACAGTGAGCAGAGACGAGAAATAACCTGTAGAGACAGGATTGTGTGATGGCACAGATTGTGAGAAGGGTTCCCAAAAGCACAGTGGCCTCCATAATTCTTAAACAGAAGAAGTTTGAAACAACAAGGACTCTTCCTAGAGCTGGCTGTCCCACCAAACTAAGTAATCGGAGGAGAAGGGACTTGACCAAGAACCTAATTGTCACTCTGGCTGAGCTTCAAAAGATCCTGTGTGCAGATGGTAGAAACTTCCAGAAGGTCAGCCAACACTGCAACACCCTACTAATCTGGGATTTATAGCATAGTGTCCAGAAAGAAGCCTCTCCTCAGTTAAAAATAATAAAAAAAAACACTTGAAAGTCCATCTGGAGTTTGCAAAAAGGTACCCAAAGGACTCTCAGAGTGTGAGAAACAAGATTATCTGATCTGATTAAACTAAAATTGAACTTTTTGGCCTCAATTGTAAGCACCATATCTGGAGGAAATCAAGCACTGCTCAGCACCTGCCAATATAATCTCTACAGTGAAGCATGATGGTGGCAGAATCAAGCTGTGCTGGTGTTTTTCAGTGGCTGGGACACAGAGACTGGTGAGAGTTGAGGGAAAGCTGAATGGAGCAAAGTACAGAGATATTCTTAATTATCCAGAGTGCTCTGGACCTCAGATTGGGCTGAAGGTTCACCTTCCAGCAAGACAATGACCCTAAGAACACAGCCAATACAAAACAGGGATGGCTTAGGGATTATTCTGTGAATGTCCTTGAATGGCCCAGCCAGAGCCCTGAGTTGAACCCAATCAAATAACTCAAGGGAGATCTGAATATGTCTTGAGTAAAGGGTCTGAATACTTATGCCAATGCAATATTTTAGTTTTTTCTTTTCAACAAATTGTCAAAGATTTCAAACATTCTGATTTCACTTTCTCATTATGGAGTATTGAGTGCAAAATGATGGGAAATAACTTTTATTTTAGCACAAGGCGATATCATAGCCTCAGGATACATCGCTGCGCTCATGAATAGGGATCCTATCATCACTAGGCTGCCCATTCAACACTGCCTTCTCATCCTTTGGTACGTACTGAGCCCTGATACATGTGTAAGAGCCTGAAATAGGGGCTACCACCTGTAAGATATCAATGTGTCTTTTTTGTCATTTTTGATAACTGTGTGTGGTGATCACTGATTTACGGGTACCAACACCATACATTATTGTAATGCCCCCCTGTATGTGCTCAATATTCCCCTGATGAGTTATGACACGAAACATGCGTGTAGGGATTAGCTGCACTAGGGCACAATAGGGCCAAGTAGCAAAAGGGCAAGGTTCCGGACGGGGTCGTTCTTATTAGAAAGAGTGCTTCGTGATTAGGACGCTAGGGTCACGCTAGCACCCACATCATAGGGTTGTCTAGGGACCCAGAACCCACCAATACCCCCGTCCATGCGCTAACTGCTCTTTCTTCAGTAATACCACATCTACTGAATATCTATACAAACCGGAGGACTCCAGCAAAACGGTAGGACTACCGGTTATCTTAGGTGCCACCATGCACCACGTTATTCACTATCTTTTGTGTAATTATGCACTTTTTTTATCAAATAAAAATATCTAGGGACTTTATTCTATCAAATGAATTAAAAGTTAAGTTTTAATAAGAATCACCATCCCCATTCTGTCTGTAAGCACAAGGCCGCAACATAACAAAATGTGAAAAAAATGAAAGGGTCTGAAGACTTTCCAGATATACTGGACAACTTAACTTTATGCAAGCCCCACCTTCACTGGTGTCCTGTTAGTATCCTGCAGGGGAGTCTGTGTATATTTCATATACAGGCTCTGAAGTGACTCTATTGTAATGGCAGCACAGGTTTAAGCTGGAGCCTAGTGGGGGAGAGCGGGGGATCTCTGTAATGACACCATTCAGGTTAATTAAACTTTGGGAGCATGTACATTTACAGAAGAGGTAAAACTGATGCAATTTAAACAAATCTCATCCACGCGCTGCATAAAAAAAATCCATGCAGAATATGCACGTACATTGTTATGCAGTGTGGATTTTAAGTCTGCAGCATGTCAATTGATGCTATGCATTACCTCAAGATTTGCATGTAACTCAGGACTCATGAATACGACCATGCTTTTGGTCCGCATTTGATATGCATTTTTTGCGCATCAGATGCAGACCCATTCATCTCAATGGAGCGATTTGCAGACCGCTAAAACAGGTACAGCTGTGTGCATGAGCCCTAAGGCCGATTTTACTACAGATTTACCATGGATTTTCCACCCCAAAATACACCCAAAGTTAATGTATCCTTAGGCCAAATTCACATGGCTGGAATACACATTGAGAAAAATCTAACATGCCTTTGCCATGAAATCCACACCAGAAAACCAAGGCTAACCCTTTTATTTCTGCCACGGTTTTACAGTTTGCACTATTTCAGACAATGGGGACAATTCGTGTGTGGCCTTTTTTTCTGCAAGATGAATTTCAGAAGTCAAATAAGGGTACTTTCACACTAGTGTTTTTCTTTTCCGGCATAGAGTTCCGTCACAGGGGCTCTATACTGAAAAAGAACTGATCAGTCATATCCCTATGCATTCTGAAGGGAGAGCAATCCGTTCAGGATGCATCAGGATGTCTTCAGTTCAGTCATTTTGACTGATCAGGCAAAAGATAAAACAGTAGCATGCCGGAATTCCCCCCCCCCCATAAGAATGCATTAGTGGCGGAATGCCGGATCCGTCCTTCCGGTCTGCGCATCCGCAGACCGGTAATAATGTGAAAAAAAGATACAAGACGGATTTGTCTGTCCGCATGACAAGCGGAGAGACGGATCCGTTCTTGCAATGCATTTGTGAGACTGATCCGCATCCGAATGCGTCTCACAAATGCTTTCAGTCACATCCAGATCGGCGGATCCGGCGGGCAATTCCGATGACGGAACTGCCCGCCGAATCACACTGCCGCAAGTGTGAAAATAGCCTTACTAAGTCAGGTTGGTATAAAAAATGCTCAGAAATTCTCGGGGAAAAAAAGCTCCAGATGAGCAAGATGAGCATACCATTAATGTGATGTGATTATATGGCATAAACCATGTCTAGTTTGATGGTCAGAAAGATCATTGAAGATTAAAATTGCATACTTTTATGATCTTTAAATTGCATACACTTATGATCTTTAGACATCAACTTCTTGCACCCAACTAAAAAGTCACTTTGTCTACAGGCAAAATCTCACAAGCCTTCTGCACTTAGGAAAGTTCTCCTGAGTCCTGACCTTCAAAATAGCTCTGCTAAAAACAGCAAGACTGTCATCACATTGAAGTGAGACTTCGCATTGCAGACCCTGGTGTGCAGGAATTCTGGGAGGTGCTGTGCATTAAAGACACAGCACAAGTTCATCTTTACCTCACCCCTACTAGCATGCTTCTGAAATAATATCTTCTTCTAATGGTTTGATGTAAGATTCATAATTGGACAACCTGTGACAGGAATTATCCTAAGTCAATGTCTTATGTGAGATGCTTGTTAGTGAAGAAAAGTTGATTCATGCTACACAAGGATAACTAATGTGATCTATCATCTGCACAGTTAATGTGATGGTGAACTCTAGTCGTCGTGCTGTGTTCGCCATGTTAAATGTGTTTCTTGCAAAACATCTCATTACAGTGCTTGATTTCCCGGTACAGTAAAATCTGAACTTGAAGATATGAGGTTAGGTTTGCCACTTCCTACTAGGTTCACACCATTGTGATACTGTTCCCCATGTTTCCTTAGCTCCACAGACAGACCTCCTTAAAGAGGTGATGATAATGTCTGTAAAGGGCTGCAGAATGTCGGAGCTACAAAAGTGAGTAAAATAAATGTAAAAATAAAGAGGTTATCTGGTTTCGAAAACCAAGTCTCATCATTTTAATATACCAATTAGTGAATTCTGAGATGAGAGGTTCCATGTTCAAGATCCTCATTATTTGGCCAGAATATAGAGTTGTTCCTAAGAAAGTCTTTTGCTTTGGAGGACCCCACCAATCCTGCATCATACAGACTACTTATTAATTTGAATGGGCACTGTGTAAATCTTAAATCCCAATGTGGTGGCACTGCAGGGAAAGTGAACACTTACCACCAGGTTTTCCTACAGATTGCAGATAATCTCTGGAGATTACAGCATGGGGACACTTTGTGTTCATCTTATGTCATAAGACTCTTCTAAAAACTACAGATTGTCCAAGCAGACAACACCTCCCACCTATTAAATTCGGTGGTAAATAATGTAAAATCACTAACTTAAAATAAAGAAAGAAATATATAGGTCTTTGGGCCCAAATCTAGTTGGAGGTACTCAGCATAGTTACGTTAGAAGTGAACAATATGTGCAATCTGTTTTGTTGCGCAGGGGCCGAGTGTATCATAGGAGACAATTGCAAGTAAAAATGGTTTCCTGCTATCTATGAGATTGTACATCAGGGACTAGGCCAATGAAATGCATGTTAATTACTGAGGCTCTTTGCTGAGCTTTTCAAAAGCAAGGAACCTATATACAGTACTTGCATGTGGCTATCTGCTGTCTTCATTACACAGGCTTGTTAGCATGGTGGGCACCAACAGGCTATTATCTGTCAAAGATACAAAGAGGTCTGTTGCACAAATGCTTAAAAGACTTTTCCCATTAAATGGAACCTGTTATCAACTTTATGAGGACCTTATTGAGGGCAACGTAAATAGGAAAAGACATGCTCATTTCAGCCATCTGTCACTCATGGGCTAAAAGTAAGCGGTTGCCGAGAACCAGCATCAAATCATCACAGTCCAATCTTGGAAAATAGTCATGGCTACCTGAGAAGAGTCCCAATTGTTCATGATCTCTTGCTGTCCCTGCCCACTTGCTGCTGATTGTCAGTTCCCTTTCGAAGGGAGAAAACTAAGGAGAAGACTGCAAATCATCAGCAGGTGGGCTGGAAAGAAGGAGATCATGAACAGCCATGACTACTCAGGCAGCCATGACTCTTTTCCAGGCCAGGGCCGTGTTTATTATGATGCTGATTCTTGACAACCCCTTACTTTTACCTCATGAATGAAGCACTGGTGAAATCAGTCTGGAGCAGGAGAGCTGGAAATGGCAGAGATTAAGTGCTAAGTATGCAATCTTTTATCAATTTAACACATTAGGGGCTTTAGGGAGATTTTAAATGTCAATAATACAAGTAATAATACAAATTAGGTTAATGGTTTTATTTAATGTATGTTCTTTGAAGGTACAAGCAATTACATGCCTTAGAAATTAGCTACTTTAACAGAGACAGACAGGAGTCAAGTAACAAACCAGGCATCGTGCCCAACTGATCTAACACATTATAGTCATGTCACTGTGACAGCTTCGACATATCAGTTCCTAAGGACAGACATGGTCTCATTGGCATCAGGGCGCCATGAAATCAGAGGAGCTCAGCTGTGCTAGACCTCTTAGACAGTTTTTACAGTAATTAGAGTGCTCATGAATCCTTATATTCTAGCTGTATAGTCCTTTCTATGACCCATATCAGTCAGAAAGAGGAAGCTGAATGCAATGAGCATATTCCATTCAACTTCCTGTCAGAAACCGCAGAGACATGGCCAGAAATTAGATAGGTGACTAACCCACTAAACCACCATGGATTCTAACAATAACCTAGACCCCCAGGGTTGTTACCCTTAAAGAGTTGTTCATGGACTTCATGGACTTTTCCTTAGGATTAGCCATCAATATTTGATTGGGGTCTTTGACTTCCAGGACCCTGGTTGATAAGCACAGTGAAGGGGCATTTGCTGTGTCTGGTATTGCATCTTATGCCATTAAAGCTCATATGGATTAGAGACTGAACATATGTAAAGAATGAGAGGAGCACATCACTCCTATTAATTTCATGGTTCGTTCAATATGTTGATCTTTTTTCTATATGTCTTTCTGACAGTGTAAAAATGTGTCACATTTTTATTTATTCTTCCTTTCTGCATACATTTACTGCAACAGAAAATCCTATATATAAGGTTCTGTTCAAATCTATGCTAATAATTTAAATTTTTCTGCAGAACTGTGAAAATGATGGCAATAACAAATCCATGAAATAATGGAGGCCAACAGCAACCAAAAGACCTCATTAATTATAACAGGATCTGTCATGGTTTCCATCAGGTTGTCAGTAATTTTACCAGAAAATGTAGCACGGCATGCTCTGCTGAATTCTTTTAAAATGTCTTTTAATAAAAGGGGTTGTCCCACAAAAGATAGTTTACATCTTTCAAACCAGCAGCTGGATATGAATGCTTTTGTAATTGCATATAATAAAATATTTATGACTTCCGACAGAATTGTTAAATGAAGTCCATCTGTATAGCGCCACCTGATGTTTGTTCTTTTTCAAATTTCTCTGTCCACCTCATTGACGTGGATGCACATGCTGAGTTCCATCCTTCAACTGCCACCAGCTGCAGCAAAAGAACTTGCCCTATGAGAAGGGACATGTCTACTGAGCTGACAGCTTGAAATAACTGGAGCAATGAATGGAGAGATCTCTGGATCAATGTGAGGTACAGAGCTTTCTAAGAAAGAGATTGTCATGTCAAATAAAATTTAACTTGAACAACAAATTGATAATACCACCAATGGTAATAAAAAACGAATATATCATGCTGTACTGCTTTTGATGTGATGCAGGCGGATCCTCCAATGCAGATGTGAACCTAGTCTAAAAGTGTATTATATCATAAGGCACTCAAGTTCTAAAATTAAGTATGGCAACATCTGCAAAACATTCTCTACATTTTTGTATGAATTTGCCTAGATTCTCAGATCGCCCTGTCATCAATGACCATGAGTCCCAATGGGAACCAGCATAATTTGCAATAATGTCTACAAGGCTTCAGACTTTATTGGCACTTTAGAAGCAGATGGAGTAAATAAAGAAGTGAAAGAATTGGTAAACTATGGCATGATTTACAAGTAGAAAATCTAGTAAAGCCTTGTTTGTTACATTGTGCCGTTGTGGCTATGTATAACCTATAAGTAAGTCCAGAGTCACAGGGCAGAGGATCAGATGTTAGTATTACTTAAAGCAGACTTGTCATGAATAATACTGCCTATGTATTCCCAGCGGCTGTCCCAGTGGCTACCGCTCACTGGTGGGGGGGTCAGGGGAGGGAGAAGCTCATAAGTACAGTGGACTTATAACAATTATCACTCTTAACCAAATGTCATCATGATAATATTTTGCCTTAAATAGCGCTGCATATTCTCAGAACAGATCTGCCATAAAACAAGCTAT
Organism: Bufo bufo; assembly: GCF_905171765.1. Taxonomy (NCBI): domain Eukaryota; kingdom Metazoa; phylum Chordata; class Amphibia; order Anura; family Bufonidae; genus Bufo; species Bufo bufo. The sequence goes on from NC_053394.1 coordinate 239,477,352, forward strand.
TAACCTCTGAAAATTGTCAATGTGGGTGCAAAAAAAATCATGGATAATTTATATCTATTAAGAATATTTAAAAAGTTAGACTTTTTAACATTGAAAGGGATGTCTGGTTTTGTACTTTTTATTGTTTCTGGTGAATTTTAGTTTTTATTTTCCATGGACCTATCTATAGTGATGGGCGAATATCGGCTGAGACAATTCACGAATGCAATCAAATGTTCGCGAACCACAAGTTCGCAGCGGGCCCCATTCACTTTAATGGCAGGCGAACCTGAAAAACTTTCAAGTTATATTTGCAGCCACCAAATACTTACTATAAGTGCACAAATCGTCCCACAACATGGACAGTGACATACCAGAGGGGGATCAATGGCAAAAATTCCCACAAAAATATGTATTTTAATCAGGGCCCATTTTTATGCATCTTAAAGGAAAACTCTCCAAAATGTGCCCTGCTGGAGCCTAGAAAATTTTTATTTTAGGCCACGGGAGTACAGGCCCCAAACATTAGGCGTTCACCTAACAGAAAACATCAAGTGATTATGTGGCTGGAGGTATATTAGACGGTCAGTGGATAACAATTTTACTGCAGGCCAGTGGGGTACAGGCCCCAAACATTAGACATTCACTGGACAGAAAACATCAATTTATTATGTGGCTGGAGGTATATTAGACGGTCATTGGATAACAATTTTATTGCGGGCCAGTAGACTACAGGCCCCAAACATTATTCATTCACCGTACAGAAAAGAACAAGTGATTATGTGGCTGGAGGTATATTAGACGGTCAATGGTTATCAATTTTACTGCAGGCCAGTAGAGTACAGGCCCCAAAAATTATTCATTCACGGGACAGAAAAAATTAAGTGATTATGTGGCTGGAGGTATATTAGACGGTCATTGGATATAAATTTTACTGCAGGCCAGTGGACTACAGGCCCCAAAAATTATTCATTCACTGTACAGAAAAGAACAAGTGATAATGTGGCTGGTGGTACATTAGGCGGTCACCGTATAACAATTTTACTGTTGGGCAGTTACATTACAAGCCCCAAAGATTATGCATTGAACTTACAGAAAAGATCAAGTCATTATGTGGCTGGAGGTACATTAGGCGGTCACTGTATAACAACAGTCCCCAAAAATTATGCATTCACCGTACAGAAAAGATCAAGTGACTATGTGGCTGGAGGTATATTAGACGGTCATTAGATATCAATTTTGCTGCAGGCCAGTGGAGTACAGGCCCTAAACATTAGGCATTCACCGGACAGAAAACATCAAGTGATTATGTGGCTGGAGGTACATTAGGCAGTCACCTCATAACAATTTTACTGTTGGCCAGTTACATTAAAGGCCCCAAAAAGTATGCAATCAACGTACAGAAAAGATCAAGTCATTATGTGGCTGGAGGTACATTAGGCGGTCACCGTATAACAATTTTACTGTTGGTCAGTTACATTACAGGCCCCAAACATTAGACATTCACTGGACAGAAAACATCAAGTGATTATGTGGCTGGAGGTATAGTAAACGGTCATTGGATATCAATTTTACTGCAGGCCAGTACAAATACATGTCAAATACATATGTTTAAAAGAACTAAAAATATAAAATTGGATTAAAAACATGGTTAATGAAATACCCCCTCTTGAAAAAAACCTCAATGGTAATAGATGAAATTCAATTAAACGTGGTCGGTACAGGTGTTGAATTCCTCCGAGATCGATGCCTCATAAATTTTAAAAAAATGTGAGGTAGTCTACACTGTCGTAAGCTAGGCGAGTGCGCTTATCAGTCACGATCCCCCCCCTGCTGCGCTGAACTTCCTTTCAGACAGGACACTGGACGAGGGGCAAGCCAAGAGTTCCATGGCAAATTGTGCCAGCTCTGGCCACCGGGCAAGCCTGAACACCCACTAGTCAAGGGGTTCCTCGCTTCTCAGAGCGTCCACATCGGCCGTTAACCCGATGTAGTCGGACACCTGTCGGTCTAGGCGTTACCTGAGGCCGGATCCGGAGGGCTGATGTCGATGTGTTGGCAGCAAGAATGATCTCATATCCAAAGTAAAAACACATTTTCAAACCGCCCCCTTCTTGCATGCGCGGTAGGATTGGTACCCGCAACTGTTTCTCTGTGGGTGAAAATTCTTCTGCCAGTGCCCGCAACCGCAGAATGCAGCTTCTCTCGAAGCAAGGCCTGGAAATGCTGCATTCTGACAGCCCTCTGTGATGCTGGTAACATGTCCGCCATTTTGTGCTTGTATCGGGGGTCTAAGTACGTTGCCACCCAATGCTGGTCCTTGCCCTTTATGGTTTTTATACGGGGGTCCCTCTTCAAACACTGGAGCATGAAGTCCACCATTTGCACTAAATTGGAAGCAGTGGAGTGGCCTGTCTCCTGCTCATGGCCCAGGAGAATGTCGTCCTCGGTCTCCTCCTCCCATCCACGGACAACACCAGGGATCCCAGAAAAGTTTAAAGCCTGCTCTAATTGCTCCTCCTCCTCCTCCTCCTCCCCCAGGCACCATCCTCCTCTAACTCTTCTTCAGACTCCTGCTGACCTGTCTCAGATGGAGTAGCCCTCCCTGGGAATACATTCAGCATTGCAACTTCCTCATCTTCCTGCTTCTCAACAGCTTGATCAATGACACGACGCAATGCACGCTCCAGAAAGAAGGCGTAAGGTACAATGTCACTGATGGTGCCCTGGCTTCGACTTACCAGGTTGGTGATCTCAAATGGCCGCAGAAGTTTGCTTGGATCGCGAATGAGCAGCCACTGGCGCAGTGGAAAAAAAACAAGCTCCACCGAACCTGTCCTGCCGCAGAGTTCGTACAGGTAGTCGTTAACGGCACGTTTCTGCTGGAGCAGCTTATCAAGCATATACAAGATGGAGTTCCAGCGCGTCGGCCAGTCACAAATCAGACGCCTGATGGGCAAGTGGTGTCGCCGCTGAACGTCAGCAAGGTGAGCCATGGCCGTGTAAGATCTTCTGGCCTGCTGCAAGACATCCTGGACCCCGGTTTATTTGGCAACGAATCGCTGCACGACTAAGTTCAGGACGTGTGCCATGCACGGCACATGTGTCATTTTGTCCTATTTCAGCGCGCTCAGCAGATTGGCACCGTTGTCACACACCACTTTACCAACTGTCAAATTGAGCGGGGTTAGCCACTGATCGGCCTGTGACCGCAGAGCTGAAAGCAGTGCAGGACCAATGTGGCTCTTGGCTTCCAGGCACAACAGCCGCAACACAGCATGGCAACGTCTCACCTGGCACATCGAATAGGTTCTGGGGAGCTGGGGGGTGCAGCGGAAGAGGCGGTAGCAGTGGAAAAGGAGGAGTCAGCCGAGGAGGAGTCAGCCGAGGAGGAGACGAAGGATGGAGTAGGAGGAGGAGAAGAAGAGGCAGGCCTGCATGCAATCCGTGGCGGTAACACCAAATCCACACTAGTGCCACGGGATGCATGCTTGACAGCCGTCAGAAGGTTCACCCAGTGGGCAGTAAAAGTTATGTACCTTCCCTGCCCGATTTGCTAGACAACGTGTCTGTGGTCAGATGTATCTTGGCACCGAGACTGTGTGCCAGAGATACATTCACTTGCCGCTGGACATGGCCATATAGCTCTGGGATGCCCTTCTGGGAAAAATATTTTCTTCCGGGGACCTTCCATCGCGGTGTGCCAATGGCCACAAATTTTCTAAAGGCCTCCGAGTCCACAAGTATATATGGCAGTAGTTGGCAGGCTAGCAGTTCCGACAAGCCGGCGGTCAGCCATTGGGCAAGAGGGTTATCCGGTGTCATTAACTTTTTATGTTCGAACATTTGGGCCACGGAAACCTGCCTTTTGCCAGATGAACGCGACTACGGCACGGTGGAAGGTGGAGTGGAGGACAAATGGGAGGAGCAGGAGAAAGAGAAGATGCAGGACGTGGAGCGCCGGGAGTGTGGGTTTGTGGGTTCTGACAGTGTTGCTCCCACTGGGCTCGGTAATGAGAGGTCAGGTGCCTTCTTAAGGCGGTCGTCCCTAGGTGATTGTTGGGTTTACCGCGACTTATGCGTTGACAGCACAGGCTGCAGATGGCAACACTATTGTCAGCAGCTGACATGTTAAAAAAAGCCCACACTGCGGAGCCACGTGCCGGCGTCCTGAGAGCGCCAGATGTGACCGTGCATGGTGGATGGCTCGCTCCAGATACATTTGCAGTCTGCTTTTTGCCTCCTGTGCTCTGCTAGTTCTGCCGGCTTCTCCTCACTCTCCTCCCTATCTGCTGCTCTGTCTCTCCCTCTGAACTCCCCTCCTCTTCCTCTCTTGTGGGCACCCATGTGACGTCCATCGACACGTCATCATCGTCACCTTCACCACCACTGACATTAGTGAGTTCGGAGTAGGCAGCAACAGCGGGGACCACCCTCCTTGGGCTGATCTGGGTACTGTCATCAGACCGCTGGGTGGCGGCCGTTGCTACCTCCTCTTCCTCATCTGATGCTAAGAATGGCTGTGCATTGGTAAGGTCTGGGAATGGATAGGAAAATAATTCCTCAGACATGAGGGGAGGGGCTATGGTGGTGGTGGTGGTGTCTTTAGGGATGCACACAGCAGAGAGTGAGGAGGGTGCTGATACAGGGGATGAGGAGGGTGCAGAAGCGGAAGGCTGAGTGCGTCCTTTGACTCGCACGCAACTTCTCCAACTTCCCACTTAGGCTCCAACCCGGTGCACCTGCCCGACCCCTACCACGCCTGCGGAATGGCCTGCCTCTTCCCCTGCCTGTCATTTTCAAAATTACCCTATGACAAAGTCCCTATAGAAGAGCATTATTTGTGGAAGCAGGTATATAGAACCCCTTAATGATTATTTGCTGGAAGCAGGTATATCAAACCCCTTAATCAGTTTTTTGGGGGGCAACTGGTATAGCACACCAGTTGCAGTTAGTTGTTCCAATAGCGTTTGTCCCTCTGAATAGCTGCGGTATCGCTGCAGAACCGCACACAACTGCTGCACAATACAAATGCACTATATAGAAAGTATATTATAGGCATATCGCACCCCTGCATCAATCAGTTTTTTTGGGGGCAACTAGTATATCACACCAGTTGCAATTTGTTGTTCCAATAGCGTCTGTCCCTCTGTATACTGTGGTATCTCAGCAGAACCGCACACCACTGCTGCACAATACAAATGCACTATATAAAAATTATATTATTGGTATATCACACCCCTGCCTCAATCAGTATTTTGGGGTGGCAACTGGTATATCACACCAGTCGCAATTAGTTGTTCCAATAGTGTTTGTCCCTCTGTATAGCTGCGGTATCTCAGCAGAACTGCACATAACTGCTGCACAATACAAATTCACTATATAGAAATTATATTATAGGTATATCACACCCCTGCATCAATCAGTTTTTTTGGGGGGCAACTGGTATATCACACCAGTTGCAATTAGTTATTCCAATAGTGTTTGTCCCTCTGTATAGCTGCAGTATCGCTGCAGAACCGCACACAACTGCTGCACAATACAAATGCATTATAATATACTTTCTATGTTAGAAAGTATATTATAAGTATATCACACTCAGTATTTCAGTATTTCACACCTATCGATAGCAGACCTATACCAGTCCTTAAAAGGACTTTTGTGGACCTATTAGCTAGCATTTGGTGTCCCTAACAGTCTGTCCCTGCTCCACACAGCAACCTCTCCCTACACTGGCAAAAAACTGAATGTAAAATGGCGGCCAGATCGGGTTTATTTATAGGGTAGGGGGTGAGTCTATGTGCTAAAACGTCTCAATTGGCTGTCCTTTCCCACCTGATGGATGTGTCATGGGTCAAAGTTCGGCGCAATGCAAAAGAATATGGCACTGGCGGACATCGCCATATGTTTGCATGTTTGGCGAATCGCGAACGAGCAAAGGTCGCCACGAAACGACTGCTGGGCGAACCGCAAGGCCATCTCTACCTATCTATAATTTAAAAAAAATATTCAAAAAATCCTACAGTTTTCATACTGGACACTAGGCCTAAGATATGTCGAGACTTCTATTCTTTGAGTGTAGCTACATGAGCCATAGACACAATGTACAGGAGGGGGCCTCATTGATTTATATGGGAGCATTTTCTAGGCATGCTCTGTGACCTGTGCAGAGTTCAGGAAGGAGAAGACCCACTGTGAAAGGTGGATCCTGTGTTATCTAAACAAAGGTGATATCTGTCATTGTAACTTTGCCTGTGATGATAATATGATGGTTACTGAACCGTTAAGATCTATATCCCTAATATGTCCCTTTTAAGATTGTAAAAAGATAAGGGCAGAAAAAAATTATTATTATACGTGTGCCCAGTCGAGGTATGTTTCCCAGCTTAGAACCACAAAAAATATTGAGTGGGAACATGCAGCTAATGTGATAATAAAAACATAACCTTTTTTTGTCATCAGGATAAAAGCAGAACTTTGTAATAAAGTCATAAACATGTGTGGTTCCAGAATAGGCTATTGAACAGAGGTTCAAATATTGTTCTTTTTTGTGCTACTTAAAAGTTACATGAACAGAACAGGAAGACCTAACATACTATTGCCAGTGTGATAATCACACAATTTTAGGTATGTTTAAAATATATATTGTAATATAGAAAATTAAAACAAAAGTCGCCAAAAAAATATGTTTTAAACATATAAACGTCATTTACACAATAGATTCTTTTCTGATTACTCATTACCTTTAACAAAAGACTGTGGTGCTTTCTCTGTGCTGTCTTTTTTGTGGCATTGTTGCAGAAGAAGGCAGTGGGCACTAAATTGTCAACTTGTGCCCCTTTGCAATATCAAAAGTTTACTGAAAGTACAGTGCAACTGTAAGCTCCTGGGTCCCAATGCAAAATATGTTAAAGGGACCAAACCTACTATAAAACAGGTGAAATGTATGTATCTGTTCCACCATAATTATGCCCTGCGTTCAGGGTTCCACATGGTGGCATCAAGTAGTGGCGTTGATATAGCTATAAATGTGGTGGAGGTAAAGCTCACAATTTAGCCCCCACATTTGATGGAACAATAGACGGCACTGGCATAATAAAAATCTAAAACAAAGTTTTACCTAAGTAGCACGCCAACCACACAACAGAGGATAAAGGGTACCCCTTAGGGCAGAATATAAAAGTACTGTATATTAAAAGTTTATTCGGTTTTGCATTTTGAGTCAAAAGGATAATTATACAACAAAAAATTCTTTAACTAGATATAGCCTAACACATTTATCCATTGCTCTACACGCATGTTTGGTGTCTCTATTCAGTGCACTCAGAAATTCTTTCCAGATTCTTTTTTTACATCATGTTATTTTGCTGTCTTTTCTAAAATGAAAACAACAAAATGAAAACAAAAAAATAAATAAAAGTTTTCCACATTAATTAGCACTTAATGCCCCATAATGATAAAGTTAAGGGCTCATTCAGACGGCCGTATGCTGTCCACAAAAATGCAGATCCATTTTTTTGCGGACAGTTCAGTAAGTCCGCCAAAAAACGGATTGCATTCCATTTTTTTGCTGATCCATAGACTTCAATAGGGCCATGTCCTGATTTTCACTGACAAGTATAGGACGTTTCATTTTTTTGCTGAGCCGTGCAATGGAAGAAAAGTGGCCCATAGAAGTGAATGGGACAGCATCTAATCCGCAAAAAACAGATCCGCATTTTTGCGGACAGCATACGGCCGTCTGAATGAGCCCAAACACAGATTATTTGAAATATTGGCTACTTTATTAAAAAGGAAAACCTAAAATATTGCTTTGACATACATATTTCAGACTCTTTACTTAGTTCTTACTTGAACTTTTGACAGCAATTACAGTCTCCAGTCTTCTTCAGTATGATGCCACAATCTTTGCACACCTGTATTTGGTAATTTTCTGCCAATTTTTCGCTGCAATTCCTTCAAAAGCTCTGTCAGATTCGATGGGGACTGTTGGTGGACAGCCATTTTCAGGTCTCTCTGAAGATGTTGAATTGGTTTTAAATCAGCACTTTGCCTGGGGACATTCACATAGTTGTCCCTAAGCCACTCCTGTGTTGTCTTGGCTGTGTGCTTAAGGTCATTATCTTGTTGGAAGGTGAGCCTGCAGCCCAGTCTGAGGTTCAGAGCACTCTGGATCAGGTTTACATTAAGACTATCTCTGTAACTTTGCTCCATTTAGCCTTCCCTCAACTCTGACCAGTCTCCCTATCTCAGGCACTGAAAAACACCCCTAAAGCATGATGCCACCACCATGCTTCACTGTAGGGAGGGTATTGGGCAGGTGATGAGTGGTGAGCTGGTTTCCTTCAGACATGATGCTTAGAAGTGAGGCCAAAAAGTTCAATCTTGATTTCAGTAGATCAGAGAATCTTGTTTCTCAAAGTCTGAACATCCTTTAGGTGTTTTTTTTTTAGAAACTCCACAGGGGCTTTCATGTGTCTTTTACTGAGGAGAGGCTTCTTTCTGGCCTCTCTGCTATAAAGCCCAGATTGGTGGAGTGTCTCAGTGATGGTTGATCTTTTGGAAGTTTCTCCCATCTACACACAGGATCTTTGAAGCTCAGCTTTCATGTGATTTTCACGTTTTCATTATTATTTATATAATTGACTTTTTAAGGGCATTTAGGCTTTGGTCTCCTTATATTCAGGGCTTGTGCTCTTCATTGTGGGGGATTGGTGCATCCAGTTGGGGATGCTTTTTAATTGTTTTAATGTTTGTCTGCTTGTTTTTTTCTTTGCATCCTTAATAAACAGTTGTGATTTTGTATATATTTTTGGTGTGCTTTTAATACCTAAACACCTAGAAACATCTCAAAGATGATCAAGAAAAATGGGAGGTCCCCAGAGTTAAATTTCAAGTGTCATAGCAAAGGGTCTGATTATTTATATCCCTACTAAGTTTTAGTTTTTCCTTTTTAATAATCTAGCACTAGCAATCTTTTCACTTTATCAATATCAGGTATTAAGTGCAGATTGATGGGGGGAACTTGAATTTTTTTATAGTACAAGGCCGCAACATAACAAAATGTGAAAAAATTGAAATGGTCTGAAGACTTTCTGAAAGCAATGTAAAGACTTTTCAAAGGGTTTTTTGGGGATAGGTCATCAACATGAGATCGTCATTTGTCCAACTCCTGACACCGCTGCTGATCAGCTGTTCTACAGTAGCTTTGGCGTCAGATGTAGGTGTCAGAACTACACAACTCTGTCCGCTGTGTAGTGGATGGAACTGGTTACTGCAGTGCTGCTCCCATTCAGAAGAAACCCTTAAAATATTCTCACATAATTTTCCAGGATTTAGATGTACAGTACTATCAACGGTTGCAGCTAGTATGTTCAAAGACACCTCTTGAATTGTAGATATATTAAGGGTACTAGATGTCATCATGTCATATTTGATTAGATATTTGATGTGGTTTTATGTTGCCAGAATATTCACAACCATTGACCATGTAGCTAACGCTCTTTTAGGCATGCCTGTCTATGTTTCTGGATTCTTCCAAATCTAATCTTAGCAGCACATGTATTTGGTTTGGTTTGTTCTGTCCTCGACATGCATTCCAACAAGGTTATGGTAGTGACTCGCGCATCTGAAATAGACTGCCATGTATATTATAAATAGCCCAATGCTTTCCACTGTGTCGCTTCTACAGGTTGAGTTCAAAATGCATGCCAAAGCTTGAATGCTGCTGTGTTACAAACTGTTGATCTGGTTGTTATGATGGTGACAGATGACATCACTTGCACACCCCTAAAATATTCCCAATTGATGCCCTGGGAAGCCTTACACAATTCTTATTGGGATTAATAGTGTAGCTGTAGCACAGGGGTTGCAATCACACCCCATCCTTGTGTCTGGGAAACGATTCAGGATTTCTAAATAGCCCTATGAAGTAATGTGCAGGTGCAAAACTAAGAGTAGAACCCCATTTGATGTACCCTATTAGGGCATATGGATGTCATACACCCCAACTATTAGAGCAGAGAGCTGCTAACAGATGGACTCTTGCTCTGATGGATCCAGCTTGTTCATATATTAAATGGTCATTCATTCATTTGAGCTACATATATGGTAAGCCATCACTGGGGAAGGGGTCAGTTACACAACACAGCTGTTGCAGTACTGTTTCCAGCCAGCAGGGTTGTTCAGTGTTTGAATAAGAGATTTATAGTCATATATTAGGGTCATTTATTTCCTCAGTCGAGGTAAATTACTTGAATGTTGCAGTAGCATCTAATACATTTTATTATGAACAATCCTCAACGTTAATGGGCAATAAATCATACTGATAAAAAATAAGCCGTATATGATTTTATGGTAAGTAAGAGGGTTACTTCTCCACCTTTATAAGCTCATACATTAAAATACTGCAAAAATGCAATAACATACTACTCAAATGATACCTCAAAACCACAGTTCTGTATATTGGAGTAAATATGGTCAAATTATTATATGTACAGTTATATTTATACATTATATTTATATGTACGGCATATTTGGAGCCATCTTATCACTTATAATTTCTTGAAGAATCTATCTGAATAATATGCAATGATGGCATTTTATTCGCAGATGGGCTGTGAGCACTTAATATGGCGGTTTGGATGACTGATGCACATGCGCTGCTCTATTATGTACCATAGCACAGTGCTTATGCACTACTGTATGAAGTGTATGTACTCCAGTTATACATGCATTTTGAAAAGCCTCCTCCCACTGGGAAGTGTTTTTTGCTGCGTGCCCGTGGGTTGATTTGTATAATGATAGATTTCTCAATAGACATTTTAACTATGATTGAGTCTGTCCATAATGCTTATTTGTGTCACTTATGTTTTCACTATGAATTTTCCTAGATTTGGTTTTATGTATTTGTACTTTAAGGGGTTGTGCCAAGTTTATGTTATCTCCTATCCACAGGATAAGGAATAACTGGCTGGGACCTCCGCGATCCAGAGAATGGGGGTTCTGTTGCCCCATTCTGATGGAACGACAGATTGAGCATGCGCCCTGCTGCTTCATTCAGTCTCTACCGGAGTGCCAGAGATAGCTGAGTGCTGTATTCAGCTTTCTCCCTAGAGAATCGGAATGGGGAGCAGGACCCCTATTCTTTGCATCGGTGAGGGTTCCCACTTTCCAGTATTCAGACCCCCAGCAATCAGCTAGTTAAACTCTACTCTGCAGCATGTTAATTTATGTTGTGGATCTCTGCCATGGATTCACCTTTTGAAATGCGGAAGATAAACCCCCCTGCATTTGGGGCAGATTTTCTTGCTGCAGAATGCTTGCTCACCTGCTATGAATTTTCCACACACAGATTTGTTGATACAATTTATGGGACTTTCCCACTCATGTAAATGCGGCTTGCAGAAATCCATGCAGAAGTTGCGAAAATAACCCAATTCCAATTTCTGCAACAAATCTGACAGATGTGAATATGGGTTGGCCAGTTTCCAGCTACTTTTAATCAATGTGTTTGTGACATGATCATATGGCTATATGGCTACTAATATAGCCTTTGTTGAAATTCAGCACCATGTTCTATATTTTATAAGGTCTGACCCCTTGCTAGCCAAGTCTTTTGTCCTGTCCACACAGAGGTCTTGTCCATAAAATGGCTGCTGATAGAGGGTCATGTGACCAGGCAAATCGCCTCCATGTGACGTCTCCTCTGTTTAAATACACTGCACCTGCCATCCGCACCTTACTGTTGAGAGATTAGTGCAGGTGCAGTGTGTTTTAATACAGGAGACATCACATAGAGATGATTTGCCTGGTCACATGATCCCCCATCAGCAGCCATCTTGTGGACAGCACAGAAGATTTGCCTAACAAGGGGACATAGCTTATGAAATATAGCAAACAGAGCAGAATGTCAACAATGGCTATATCAGTAAGTGTCATATAATAACCTTACTAACACATTGGTCACAAGTAGCCAGAAAGTGGCCAACCCCTTTAAGGAAAGGATTTTTATTTTTTTATTTTTTTGTAGCTGATCCATATTTTTTCACGCAGTTTGTAGTTTGTGTTGTTGTGTTTGTGTTTTGTCGAATGCATCATGCTGTAAGTAAAATGCTAAAAAAAAAAATGCTAAAAATGGTAAAAACAACAAAAAATACATGTGGTGGAAGCTTTAGACATTGTTTGTTTACCACTTAGAAAAAGCTCTGTAGCTGAGAGAGGCCATTAAATGTGCCTAAACATTAGTGTCAATTTACAACAGCATTAGGTCAATAAGTGAGTTGCAGCAAATATATCATGCTATATGCAGCGTTTTAAACATTTTGACATAGTTTGCTTAATGTTAACTAATTCATAAATTCAAAAGACTTGTCTTGTCTGCAATATGGACAGGAACAAGACAAGTTCTATAATTTGCGTAACGGTCACTCGGATTCACAAAACATACAGATGTGTGTGTGGCCCCATAAAAATGAATGGGTCAGCGTGCTATTTGTAAAAATCCAGATAGCACCCTAAGGAAAAATATGGTCATGTGCATGAAGTCTAATACAATGACCAGTGGCTTATTTGAACTATTTTAATGTCCCCCTTGGGACCCTAGAAGCATCACTCCATAACTGTCAGGTTACTCTATAACATCAGATTATCAGATAGTGTCTGGGATAACTTGACAGCTACAAGCATTCAAGAATGTTCCCATTTGCCCCTGGTTTATTTTTAGATGGAGAAAAGGAGGGACTATGCCCTTTCTGACTTTAGCACACAAATGGATCTTCACCTGTCACTGTTTGATTGACTGTGACCTCCTGCACTGACCAGCCCAGGACCTCCTGCAGCTTCTTAATCACCTGAACCTACCCTGATCCTGTGCATCTATAATTAGGTGATAACAGAACTTCAAAGTGAGGGGAGAAAAAAGGGCAGTAAACTATGTTAGAGAATGTGAGCAACACATACACAAAAGATATACCAAGATATGGTGCCCTCCCTTAAAACATTTTCAAGAGTGGAACCTACAGAGAGAAAAACTATGATGGAAAAATGTGTTTGTGCCTCTTCTGTGTTCTGGATCCATTTCTGGTTTGGGCTTACAAATACCAATGAAAAATATCGACTAAATACTGACCATGAGAAAATGTCTTAAGTAAATCCAAAATCGATGGACAAGGAGTTCATTTATATGAGTTTCTTGGTTAGTGCACATTCTCCAGGCCTTGACTGTGAGAGATCCTCCAGCCGTTTTCATTTGCATCATGGACCAGATAAGGGGCCCAAAACCATATTTGGTCAGTTTATAGACTTATCACCAACAGTATAAAGTAAATACCATGTGGTGTTTTTAAACAGCAATATTCAGTTAGATGATACTAAAGTCCATGTTTTTTTTTAATGCTCTTGGTATGCCATTATTTTTCTGGCATTTCCTATAGGCTTCTCTATAGAGCTTGAACAATGCAAAAAAAAAAAAGGATTTTGTTTAAAAACACTCTTAAAACCACTGCAAAAATCGTGAAAAATATGCTAAAAATACATGCCGGTTTTTAGAAGAAATAAAACTCTTTGCAAAAGTTTGTACAATACCATACTATCCCCGAAATTCCATGATCGCCAGCTCTGCAGTGATTTGGCTAGAGGCAGGAAAATGGGCCTTGTGCAGAACTTCATAGAGAATCCAGCATAAAAAGCCTCTGTATGCCTCTGCGTGAAATTTGATAAGTCCCCTGCTCATACCATGTACTGAATTCTATGGCTGGTTTAAGAATGTAGAATCTGCTTTTCATAAGTACAGGTTATCATTAATAAAAACTAATATGTAATGTTTTGGGGCAACATGAGATGCTGGAATGGACATTTTCTCACAATGCCGAGGTCTCAGGGATCCATCCCCTGTTTTAGTGTTGTTGTAATGTGTTCTGCACAAGACATTTCACAATCCACAAACAGATCAGACCAAATACAATGGTTTATTATTAGCGTGTGCAATACCTGGGCTTGTTAGCTGCATGCCTGCAGTCAGTATTGCCAGGTATTATTTACGCTATTTACTTTCACAGGAATTTTAAGCATTTTAATGTAACTAAAATTAGTGAAGTGTCTCGTATAAAAAGAAACAAGTGAATCAGGGGAAATATGTCCCCATCTGCTTATATGCTCCAATTATGGCTCTGTGTCGGAAAATTCACCCATCAACAGAACGTCAGCCAGTCACATTTCCACTGATTCACTCTTTATTTACTGCTCTAAGTAAAATACGTGAGGGCAGATTTACTAATCCTCTCTAATATTTAGACAGTGTACATTCCAATCAGACTACTGATGAGACTTATGATAAATTGTGTTGTCTTCCTTTGCTCTAAAATCTTGGGGCAAAAACTGTTTAAAACATATAATAAATGGAGTTCAAAGCATGTATACCATTTTTGAGCCATATATACTGACACATTTAGCTAGGTAAATCTCTACATCTGATTTAAAAAGGAACAGTGTAATGCTTAATTTCCCCTGTGGTGGCGCTGTAGGGCAAATGAACTCTTGATGCTTGATGCTGACTTCTCATATAAATTGCAGCAAATCGCAGCAAGTACAAGCATCTGGGTTAAACCTACTAAACAAAAACGGTTATCTATCTATCTATCTATCTATCTATCTATCTCGCATATCTATTTATTTCTCATATCTATTTATCTCTCATATCTATCTCTCATATCTATTTATCTCATCATTATCTATGTCTGTCTATCTACATTTTGGATCATTAAAGAGCATGAACAACAAGATTTATCTTCCTCCTCTATGTGGCCTTTATTGCTATACCCTTCAGGACTGTGATCCAGCATTTTCAGACTCTTGAATGACAACATATATTTGCAATGGCCCATTATGTGTCTAGATAGACTTGTTTTTGGGGTTTCAGGGAAAGCTGGGTGAAAACCAATACAGGAGCTTTAATAACAGCCACAATAGGGAAAAAGATATGACTATACAGGTATATTCCTTTCTGGCTCTATAAACTCCAGCACAAAGTACCACATTAACCACGTAAAGAAAACTCTATCACCCTGGTGACACCTTTTAATACTCATCAGAAACAAATAATAAATGTTCTTCAAAAATGTTAGACATTTTAAAATACATTTAAGATATTGCAAGCCATATGCAGTGAAACCTCTCCACAAGGCCACCTCTTTGACAAGACCACCCCCTTATCCAGACCAGATTTACTTTGTCAGGTTATTACTGGCCATCTTCTTTGAGAGGATGCACCCTCTCCCAGAAGACCCCTATTCCATAAAAATTTTGAATGGTCTTCTCAAAGGCCTGCACTGTAACTAATTTGACCGAGAGCTGAATATATCATCTAACTCAGGCATGCTCAACCTGTGTTCCTCCAGCTGTTGTAAAACTACAACTCGCACAATGCCCTGCTGTAGGCTGATAGCTGTAGGCTGTTCGGGCATGCTGGGAGTTGTAGTTTTGCAACAGCTGGAGGGCCGCAGGTTGACCATGCCTGATCTAACTGATACTTTTACACCTTGAGCTAGCTCATTGGGTTAAGATAATTCAGTCCCATGAAAACGATAGATACCACATTACCCCTATATATTGTACCACATGACAAACTTGCCTCTGAAACATCTAAAAAATGCTGCAATGCTTAAAATTACAATTTCTAATATGCACAAGACTACATCTAGTATACACAGTACCCTCTGCAGACTGAAAAGAGTTAAGGATCTGCCTTACAGGTCTTTTTCTACTCACCAAACTACATTTCACAAACCCTGTTAATTTTCTTCATTCCAAACACATCTTGCCCTATGGAATATCTTCTTACACATAAGTCACTCAAAGCATATGCTGCACTATAACATATCACACTTACTCTGGAGATGGTCAAGGGCATGTTAAAGTCCTTTCCTCCTTGCAGACGGAATCCCCACGGGCCGGGTCCAGCGAGGGATACATTGTAAGCCATTTTTGCCAACTTTTTCTAGTGCAGCCAATTGAAGGCTCTGAGAGGGATAAAACAGACAAATAAACTTTAAGCTAAGGTCAAATGAATAAAAAAAAGCAAAAAAGTGCTCTTGGTTCAAGGAATTAAAATGTAATTGTAATCTTGCCTGCTCACTCGGCTTGAAGTGCCACCTAAGAATAGATGGGATGTATAATGCAGATACAGATATCCCAGCTGAGTAGGATCCATAAAAGGTATGTAACCAAATACCTCCCATGCAAGGATACTGTGACTCAGAGTTCTATTATTGCCTCATAGCAGCCAAGAGGATCTTTCCAAGCATCCCACTCGCCCATCACTGTTCAACTAATTTTTGATATAAGAAACACTACATACTTCAAAGTAACCGTGTGGCAGTATAGAAATCCCAGTCCATAGGGACGGGATTCAGGGGTGGGATTAAAATTTTTAACAACAGCTTACCTACTCTGCCAACAAAGATATGCCTATAGCTTACTAATGTCAGATATAATTATTTACAATATTCCAAATATACAATATAAAAATATGGAATCTAAATAAATAAAAATATATACATAGTTAATATGGTTGAAAAAAGACATAAGTCCATCAAGTTCAACTAAGGAATAGGTGGGGACGCGAATCCCAGAAGCATAATTCTAGTATTGATTAATTGCAGTCAAGAGGCAGAAGAAAACATTGACATTCAAAGACTTGGTGACATCTCCTCTAATTGCAGATATTCACTTCCCTTTTCTTCTACATCCATCCCAGACTATCATGACGACTTGACATGACTCAACTCAGCTGAATTTTTCACCATATCTTTGGCTCCTCATTGCACTCCCTGAATATATATGTATACCATATACTGTGCCACCTTAATATAATTACACCACTCTCTGTGATTTTAACAACTGTTTCTACCGGACTAGGGAGAACTGTCTGGATCCCACCCCTGTATGCACAGTATGTTACCAACACCTGTCACAAGTCCTTAATGATAATGCTGGATTTACATACTTAGAAAATTTCTGTTTGGATCAAAAGATGTAACAAAAATGTACTCAATCCCCCCACTATTTATTACTGTGATTAGTGTGTAAGCAATAATTGGGATGAAAAACTTCATTTTAAGGAATAGATCAGAGAATAGATAGAGATCAGCAATGAAGGGAGGAAATGTATGCATTCCTACATAACAAAATCCGTTGCATGTGAAAAAAATTACCAAAGCTTATCCTATAATCTGTTATGTATGTAAAGCTACTCTCACACTAGCGGCAGCCTTCTCCGGCAGGCTGTTCCGGCGGGGGAACAGCCTGCCGGATCCGTGCTACAGCTAGTGAACCATGCCTCCAGAAGTCCGCTCCGGCCCCATTTACTATAATGGGGGCGGGCTGGAGGCTCGGGCCGCAGCACGTCAAACATACCGAGAGGCGGCCGGAATAAAACTACATGTCGTAGTGTTATTCCGGCCGCCTCTCGGCATGTTTGCCTGACCTCCGGCCCGCCCCCATTATAGTGAATGGGGCCAGAGCGGACTTCCGGAGGCACGGTGCACTAGCGGTAGCATAGATACAGCAGGCTGTTTCCCTGACAGAACAGCCTGCTGGAGAAGGCTGCCACTAGTGTGAAACTAGCCTAAGCTAGACATTTCAACCCAGTTTTAGACAACAGTTTTGATCTGTATTTTAAGGTAAAAACAGAAATGCATTGCACAAACAGAAGTATGTACATTTTATAGCGGGTGTACTTGGTATTGAAGCTTCATCCTGTTCACTGGAATAGGACTGAGCTGCACAAAGGTCATGAGACACTGTATGTAACGTTACAGGCTGAGGAAGAGGCCACAGTAACTGACTTAACGGAGTTCTCCGGGAATTAATAAAATAAAATACTGAAAATACTTAAATATTACTTTATTAAAATTAGATTTACAAATTTTTTTGATTATATACAGTACAGACCAAAAGTTTGGACACACCTTCTCATTCAAAGAGTTTTCTTTATTTTCATGACTATGAAGGCATTAAAACTATGAATTAACACATGTGGAATTATATACATAACAAACAAGTGTGAAACAACTGAAAATATGTCATATTCTAGGTTCTTCAAAGTAGCCACCTTTTGCTTTGATTACTGGTTTGCACACTCTTGGCATTCTCTTGATGAGCTTCAAGAGGTAGTCCCCTGAAATGGTCTTCCAACAGTCTTGAAGGAGTTCCCAGAGATGCTTAGCAGTTGTTGGCCATTTTGCCTTCACTCTGCGGTCCAGCCCACCCCAAACCATCTCGATTGGGTTCAGGTCCGGTGACTGTGGAGGCCAGGTCATCTGGCGCAGCACCCCATCACTCTCCTTCATGGTCAAATAGCCCTTACTTTTAAAGTTTTCCCAATTTTTCGGCTGACTGACTGACCTTAATTTCTTAAAGTAATGATGGCCACTCGTTTTTCTTTACTTAGCTGCTTTTTTCTTGCCATAATACAAATTCTAACAGTCTATTCAGAAGGACTATCAGCAGTGTATCCACCTGACTTCTCCTCAACGCAACTGATGGTCCCAACCCCATTTATAAGGCAAGAAATCCCACTTATTAAACCTGACAGGGCACACCTGTGAAATGAAAACCATTTCAGGGGACTACCTTTTGAAGCTCATCAAGAGAATGCCAAGAGTGTGCAAAGCAGTAATCAAAGCAAAAGGTGGCTACTTTGAAGAACCTAGAATATGACATATTTTCAGTTGTTTCACACTTGTTTGTTATGTATATAATTCCACATGTGTTAATTCATAGTTTTGATGCCTTCATAGTCATGAAAATAAAGAAAACTCTTTGAATGAGAAGATGTGTCCAAACTTTTGGTCTGTACTGTATATAAAGGCTCATCTTGTATAGGTAGCAATAATTAAGGGAAATAAAACTAATAAAAATTAGTACACCCAAAACCTGTCCTAATCACACAGAACGAGTTACTTCAGAACACTGAGCTAAAGATATGCCTCATACTCCTTTCTACTCTACTTGTCAGTGATTTTGATTCTGAATAAAGATGGCCTTGCCCATCGGTTGTTTTGCTTGTTGTTATGCTCGTTCGCAATTCACATGCAAACATATGGCGATATTCGCACGAGCCATTTTTTTTTGCATAGCGCAGAACTTTGACCCATGAGACATCCATCAGGTGGGACAGGACAGCCAATTAAGTCGTTTCATCACATGGACACACCCCCTACCCTAAAATAAAACCCGATCTGGCAGCCATTTTACATTCTGTTTTTTGCCAGTGTAGGGAGAGGTTGCTGTGTGGAGCAGGGAAAGACTGTTAGGGACACCAAACGCTAGCTATTAGGGCCACAAAAGTCCTTTTTAGGACTGGTATAGTTGTGCTATTGATAGGTGTGACATACTGAGGGGTGTGATATACTTATAATATACTTTTTAACATAGAAAGTATATTATAGTGCATTTGTATTGTGCAGCAGTTGTGTGTGGTTCTGCTGCGATACTGTAGCTAGATAGATGGACAAATGCTATTTAAATAACTAATTGCAACTGGTGTGATATACCTGTTGCCCCCCCAAAAAAACTGATTGAGGGGTGTGATATACCTATAATATACCTTCTAACATAGAAAGTATATTATAGTGCATTTGTATTGTGCAGCAGTTGTGTGCGGTTCTGCTGAGATACCGCAGCTAGATAGAGGGACAAACACTATTGGAATAACTAATTGCAACTGGTGTGATATACCTGTTGCCCCCCCCCCCCTAAAAAAATTATTGAGGGGTGTGATATACCATTAATATACACTCACCTAAAGAATTATTAGGAACACCTGTTCTATTTCTCATTAATGCGATTATCTAGTCAACCGATCACATGGCAGTTGCTTCAATGCATTTAGGGGTGTGCTCCTGGTCAAGACAATCTCCTGAACTCCAAACTGAATGTCAGAATGGGAAAGAAAGGTGATTTAAGCAATTTTGAGCGTGGCATGGTTGTTGGTGCCAGACGGGCCGGTCTGAGTATTTCACAATCTGCTCAGTTACTGGGATTTTCACGCACAACCATTTCTAGGGTTTACAAAGAATGGTGTGAAAAGAGAAAAACATCCAGTATGCGGCAGTCCTGTGGGCAAAAATGCCTTGTGGATGCTAGAGGTCAGAGGAGAATGGGCCGACTGATTCAAGCTGATAGAAGAGCAACGTTGACTGAAATAACCACTCGTTACAACCGAGGTATGCAGCAAAGCATTTGTGAAGCCACAACACGCACAACCTTGAGGCGGATGGGCTACAACAGCAGAAGACCCCACCGGGTACCACTCATCTCCACTACAAATAGGAAAAAGAGGCTACAATTTGCACGAGCTCACCAAAATTGGACTGTTGAAGACTGGAAAAATGTTGCCTGGTCTGATGAGTCTCGATTTCTGTTGAGACATTCAAATGGTAGAGTCCGAATTTGGCGTAAACAGAATGAGAACATGTATCCATCCTCTGATGGCTACTTCCAGCAGGATAATGCACCATGTCACAAAGCTCCAATCATTTCAAATTGGTTTCTTGAACATGACAATGAGTTCACTGTACTAAAATGGCCCCACGTCACCAGTTCTCAACCAATAGAGCATCTTGGGATGTGGTGGAACGGGAGCTTCGAAGCGCTGGATTGTGCATACCTCCAAATCTCATCAACTGCAAGATGCTATCCCTATCAATATGGGAGTCCAACATTTCTAAAGAATGCTAATCCAGATCCTTGTTGAATCAATGCCACGTAGAATTAAGGCAGTTCTGAAGGCAAAAGGGGGTCCAACACCGTATTAGTATGGTGTTCCTAATAATTCTTTAGGTGAGTGTACCTTCTAATATAGAAAGCATATTTTAGTGCATTTGTATTGTGCAGCAGTTGTGTGTGGTTCTGCTGAGATAAAGCATCTAGATAGAGGGACAAATGTTAGTGGAATAACTAATTGCAACTGGTGTGATATACCTGTTGCCCCCAAAAAAACTGATTAAGGGGTGCGATATACCTGCTTCCACAAAATACTGATTAAGGTGTTCTGATTACCTGCTTCCGCAAAATACTGATTGAGGGGTGTGAGACACCGGTTTCCACAAAATATTGATTGAAGGGTGTGAGACACCGGCTTCCACCAAATATTAATTGAGGCCTACGATACACCGGCTTCCACCAAATATTGATTAAGGGGTTTGATATACCACTTCCAGCAAATGCTCATTAAGGGGTTCTATATACCTGTTTCCACAAATTACTGTCACAGGGTCATTTTGAAAATGACAAGCAGAGGAAGAGGCAAGCCATTCCCCAGGGGGGTAGGGGTTGGGCAGGTGCACCAGGCCGGAGCCTAAGTTGGAAGTTGGAGAAGGTGCGTGCGATTACGTCAGAGGACGCACCAGTGTTGGTTGAATGGCTCACTCAGCTTTCCGCTTCTGCACCCTCCTCATACTCCGTATCTGCACCCTCCTCACTCTCTGCTTTGTGCACACCCAAAGACACCACCACCACAAAAAGCCGCTCCACTCGAGTCAAAGAAATTATTTTCCCATCCATTCCCAGACCTTACCGATGCGCAGTCATTCTTAGCATCGGATCAGGAAGAGGAGGTAGCAACGGCCGCCACTCAGCAGTCTGAGGACAGTACCCAGATCAGCCCAAGGACGGAGGTCCCCGCTGTTGCTGCCTACTCCGAGTTCTCTAATGTCAGTGGTGGTGAAGGTGACAATGATGACGTGTCGATGGATGTCACGTGGGTACCAACAAGAGAGGAAACTGAGGGGAGTTCAGAGGGAGAGACAGAGCAGCAGATAGGGGCATAAGGAGGAGAAGCAGGCAGAACTCGCAGTGCACAGGAGGCAAAAAAAAGACTGCAAATGTATCTGGAGTAAGCCAGCCACCATGCACGGTCACATCTGGCGCTCCCAGGATGCCTTCACATGGCTCCACAGTGTGGGCTTTTTTTAACGTGTCAGCTGCTGACAATAGTGTTGCCATCTGCAGCCTGTGCTGTCAACACATAAGTCGCGGTAAGCCCAACTCTCACTTAGGGATGACCACCTTAAGAAGGCACCTGGCCTCCCATCACCGAACCCAGTGGGAGCAACACCTTCAGAACCCACAAAGCTACACTTCCGGCGCTCCACGTCCTGCCTCTTCTCCTCTCTCCTCCCATTTGTCCTCCACTCCACCTTCCATCGTGCCATAGTCACGTTCATCTGGCAAAAGGCAGGCTTTCCTGGCCCAAATGTTCGAGCGTAAAAAGTTGATGACGCCGGATAACCCTCTTGCTCAACTGCTGACCACTAGCTTGTCCGAAACTGCTAGCCCCGCCAACTACCTGCCATATAAACGGTGGACTCGGAGGCCTTTAGATTAATTTTAGGCCATTGGCACACCCACAATGGAAGGTCCCCCGGAAGGAAATATTTCTCCCAGAATGGCATCCCAGAGCTATATGAGCCACGTTCAGCGGCCAAGTGAATGTATCTCTGGCACACACTGATCGGTGCCAAGATACATCTGACCACAGACACATGGTCTACAAAACACGGGCAGGGAAGGTATGTACATAACTTTTACTGCCCACTGGGTGAACTTTATGGCGGCTGTCAAGCATGTAACCCGTGGCATAAGTGTGGATTTGGTCTTACCGCCACGGATTGCATGCAGGCCTGCCTCTTCTTCTCCTTCTTCTACTCCATCCTCCGTCTCCTCCTCGGCTGACTCCTCCTTTTCCACTGCTACCACCTCTTCCTCTGCAACGCCCAAGCTCCCCAGAACCTATTCGATGTGCCAGGTGAGACGTTGCCATGCTGTTTTGCGGCTGTTGTGCCTGGAAGCCAAGAGCCACATTGGTCCTGCACTGCTTTTAGTTCTGCGGTAACAGGCCGATCAGTGGCTAACCCCGCTCAATTTGACAGTTGGTAAAGTGGTGTGCGACAACGGTGCCAATCTGCTGAGCGCGCTGAAACAGGGCAAAATGACACACGTGCTGTGCATGGGGCACGTCCTGAACTTAGTCGTGCAGCGATTCATTGCCAAATACCCCGGAGTCCAGGATGTCTTGCGGCAGGCCAGGAGAATCTCTGGCCATTTTAGAACATCTTACACGCCTATGGCTCGCCTTGCTGACATTCAACGGCGACACCACCTGCCCATCAGACGTCTGATTTGTGACAGCCTGATGTGCTGGAACTCCACCTTTCATATGCTTGATAGGCTGCTCCAGCAGCAACACGCCGTTAACGACTACCTGTATGAACTCTGCAGCAGGACAGGTTCTGGGGAGCTTGGTTTCTTTTCACTGCGCCAGTGGCTGCTCATGCGCGACTCATGCAGACATCTGCGTCCATTTGAGGAGATCACCAAACTGGTCAGTCGCAGCCAAGGCTCTATCAGTGACCTTGTGCCTTATGCCTTCTTTCTGGAGCATGCACTGCGTCGTGTCATTGATTAAGCCGTCGAGGAGCAAGAGCTAGAAGATGAGGAAGTCGCAATGCTGAATGAATTCCCTGGGGGGCTACTCCATCTGAGCCAAGTCAGCAGGAGTCTGAAGAGGAGTCAAAGGATGATGGAGCCTGGGGGGAGGAGGAGGAGCAAGAAGAGCAGGCTTTAAACTTTTCGGGATCCCTGGTGTTGTCTGTGGATGGGGGGAAGACCGAGGACGACATTCTCCTGAGCGATGAGCAGGAGCCAGAGCGCTCCTCCGCTTCCAATTTAGTGCAAATGGGGGCCTTCATGCTCTAGTGTTAGAAGAGGGACCCCCGTATAAAAAGAATAAAGGGCAAGGACCAGTACTGGGTGTAAACGTACTTAGACCCCTGGTACAAACACAAAATGGTGGACATGTTACCAGCATCACAGAGGACTGTTAGAATGCTGCATTTCCAGGCCTTGCTGCGAGAGATGCTGCATTCTGCTGTTGCGGGCACTTTCAGAGGAATTTCCACCCACAGAGAAACAGTTGCGGGTACCAATCCTACCGCGCATGCAAGAAGAGGGCGGTTTTAAGATGTGTTGGTCACTTCGGATATGAGATCATTCTTGCAGCCAACCTATCGAAAGCCGGCCTCCAGATCCAGCCTCAGGGAACGCCTAGGCCTACAGGTGTCCGACTACATCGGGTTAACGGCTCAGAGAAGCGAGAAACCCCTGAACTACTGGGTGTGCAGGCTTGACCTGTGTCCATTGAACTCATGGCTTGCCCCTCATCGAGTGTCTTGTCTGAAAGGATGTTCAGCGCAGCAAGGGGGATCATTACCAATAAGCGCACTCGCATAGCTCACAACAGTGTGGACTACCTCACATTTCTAAAAATGAATGAGGCATGATTCTCTGAGGAATTCAACACCTGTGACGACCACTTTCAATTGAAATTCCTCATGCCAGCCCACACATATCCGCCAAAACCCAGGAACAAAGAATGGTCCCCAGTCTTATGTAAAATACAGCCGGCATAAAAGGCCTTTTTCTGTCCGGTGAATGCCTAATGTTTGGGGCCTGTTACTCCACTGGCCTGCAGTAAAATTGATATCCAATGATCGTCTAATATATCTCCAGCCACATAATCACTTGTCTTTTTCTGTATCAATGAATGCATATTTTTATGGGGAATATAGTCTAACTGGCCAACAGTAAAATTGTTATAGACGGTGACCGTCTAATGTACCTCTAGCCAAATAATCATTGATCTTTTCTGTCCGGTCACTGTCTAATGTTTGGGGCCTGTACTCCACTGGCCCTGCAGTAAATTTGTTATCCAATGACCGTCTAATATACCTCTAGCCCACATAATCACTTGATCTTTTCTGTCCGGTCGAATGTCTAATGTTTGGGGCCTGTACTCACTGGCCTGCAGTTAAATTGTTTATTCAATGACCACCTAATGTACCTCAGCACATAATCACTTGATCTTTTCCTGTCCTGTGAATGCCTTATGTTTGGGGCCTGTACTCCAGTGGGCTACAGTAAAATTGTTATTCAGTGACCGCATAATGTACCACGGAGCCACATAATCACAATTTCTTTTATGTCAGGTAAGAGCCAAATTTTTAGGGCCCATACCTCCCGTGGCCTAAAATAAAATTTTCTAGGCTCCAGCAGGGCACATTTTTGAGAATTTCCCTTTAAGACGCATAAAAATGGCCCCTG
Source organism: Bufo bufo (assembly GCF_905171765.1). Taxonomy (NCBI): domain Eukaryota; kingdom Metazoa; phylum Chordata; class Amphibia; order Anura; family Bufonidae; genus Bufo; species Bufo bufo. The sequence goes on from NC_053394.1 coordinate 239,502,492, forward strand.
ATTAAAATACATATTTTTTGTGGGATTTTTTGTTATTGATCCCCCTCTAGTATGTCACTGTCCGTGTTGTGGGACTATTTGTGCACTTCTAGTAAGTATTTGGTGGCTGCAAATATGAGCTGAAGGTTTTTCAGGTTCGCCTGCAATTAAAGTGAATGGGGCCCACCGCGAACTTGCGGTTCGTGAACATTTGATCGCATGCGCACGATCGTGTTCGCGAATCGTCCCGGCCGATGTTCCGCCATCACTAATCCTGAATATAGCTGATAAGATCTTTAGCTGAATCTCTGTAGGAATGGAGTTCATGAAGAGACATGAAGTACAGGGAAGAGGGTGGGGGTGGGGGTAATGAGCAGCTGCACTTGTATGCAGTCTCCAATACCACAGCCCCACATCACCACAGTCTTTCCTGTCCGTACTCTCTGTACTTCATATCTCCTCATCAACTCCATTCCCACAGAGATTCAGCTGAAGACCATATTAAACTGTATTCAGTATCATAATCCCTTACAAGCAGAGCAGAGAAGAGTATGAGGCATCTCTTTACCTCAGTGTTGTAAAGTAACTGCTGTGTGATTAGGACAGGTTTTGTATGTACTAATAGAACAGCGGCCATTTTATTTCCCCTGTGATTGCTCACTAAAACAAAACAAAGCCATTATAACTAATGAAATGTGTTTGGGAATTATATTTTAATAAGATAACATTTAAGTATTTTCAGTCATTTTATTTTATTAATTCCCAGAGAACTCCCTTAAGGCTGCTTTCACATGGGTGTGTGTGGTTCATGAAAGTCCAGGTGATGGACACATTTCCTGGACTGAGCTCACTACATCATAGAGATTTATGATGATATAAGTTTCCCCGCCCAACCGTGGGTCTAATGTACTGTACTCAATATGAGTTGCGAGTATGGGACAGTAGACCCAGGGTCAGACTGGAACTCACAGCATCACAGATCACTAGGATGCAGTGAGTACAGCTTATATGAGTCTCGGTCAGTCCATGAAATATGCCTCATTTAACGGACCACACACGGCCATCTGAAAACAACTTTACTTAAAGTCAAATGGTCATCAGTTAATGAGTGTGAGGGATTAGCACTCTTAAGACTTTGTATACTTTAATGCCATGTCATCTAAACGGTAGTATTATACAGTATATTACTCTAGACACACAAAAGGGGCATGCAATCATGCCAGCTGTCTTCAACTTCATTTTCCTTTAGTGTGATTTTCATTGCTGGCAATGAAATTATATGTATGTATTTCTATTTTAAGAGAGTGTCTTTGGTGTTTTATTGTGATTGCTACCCAAAAATATCTCACTTAACTCTAGATCTGAGATACTTTAGAAATAGGTAAACATATATTTGTGCATACGTGTATTTCTCGTTGTCAGAAGATCTTTATAGCTTCTTTGCAGGAAATCGTTTAGGAAATCAATTTTAAAATATGCTAATATGGACTTTTAAATTTAATAGATATGGCTCTCCATTTAGGCTACTCAACCAGGGTATAGTGGCTGCACAGAATTTTTACCTTGTGGACCTGAAATGTCCAGACAGATTACAGCTAATTGATGAGTTTTTGCTGTGGGACATCCTGTGATCATTTTATCATCAGGGACACTGCTAAGAATATAGAATTGTCCAAAGTAGAAATCTCTTCCAAAGTTTCTTGTTTCTGGTCTTGGGTCTAGCTGTTTATAGATTTCTCTGTTAATGATCCCATTTTCATAGCCATAAAAAACTCAGATGAGAAAAGTTTGCATGTACTAATATTGGTCTGCTCATGTGCTAGTTATAGTCATATAACTACTAGCATGAAAGTGCTGATGCTAAATTCTCTTGTATTCTGCTTACATCTTATTATTTATTATATAGGCATCTTTAACCTAGGAGCGAAGCATTTGAAGCGGAATTCAATCTGAAGTTGAGGAAAACTTAAATTTGGAATGAATCAAATATTTTCGTTGCCTTCGTGTGTAACGAATCAGGTTTTCCTAAAAATTGCGGCTGCACGTGTTGCAAAGCAAAATTAGGTGTGGAGGAGACAAGCCCAGGAATGCAAGATCACCCATAATGCCATGGACCCAGCTAATCCCCAAGTAGCCACCCCCTTGTGATGTCACAGCCCTATAAAATCCTCATCCCACACGGTCCCCACCATTGTCCTGTGAGCTTAGCATAGAAAGAGAGGTAGCAAGTGCTCATGTGCTAGGGACAGTGTTGCTGAAAATGATTAATATAAGAATATTGAAGAGGGAGAGTGCAGAGAGACTGCAGGGAGAGTATAGGGAGACTGCAGGGAGAGGTATTCTGAGTCAGTTTTATTTATTCATTCCTACATTTACTTATTCCTACATCAGCTGTAAACTCAGATATGTAATTCAATACCAATAAGTTGGAGGCTTTTATTATTCTACTGCCAGCATGCCAACCAATACCATCCAATCTGCACCCCTTATGGGGGCCAGATATTAATAATGACAATCCTCATGTTTTTCTGGCTTTACCTCTTCCAGATCATCCTTCAAAGTTTCCAGGTCCTAGAAATTTCAGCAATATTCAGAAAGAGGAGCAGCTGGATGTTCCTGATGACATATTTTTATTGATATTAGACGATGTGGAAAGGGAGGAAAAGCAAATGACAGAAGTAGGGCTCCCACCTGTAGGGCAGGAGAGTGCTGGGATTGGAGAAGTAGGTACAGCCTCTGTTTAAAGGTGCATTAAAGCCATTAACAATGAAGACTAACTATACAGTGCGTTTTTCATTATTAAATGAAAGGCAGCTGCAGGCTAATTGGTCATGCGGTTATTCACCGCAGCCTGGCCGCAACCCACCCACAGCAAGTCCTCTCCGTGTGGCCATACCCTAAGGCACAGTGGGCCTCTGTATACCTGATTTATAGAGATTTGTGACAAATTACTTCGTAACAAATCAAATTTCTTGTCAAATTTCGGCGAAGCTGCCGAATCTAATTTTTCAAAACTTAGTTTTTCTCTACCTAGGAGACCTAAAAGAGACACAGTGGTATTAAAGGAGAGGTTGAAGCTGCACTCAATTAGCCGCCAATATGACTACCATGTTATAAGAATATTTGCAGGCAATACTTAGCAAGGACAAGTGACAAGATGTGGGACTCCTCCTTAGAAACAAAAAATAAAATAAGTAATGGAACATGTCCTTTTAGCAAATGTAAAGGGGTTGTGCAGCAACATATATTGATGACCAATGTCAACACCAAGCAACCCCACAAAACAGCTATTTGCAGAGGAGGTGTCATTCGATGCGAGTGCTGCTTTCTCTTCATTACTAGTGATGAGCTGCATAGGCAATATTCGTTTTCGCGATATTTCACAAATATTTTGCATAATATTTGTGATCTCCAGTCATTTTTTTCGCAAATTGGCACCAATGATGCGCATATTTATTGCGCAATACATGGAACTTCACATTTTATCAGGTCTGAGTAGATATCACTGATTGGTGCACTAAGTATTAGTTGTGACATCACTATGTCTGTGCATGTATGTATGTATGTAAGTATGTACTGTCTGGACAGCAGAGAAACAGTAATTCCTATCACACTACCTAACCACCCTGCCACTGGAACCTATCAGCTACAATATATCACTATCTAACCTACAGTGGACTATCTCCCACTATCTGTAATATTATATGAGCTAAACTATCTAATGTAATAGGATAGGGAATAGGATCCAGATTGAAGCACAGAGCATAGCAATGTCACTGTTCTCTTCTCTCGAACCTGCAAATGAAAAACAGCAGAAAATGCTGCTGGGGAGTTTCTTATATGGTTAAGGGGTAGGCGACTTTCCTATTTGTTCCTAGGGATGTTGCTTAGCTCTGACAAAGACATTGCAGCCTTCTCATCGGCCCACAAGCAAGAAGGGAGGTTACTGAAGAAAAAAATCTAGAATATTTGCGATTACGAATATATACCACTCTTCTACATCTTTGTAAATCCTCGAAGTGCCGATATTCGCAATAAAAATTAGCAATTAGAATATTTGCAATCAATACTATTCATTACAAGACACGTCGTCTCCTATGGACCGGTGGCGCAGTATAATAACAAGTACTCACTTCATTCAATTGAAGTAGTTGTCATTATACTGCACAGCTGTAACTTCCGAGACAAAGTGCAGTATAATGAACAGGAAGCGACACTCACATGGAGCACTGCGTGCTCTCCAAACAGCTGATCAGCTGCTGAGTTTTGAGCCCCTGCTGATCTGATATTGATGACCTATCCTGAGGATAGATCATCAATACACAGTATATTGCTGCACAGCCCTTTTAAAGGGAGTCTGTCACCACATTTGAGCATATTAGACTGATCAAATAGCGTTATATGTGCCACCCAGAACTTAAAAACGGTACCTTTGTTGTATCTAATGGAGTTTTCTTTCAGCCAAAAATAAACTTTTAAGATTCTGTAAATGCGCCCTCTCAAGTGCCCAGGGCGGCGTCTCAATCGTCCGAGCCCCAGGCAGCACCTCCTCAACGGCTCATAACCCCGCCCTCCGTGTGCCTCTGCCCGCCCGTTTACTCTCCTCCTCTCTCCTTTTCCACTGCGCTACGAATTTGACCGCAATTTGGGGCACATTTATTAAGACCAGCATTTTAGACACCGTTCTTAATAAACTCCTTAGCTGACAGTGGTTCTGCTGAAGTTATGAAGAGGCGCCGACCTCTTCATAACTTTGGTGAATCCTCCTCCAGTTCTAGCTGTCTTGCATTTAGACCTTTTTCTACTCATAAAACAGGTGTAGAAAATAGTACCGTATATACCGGCGTATAAGACGACTTTTGAGCCCTAGAAAATATTTTCTAGAGTGGGGGGTCGTCTTATACGCCGGGTATGGAGGGCGCTGCAGTGCCGGGACGCCCGAATCAGGGCCGGCCTTTGGGGTGTGCGGGCTGTGCGGCCGACAGCTCGCAATGTAATATGCGGCAGGCGAGGCGGCACTTGTGTTCTCCCTCGGGGCGGGCCCCCCGCCCCCTCCATCTCCCCCTCCCCTGTACTTAGCAGGGGGCGCCCGGCGCCCATTGCAGCTTAAAAAAAAAAAGTTGCTTACCGTATATAAGTTCGGGCGGCCGGCGGCGCCCCTCATGCTGCGCCGCCTGAGCGGCTGAGGCTGAGCGCTTGCCGCTCTAAAGAATCCTGCCTGCGCCTGCTGTGTGCTGTTAATGTAGCGTGGCCGAGCTCTGTTCGATCCGCGGCTACAGGAGCTTTTGTTTCCTGTACCCGGCCGGACTGACAGGAAGTGCTCGCTTAGTGTGCACTTCCTGTCAGTCCGCCGGGTACAGGAAACAAATTCTCCTGTACCGCGGATCGAACAGAGCACGCCAGCCTACACTAGAGGTGGAGGTGGGGAGTAGAATGAGAGTGGACAAGGGGGGGAGGAAATAATGAGAGTGACAAGGGGGGAGGGGGGGGGAATAATGAGAGTGACAAGGGGGAGGGAGGGGAAATAATGAGAGTGACAAGGGGGGAGGGAGGGGAAATAATGAGAGTGACAAGGGAGGGGGGGTAGAATAATGAGAGTGACAAGGGAGGGGGGGTGGAATAATGAGAGTGACAAGGGAGAGGGGGGAATAATGAGAGTGACAAGGGAGGGGGGGTGGAATAATGAGAGTGACAAGGGAAGGGGGGGTGGAATAATGAGAGTGACAAGAGAGGGGGGGGGTGGAATAATGAGAGTGACAAGGGAGGGGGGGTGGAATAATGAGAGTGACAATGGAGATGGGGGAATAATGAGAGTGACAAGGGAGAGGGGGGGGGATAATGAGAGTGACAAGGGAAGGGGGGGGGAAGAGAGTGACAAGGGAGGGGAGAAGAGAGTGACAATGGAGTCCCCAGAGCCAGACTGCAGCCAGAGTCCAGATCATCTTATTGTCCTGGTGGTAAGTAGACAATGCAATATGTTTATTACCGGTATTTAATTGTTTAGTTATTAATACTACATTGGAAACTAATTTTCTCAGCTGGACACCGGCCGACACTGCGCATGCGCTGGGAGCCTCACCAGCGGTTAGGGTAGGGAAAAAGCACTGGCCCGTACGTAATTTTTCCCTTCCCTAACCGCTGGTGAGGCTCCCGATGCATGCGCAGTGTCGGCCGGTGTTCAGCTGAGAACATCCATCCGATCACTGCGCCTGCGCATTGGCCCATAGTTTTTCCCTACCCTAACCGCCGGCGAGGCTCCTGGCGCATGCGCACTCTGCTGTGAAATTTCCCTAACCTGTCGTTGTGCGCCTGCGCGGCGCTGCACACCTTCTCACGTCATGTCCGGTGCGACCTGAAGTGACGAGGGTAGGGAAATCTCACGAAGTAGGGAAGTATAACATTACGCCGGCCTTTGGGGTGTGTGGGCTGGTAACTACTTGGTTGGATAGTCAGCCAGCCTATGCCATGATGCCAGCAACAAGCATGTTGAAAAAGGGGTAGTCTTATACGGCGAGTATATCCCAAACTCTATATTTTCAGTGTAAAAGTTGGGGGTCGTCTTATACGCCCAGTCGTCTTATACACCGGCATATACGGTAATGAAGACCGGCCTGCCTGCCCGTTCCCTTCCCTGCCCACGACACGCCACATTTTAGACCTGGCGTGAGCGGGAAAAAGGCACAGATATAGGCGTATTTCAGCTTAATAATTGACCCCCTTTATCTAGACCCTCTGAGTAGAATTGGGAAGTGACGTCAAATAAGCCTTTAGTTATGGATTATTAGGGTGTCCAACAAGTGAGCTTATTACTGTATTTATAGTCCTATTTAGTTACTTTAAATAATATTTTTGCAATGTTTACCCCAATATCTTGTTATTCCTGTACCATGGAAAAAATGTACAGATGTATCACAAAATCCTTTTAAAATCCATTTTATAGGTCCTGGTCTGGGACACTCTTTCGGGGCATGTCACACAGGACAGCTCTGAATGTATGCTATGTGACAGGTGCTGGTGTAATCAATCTCCTAGCAAAGCATTCATTGCTGGCACACACACAGGAGGAAGTCATGGCAGTAGATCTCAGGGAATACAGTTCTTTGGTGCTGTCCAGAGCAGCTGGTCAGACCATCAGGTCTTCAGCAACATGAAAGTTGAGTCCAAGCTTTTCTGAAACATGGGTATATGTCCTCACTATCTTAGCTAGGAATAAAAATTGTGTGGGCTTATTGATTTGCTTTAGAATTGTATCTGTACTGATGGTAATCTTTTAATATAAGGAAGTAAGGCTTAAAAATGAGCCATACTTACTATATATCTTATGGATAACCATTATCACATTTTAAGAAATTTGGAGTCGGATGGTAGACATGCAGTAGGGAATGGCGTAATGAGATCAAAGAAAATACTTGCCCCATAAATATAGCATCAGCTTTTCGAAAGAATGGAGATCATGCAGATGTAAAATGGAAGATGAAATCTGGGTGTTAGGCCCCTTGCAGACAAGCGTGTGCGGATTAGGTCTGGAAGTGCTGCGAATGCATTCAGTGAAAAATGCGCAATTTCGCAAACAAAGTCATTCAGTTTTGTCTGCGATCGCGTTCAGTTGTTCAGTTTTTATCGTGCGGTTGCAATGCGATTTAATGCGATTTGCACACGCGTGATAAAAAACTGAAGGTATACAAACAACATCTCTTAGCAACCATCCGTAAAAAACTCATCGCATCTGCACTTGATGCGGATACAATGTGATTTTCACGTAGCTCTATTCATGTTTATGGAGCCAGCATTGAGTCAAAAACGTAAAATATAGAACATGCTGAGATTTTCACGCAACACACAATTGATGTGTGAAAACCAACACACATCTACACAGCCCCATTGAAATGAATGGGTCCGGATTCCGTGCGGGGGCAATGCATTCGCATCACGCATTGCACCCACGCGGAATACTCACTCATGTGAAAGGGGCCTTATGTGCACTACATTTCTGTTCTTATATATGAAATTTTATGTCTTTACTACCTATTTCAATGTATTGGACTGAATGACTTTAGATAAGTTTGTATGCCTTTGAGAACTACTTTTTAGATTGAAGGTTGTTCTCTTAGAAATACAATCCTTATACTGGACTCAGATTGGCAAATCATTTGGCTATACAATAACAAGGAGTTGCAAGCAAATCTATGTGGATATGTCAATACAGTATATAGTGAAGTGATGTCTGACCTTTTGTCAACCCAACTTAAAGGTGCTCCTAAACATTAGATAAATGTCTGAACGTTGGTCAGGTTTTTTCAGTGGTTATAGTGGTCAAGGCTATCAAAGCCATTTGCTCACATACTTTCAATCAATGGACAGCCAGCCATTAATGGAAAGTATTTGCAAGGTAACTGTGGAGATTATTTTAGCAATTCTATGAACAAGTTGATATCCAGTAGATGGTAGATCTTATTGGCCATTTGTGCAGATATTAGCATTAATGTTACAGCTTTGTTTTCTATTGTGGTCTACAGATGCACTGGATTGTTTGTTAAAACATAAATCTAGAAGAGGAATATAAAACTGGAACAGTTGAAAAGTTTTAATTATATATACATAGCTTGTCCATTGGACAGACTGGTAGTTAAAAAACAAAACTATACCAGTAGTAGAAATTCCTAAAATTGAGGTTGTGGGGTGTCTTATAAAGCTTATTAATAAAACAAAGAAGATATTTTCAACAAATAAATGATATGACTAGAAATGTTCTATGGAGCTTTATCATACTGTAGTGGAAATAGAATCATTATGTTTCCATTTTATGTGTCCAGTAAAATGCCAACAGTTATCAGATGCAGATATTGGTGAATGAGACTGACAACCAAGTCATAGGTAATCACAGTGCTGAGTTATAGGCAGCAGTTTCTGTCTCCATGCAGTCTGTTTGGAGCTTTGAAAACAGCTGATCCCCTGTGATTAGTGAACAAATGGGTTGCTGTAAAGTCCCAGCTGGCACAGTAAGCCCCGGCAAACAAAATGCACACAACATCTACTGTCAAACACAGTTTAGAGGCATTCAAGAATTGCTAAGATCTAGGCAGAAGATTAGCAGGAAAAAAAAGACTTGTGTCTCAGTAATAGGTGTTAGTTTAGTCACACAGCCTTTAAGGCATTAGATTCTACCTGGGAGCTGTTCTGCAGATGCCCTCTGGTGCTCTTGTGGCTCAACAGTTGCTCCATAAGCACATTTATCTGATCCCTGTATCCAGTGTGACGTCATTCTAGTGGAGAGGGGATGAGGAGGGAGGGAGTTCTTAAGGTGGACTCATTACAGTTGCAGTTATCTGTCTTCCAGAGGCATATGGTCCGATCTTCAAAGGAAAATGCAAAAATAAGTCCCAAGAAACATGTGGTTTCATTTTTTCTAGTAGCTTTATTTTTTTGTTTTGTGTTATGCCAAATTTTGAATATTGCAATGTTATAAAATTGTGTGTATTATTATATGCTGTTATTAGTGTTGGGCGAGCATGCTTGGCCAAACACTAATTTTACTCGAGCATCGCGATGCTCGGCATATCGCAGTGTTCGCCCGAATACCGCGTGTGCTCGAGCGCTATGCTCGAGTCTCCTCCCCGCACGTTTGTTGGCTGCTACGCGGCCAATAAACGTGCAGGTGAGTACTGCCATTCACTGTAATGCCAAGCTACTGGCATTACAGTGATTGGCTGGCCGGGACACGAGAGATGGAGAGCAGAAGGGAAAGATAGTGTAGGGAGTGAATTAGTATTATTTTAGCTTTTATACTTGTTATAGACCCAAAAGTCCTTTTAAGGACTATTGTTGTGTGTGGCAGCAATATATATTCTTAGCGCAACCTGCGCTAAATTGCTAAAACTTGCTAGAGACCAAAAAGTCCTTATAAGGACTATAGTTATATCTGGCAGCAATATATATTTTTAGCGCAACCTGCACTAAATACCTTGCAATTGTTTGGCCGCTGCAGACAGCGACATTATCTGCGCTACATCTCCTGTCTAACGTGTGCGCAGCCTAAAAATATCTGACATCCAGTGTACTTTTTTTCCGTAGACAGTGTCCACTGCGGACAGTTACATTACCTGCGCTACATCTCCAGTATAACATTAGCACATCCGAAATATCAGTGACATTCAGTGTCATTTTTTTTATTAGCCGCTGGTGACAGCGACATTACTTGCGCTATACCTCCTGTTTAACGTGTGTGCATCCTAAATATCAGTGACATTCATTCAGTGCAATTATTTATTAGGTGGTGGTGACAGTAACATTACTTGCACTATGCCTCCTGTTTAACGTGTGCCCATCCTAAATATCAGTGACATTCATTCAGTGTAATTTTTTATTAGGCGGTGATGACAGTGACATTACTTGCGCTATACCTCCTGTTTAACCTGTGCGCATCTTAAAAATATCGTGACATTCTGTGTACGGTACTTTATTTACGCATACACTTATAAAACCTGCACTATTGTATGTGTGACATACTTGCAAGCATATATACCATTTAATATGCGCAAGGCGAGCAGTAAGGGACGGGGAAGCGGCCGTTCTGCTGATGGTGCACGCAGAGGCCGTGGCCCTGGGCGCAGTGAAACTGTGCCTGCTGCTAGAGCACAAGAAACTCACTCAACTACGATACCTAGCTTCATGTCCCAGTTTGCAAGTGTCACCGCCAGCTCTCTGAGAAGCTGTGGCAGACGTTCTTCTGTACCTCTTGCATGATGTTCTTTGTTTTGGTTTCACTTTGTCATCTCTTTTCCTTCTCCCAGCTGTCATCTATTTACACTGATTGCCTCCCTTTATATTCCCTCCCATACTGCCTCACTTTGCGGTTTATACTACTTCCTGGATTGTGTTCACTGCAAGAGGCAGCAACTGCTGGTTCCTCAGATAAGTCTTTTCCTTTATTTGTGTTTCCGTGCTGACTTGATTCTAAGTGACCCTGACTCCCTCCGTATTAAGTGCAGGGAGCCGGTGGTCGTGTCCCCTCACTATTATAGGGTTTTCAGGTGTCACTCAGTCTAGGTACGAGGGCATGCAATTTTCTATCATAAAGATCTTTGCATGGGCAAAGCAGTCAGGGAGAGCTCTAGGGGTTTTATAGGGCTCACCCATATGTTCCTTAGTTTGGGATCAAGTCAGTCGGATGTTTATTTATAACTTCCAGTTTTCTGCAACACCATCCGTGACATTATAAACCGCCATAACCGTCTTAAGCATGGATCCGGTTTCAGCCTTGATTGACCGCATGCAGGGTCTTTCACTGGAGGTAGCAGATCTCTGTAAAACTGTGTCTCAGTTTCAGGTGACCGGTTCTGCTTGCGTTCATGGAGTTTGTTCCGAGCCTAAGATCTCGCTTCCGGATACGTTCTCCGGGGGTAGTGATAATTTTGTTCGCCTACTTCCCCATTTCTCTGGTGATGAGGAGCAGAGGGTGGGGATCATCATCTCGCTGCTCAGGGCCCCTCCGATCGGTGGATGAATTTTTTGTTGCCCTGGGGCAGATATATGATGACCCGGATCGTATTGCTCTGGCTGAATCTAAACTGCGTCTTTTATGCCAGGGTAAACAGTCCGCAGAGATATATTGTTCAGAATTTCGGAGATGGGCAGCTGATACTGGTTGGAATGATGCTGCACTCCGAAGTCAATTTTGCCATGGTCTTTCGGAGGGATTGAAAGATGCATTTGCCTTTCATGAGAGACCTGCCTCCTTGGAGTCTGCCATGTCTCAAGCTGTTCGTATTGACAGGCGTCTTAGAGAGAGAGGAGAGATCACTCCTTCCTGTCATATTCAGTTCAAGGCCAGTGGGGCGGTCTAATTCAGTGCGCGGGGCCTCAGCCTCTCTCAATCCCCTCTGAGGAGGAGGCCATGCAGCTGGGTTTTCTTGCCTCTGATAGTAGAGGATTCAGATCTCAGAGGAGGGTTTGTTTCTGTTGTGGAGGTATAAATCATTTGGCAAATGTGTGCCCCTCTAGGAGATTCAGGGAGTTTTCTGAGGGTAATAAAGAAACAAAAAGAAAAAAACCCTCTAAAATCTTTTCATCTGTTACTATTGGCAAGGTTGATGTGGAAATTGAAGGTTTGCCGTTTGCTTGTAGTTCCCGTTTTGTCCTACCTGCCAGGGTGGCGCTAGATAGCAAGAACATTGCTTGTGAGATTTTTGAAGATAGTGGAGCAGCTGTCAATCTCATTGATAATCAATTTGCTATAACACATGGTTTCCCGGTATGCAATTTGGGAAAGGATATACCTGTTTTTGCTATAGATTCCGCTCCACTTTCTCAAAAATTGTTAAAGGGCACAGTTCACAATATCCGTTTGACTGTGGGTGATGCTTATGTTGAGGATATGTCATGTTTCATCCTAAGCGGATTACCTACTCCTCTAGTGTTGGGGCTACCCTGGCTCACTAAACATAACTCCACCATTGATTGACAAGCAAGGCAAAAAAAATGGTTGGAGTGACTTTTGCAGAGAGAATTGCCTCACGGCGTCTCTTTCAGAGGTTTCTACCAAGACTGTACCATCTTTTCTCTCTGAATTTTCGGATGTGTTTTCAGAGAGTGGTGTCCAGGAGTTGCCCCCGCAACGGGAGTACGACTGCCCTATTAATCTCATGTAAGTCAGAGACAGGAAAAGGAAAAAAAGAGGGTTAGTCACTGGGCCTTTAGAATGATGCTCCAGGGGTAACTTCGCAGGGCACCAAAGGTGGGGCAGAATAAGTGTCCTTTGATTTCACCAGAATATTAGGGAAAAAAAATGTGAAATGAAGATAGTAGAACAAGTGAGGGCAGGCTGCCAAATGGTCTCAACCCACCTTGAGGGCCTCAAGGTGGGTGATTGGAAAGAAAGGAGTGGGGTAGCGTGGGGACGCTAAAAAAAGGACCACAAAGAGGCGCCAATATCCCTAGTATCTAGGCTTGTGGGGGTATATAACCCAAAGATAGCAGTTTATGTTGTTAGGTGTAGATAAAACAAATAGTAAAAGCAATGGTAAATTGCAAGTATAAAATTGAAATATAAAATCAAAATTTTAGTGACTCACTTCACCCAGGAGGGTAAAGTGGGATAAAGCTCAAGACACCCACATCACACCTCCTGCGCCTGGATCGCCAGTAGAGTCTTTAGAGATGAACAAAGATCACTCTCGAGTCCTTGTTCTTTCTTTTATTCTTTTATTCCAAAAGCCAGGGTTGGGGGAGTGAGCAGCTCGACGCGTTTCGGGGCCTCTTAGTGGGTCCCCTTCATCAGGAGCATATACATTCAACATACAGTGAAATGGGGTTTAAATAACATGGGGAACAGCCAAAAAGACCGCCAAAAAACGGCTTTAAATTGTGTCACTTCCGGTTTCTGCATGCGTTCCACTGTGGAACGCACCGGAAGTGACGACCTCTGTCTCAAAAACATTAGTTTAGTGAATAAATAAGATCTACGGTACATAGGTAGCCAGTATATACATGTGGGGTTGGTGGGGGGTACCTCCTCACCACTTTCGGGTGTGAAAAAAAAGTGTGTGTCCCTCTTTCATAGTGCGCCCTCGGTGGAGCGCATACCGGACTTCCGGCCTACTCCACCGGTGGAGCGCACCGGAACCGGAAGTCCCAGGTGCTCCTATGAGTCTGTGTCTCTCTTGTGTAAAAAAAAAAAAAAAAAAAAAAAAGAGCATTGACAGATCAAAAATATCGTAATAAAAAACGCTGACAAAGGAGGAGGAATAAAAGAATAAAAGAAAGAACAAGGACTCGAGAGTGATCTTTGTTCATCTCTAAAGACTCTACTGGCGATCCAGGCGCAGGAGGTGTGATGTGGGTGTAGATACTAGGGATATTGGCGCCTCTTTGTGGTCCTTTTTTTAGCGTCCCCACGCTACCCCACTCCTTTCTTTCCTATTAATCTCATTCTAGGCGCCAAGCTGCCAAAATCACGTTTATATAATCTCTCCCAACCTGAAAGAGTCGCTATGCGTACTTATATCTCTGAGAGCCTGAGAAAGGGACACATCCGACCCTCGAAGTTACCTGTGGCCGCTGTTTTTTTTTTGTTAAGAAAAAAGATGGTTCTTTAAGACCATGTCTGGATTTCAGGGAGCTGAACTGTATCACAATTTGTGACCCTTATCCGCTTCCTCTGATCCCGGACCTGTTTAACCAGATTGTTGGGGCTAAAGTTTTTTCTAAGTTTGATTTAAGAAGGCATACATCCTAGTCAGGGTCAGAGAAGGGGACAAAAGGAAGACGGCCTTCAATACCCCTGAGGGCCATTTCGAGAATTTGGTTATGCCCTTTGGTTTGATGAATGCTCCAGCCGTCTTCCAACATTTTGTGAACAGCATTTTTTATCATTTAATGCGGAAATTGTACGCTAAACTGGAAAAATGTGTGTTTGCGGTTCCAGAAATTCAATTTCTGGGTTTTCTTCTCTCCGCTTCTGGTTTTTGCATGGACCCTGAGAAGATCCGTGCTGTGCTTGATTGGGAGCTTCCTGAGAATCAGAAGGCTCTGATGCGGTTTTTGGGTTTTGCCAATTATTACAGGAAGTTCATTTTGAATTATTCCTCTGTTGTTAAGCCACTAAAAAGGGGGTAGATTTTTCCTCCTGGTCGGTAGATGCGCTTAAGGCCTTTTCTAGTATCAAACAGAGTTTTGCTTCCGCTCCCATCTTGGTACAACCTGATGTCTCTCTGCCTTTCATTGTTGAGGTGGACGCTTCTGAGGTGGGTGTGGGTGCGGTCTTGTCTCAGGGTCCCTCATCTGCCAAATGGCGACCGTGTGCCTTTTTCTCAAGGAAACTCTCCTCCGCAGAGAGAAATTACGATGTGGGAGATAGGGAGTTGTTGACCATCAAATTAGCTTTTGAGGAATGGCGCCATTGGCTAGAGGGAGCCAGACACCCTATTACCGTGTTTACCGACCATAAGAATCTGGCCTACTTGGAATCAGCCAAGCGTCTGAACCCGAGACAGGCCAGATGGTCTTTATTCTTTTCTAGATAAAATTTTGTTGTAACGTTCCGCCCTGGGGTTAAAAATGTGAAGGCTGATGCCCTGTCACGTTGTTTTCCGGGAGGGGGGAACTTTAAAGACCCGGGTCCCATTTTGGCTGAAGGGGTGGTCGTCTCTGCTCTTTATCCTGATTTGGAGGCAGAGGTTCAGGCAGACCAGGCAGAGGCTCCTGATCTTTGTCCTCCTGGGAGGTTGTTTGTGCCTCTCGCTTTACGACACAAGGTTTTTAAGGAGCACCATGATACTGTCCTTACTGGGCACCCGGGGAATAGAGCCACAGTGGATCTCATTGCTCAGAGATTCTGGTGGCCAGCTCTTCGTAAGACGGTTGAGGGTTTTGTGGCAGCCTGCGAGACCTGCGCTCGTGCCAAGGTCCCTCATTCACGGCCATCGGGTTCTCTCCTCCCGTTACCCATTCCTTCCTGTCCTTGGACGCATCTGTCCATGGACTTCATTACGGACCTGCCTCGTTCCTCGGGGAAGACTGTGATTCTGGTAGTAGTAGACCGTTTTAGCAAAATGGCGCATTTCATTCCCTTTCCTGGGTTATCCAATGCTAAAACGCTGGCGCAAGCATTTGTTGATCACATTATCAAATTGCATGGCAATCCTTTAGACATATTTTCTGATAGGGGCACGCAGTTTGTTTCCAGATTCTGGAAGGCTTTCTGTTCTCGGTTGTCGTTCTCTTCTGCTTTTCACCCGCAGTCGAATGGCCAGACTGAACGCGTCAATCAGAATCTGGAGACATATCTGCGCTGTTTTGTGGCAGAGAATCAGGAGGATTGGTGTTCATTTTTGTCCCTTGCTGAGTTTGCATTAAATAACCGTCGCCAGGAGTCCTCGGATAAGTCACCATTTTTTGGTGCATATGGGTTTCATCCGCAGTTTGGGACATTCTCTGGAGAGGGGTCTTCTGGTTTACCTGATGAGGAGAGATTTTCCTCATCTTTGTCATTTATTTGGCAAAAGATTTAGGGTAATCTGAAGAGGATGAGTGAGAGATATAAGCGTGTGGCGGATAAGAGACGTGTGCCTGGTCGGACCTGAATGTGGGTGATCTGGTGTGGTTGTCTACAAAGAATATCAAACTGAAGGTTTCCTCTGGAAGTTGGGTCCTAAGTTAATGAGCCTTACAAGATCTTGTCCGCCATCAATTCCTGTTGCTTCCGTCTTGATCTTCCTCAGACTTGGAAGATCATAATGTTTTTCACAGGTCCCTATTAAAACGTATGTCCAATCACTGTACACTCCTCTTTGCCTCCTCCTCTGATTGTTGTTGATGGTAATCTTGAATTTCAGGTCTCTAGGATTGTGGATTCTCGCATTATCCACGGTTCTCTCCAGTACCTCGCTCATTGGGAGGGTTATGGTCCTGAGGAGAGGATGTGGGTCCCAGTGGCGGACATTAAGGCCACTCGTCTTATCAGGGCTTTCCATAGGTCCCTTCCTGAGAAGGTGGGCTCTGAGTGTCCGGAGTCCACTCGTAGAGGGAGGGGTACTGTCACCCCCAGCTCTCTGAGAAGCTGTGGCAGATGTTCTTCTGTACCTCTTGCTGTCACAGATGGTTATGCAGAAAACTAGAAATCACAAATAAAGGTCCAACTGACTTGATCCCAAACTAAGGAACAAATGGGTGAGCCCTATAAAAGCCCTAGAGCTCTCCCTGACTGCTCAGCCCATGCAAAGATCTTTATGATAGAAAATTGCATGCCCCCGTACCTAGACTGAGTGACACCTGAAAACCCTATAATAGTGAGGGGACATGACCACCGGCTCCCTGCACTCAATACGGAGGGAGTCAGGGTCACCTAGATTAAAGCCAACAGGAAAACACAAATAAAGGAATATACTTATCTGAGGAACCAGCAGTTGCAGCATCTAGCAGTGAACACAATCCAGGGAGTGGTATAAACCGCAAAGTGAAGCAGTATGGGAGGGGATATAAAGGGAGGCGATCACTGCTAATAGATGACAGCTGGGAGAGGGAGGAGAGAAGACAAAACGAAACCAAAACAAAAGAACATCATGGAAGAGGTACTGAAGAACGTCTGTCAGAACTTCTCAGAGATCTGGCGGTGACACTTGCATGATATTCTTTGTTTTGGTTTCACTTTGTCATCTATTTTCCTTCTCCCAGCTGTCATCTATTTACACTGATTGCCTCCCTTTATATTCCCTCCCATACTGCCTCACTTTGCGGTTTATACTACTTCCTGGATTGTGTTCACTGCAAGAGGCTGCAACTGCTGGTTCCTCAGATAAGTATTTTCCTTTATTTGTGTTTCTGTGCTGGCTTGATTCTAGGTGACCCTGACTCCCTCCGTATTAAGTGCAGGGAGCCGGTGGTCGTATCCCCACCATTTTTTTTTAGGGTTTTCAGGTGTCACTCAGTCTAGGTACGAGGGCATGCAATTTTCTATCATAAAGATCTTTGCATGGAGGGAGAACTCTAGGGGTTTTATAGGGCTTACCCATATGTTCCTTAGTTTGGGATCAAGTCAGTCGGATGTTTATTTATGACTTCCAGTTTTCTGCAACACCATCTGTGACAGCAGGGCGGCGCAGGACACCACTCTCGAAGTCAGACCAGTGCGACCAGGTGGATTGCAGCAGATAATGCTTCCAGTCGGTTAAACACCACACTGTCTTCCACAAAGTCCAGTCTCAGTAGCCAAAAGTCTGGTCAACAGAATCCTCACCCTGATACTCCTTCCACCCACCATGGAGAGTCTTGGCAAACAAGTGATCCCACACTCGGATATTCCGAGGAGCTGTTTTCATCGCCATTCCTTAATTTGGGCCTCTCGCCAAGCCCGCTTCAAGAGGGACATGAGGAAATCTTGTGCCCTGATTCATAAACTCTTGAGCATCCACAGTCGGAAGAAGATGAAGGTAGGGAATGGCAATTAGTGTTTCAAGAGTCGGATGATGATGATGATGAGACACAGTTGTCAATAAGTCAACGGCAATTAGCTTCTCAAGAGGTTCATGATGAGGATGAGACACAGTTGTCAATAACTGAGGTTGTTGTTAGGTCAACAAGTCAGGAGGAGGACCAGAGTGAGGAAGTGGAAGAGGAGGTGCTGAACAATGAAGTCACTGACCCAACCTGGGAAGGTGGCAAGGCGAGCGAGGACAGCAGTACAGAGGGGGAGCGATCCGCAGAACTGCAACAGGCTTAAAGAGGCAGTGGGGTGGCAAAAGGGAGAAGGCAGGCCACACCAAACAGGCCCGCAACTGTTCCCTGGAGCACCCCCTTGCGGCAATCTCCCTTTGCAAGGGGTAGGTGTTCTGCAGTCTGGCGCTTTTTTGAGGAAAGTGCGGACGATAAAAGAATTCACATTTTCAACCTATGCGTACCAAATGAGCAGGGCTGTGAACACTAGCAACCTCACCACCACCAGCATGATCCGCCACATGCATGAAAGCACTCTAATAGGTGGATCGAAACACTGGGTCCACAACCAGTTGTCTGGGGGTCACACCACTGCCTACCTCTTCACCTGTGTTACATGCTGGCCAATCCCCTGTCCAAGACGCAGGCCTGGATGCCTCCCGCCATGCACCTGGACCTTCGCAAGCACCATCAGCTAGCACATACACTTCTGTTTCCCAGAGCAGCGTACAGATGTCTATACCCCAGGACTTTGTATGAAAGCGCCCAAATACCCCAGCCACCCCACCCACAGACCCATAGCCCTAAATGTGCCCTTTCCAAATTGCTGGCCCTGGAAATGTTGCCATTTAGGCTTGTGGACACTGAGGCTTTACGCAGCCTGATGGCGGTGGCTGTCCCACTGTACTCTGTCCCCAGCCACCAATATTTTTCACGGTGTGCATTCCCAGCCTCTAACCAGCATGTGTCCCATAACATCACCCATGCCCTAACCAACGCAGTTATTGGGAAGGTCCACTTAACGACTGACACATGAACAAGTGCTTTTGGCCAGGGACGCTGCATTTCCCTGACGGCACACTGGGTGAGCGTTGTGGAGGCCGAGAGCGAGTCGTACCCTGGGATGGCACAGGTGCTACCAACGCCAAGGATTACGGGCCC
The DNA here is from genome assembly GCF_905171765.1 of Bufo bufo. Taxonomy (NCBI): domain Eukaryota; kingdom Metazoa; phylum Chordata; class Amphibia; order Anura; family Bufonidae; genus Bufo; species Bufo bufo. Next base: position 239,521,560 of record NC_053394.1, read on the forward strand.
TTCTTCCATCAGGGTTTCCGCCGCCACCTATGTTAGTTGCTGCAACCCCCCCTTCTCCTCCTCCACCTCCGCCTCCACTTCCGAATTATCATCTTGCAGCATCAGTCAGCCATCAGTCAGTAGCTGGAAGTGTAGCACTGCAGCGGGGAAGCGGCAACAGGCGGTGCTTAAAATGATCTGCCTAGGTGACAAACAGCACACCGCCGCAGAACTGTGGCAGGGTATAAGGGACCAGACTGAGCTGTGGCTCTTGTAACTCAACCTACAACCAGGCATGGTTGTGTCTGATAATAGCCGTAAGTTGGTGGTGGCTTTGGAGCTCGACAAGCTCACACACATACCAAGCCTAGCACACGTGTTCAACCTAGTGGTTCAGCGGTTTCTCAAAACCTACCCCAATTTGCCTCAGCTACTGGTGAAGGTGCGCCGCGTGTGTGCCCATTTCCGCAAGTCATTGACAGCTTCTGCCAATCTGGCAACGCTGCAGCAACGTTTGCAATTGCCAGCTCGCCGACTGTTGTGTGACGTGAGCACTCACTGGAGCTCCACGTTCCACATGTTGACCAGACTTTGTGAGAAGCAGAGGGCAGTAGTGGAATACCAGCTGCAACATGGTCGTCAACTTTCCAGTCAGCTTCCACTCTTCAAAAGCGATGAGTGGGCATTGATGTCTGACCTCTGTGAGGTTTTACGCAACTTTGCAGAGTCAACACAGATGGTGAGCGGCGACAACGTTATTATCAGCGTAACCATCCAACTTCTGTATCTCCTAAAACGCTGCTCACAATTAAGGCGGACGCTTTGCATGTGGAAGAGGTGGAAATGGGGGAATAAAGTACACAGGGTGATAGCCAGACCACCCTCAGTTCGTCTTCTCAGCGCAAATTGGATGATGTGAGGAGGAGGAGGAGCAGTAGACGGTTGCCTCCGCTTACAGAGGGTAGTACCCATGGAAGTTTTATTCCATCTGTTCAGCGTGGATTAGTAGAAGAGGAGGAAGAGGATGAGAATATTGAGAGTCATCCTCCTGATGAGGACAGCGAAGTCTTGTCTGTTGGGACTCTGGTACACATGGCTGACTTTATGTTAGGCTGCCTTTCCTGTGACCCTCGCGTTGTACGCATTTTGGCCAACACCGATTACTGGTTGTTCACCCTTCTCGACCCCCGCTACAAAGAGAACTTCTCATCTCTCATTCCTGTGGTGGAGAGGACAAGCAAAATGGTGCAATGCCAGAAGGTACCGTGTCAGCATCCTCAGTGATCCCTGTGTGCCTTAAAACTATTGGGTGTCCAAGCTGGACACATGGCACGAACTGGCGCTCTACGCCTTGGAGGTGCTGGCCTGCCCTGCCGCCAGCGTTTTGTCAGAGCGTGTATTTAGTGCTGCTGGGGGCATAATAACTGATAAGCGCATCCGCCTGTCAACTGAAAATGCTGACCGGTAAACAAGGCCTGGATTGCCCCTGACTCCTCTACTCCACCAGAGGAAAGCGGCTAAACATAAAGGCACTCTAAATTTGGCTTTTATGGTGTATTGAGTACACTGTATTCCCATGCACCCCTTCCACCACTAAAAAGGGTATATGGTTCAATCTCCCTTTTCTCATCCTCCTCCTCCATCATATCAACATGCTTATTAGGCTGCCCTCGCTCCTAATGTTTTAGAGGGTCAGCTCAGCAGTGGGCCCTCACCCATAATGTTTTAGAGGGTCACCAGCAGGCCCTCACTCATAATGTTTTTGAGGGTCAGCAGCAGGCCCTCAACCATATGTCACCGCCAGCTCTCTGAGAAGCTGTGGCAGACGTTCTTCTGTACCTCTTGCATGATGTTCTTTGTTTCACTTTTCCTTCTCCCAGCTGTCATCTACTGTATTTACACTAATTGCCTCCCTTTATATTCCCTCCCATACTGCCTCACTTTGCGGTTTATACTACTTCCTGGATTGTGTTCACTGCAAGAGGCTGCAACTGCTGGTTCCTCAGATAAGTATTTTCCTTTATTTGTGTTTCCGTGCTGGCTTGATTCTAGGTGACCCTGACTCCCTCCGTATTAAGTGCAGGGAGCCGGTGGTCGTGTCCCCTCACTATTATAGGGTTTTCAGGTGTCACTCAGTCTAGGTACGAGGGCATGCAATTTTCTATCATAAAGATCTTTGCATGGGCAAAGCAGTCAGGGAGAGCTCTAGGGGTTTTATAGGGCTCACCCATATGTTCCTTAGTTTGGGATCAAGTCAGTCGGATGTTTATTTATAACTTCCAGTTTTCTGCAACACCATCTGTGACACCATAATGTTTTAGAGGGTTAGATCAGCCGCATACCCTCACCCCTAAGTTTTTAGATGGTCAGCTTGGCAGCGGGCCCTCGCCCACAATTTTTTTTAGATGGTCAGCCTGGCAGCAGGCCCTCACCCTTAAAATTTTTTAGATGGTCAGCTCGGCAGCAGGCCCTCGCCCACAAAATTTTTTAGATGGTCAGCTCGGCAGAAGGCCCTCGCCCACAAAATTTTTTAGATGGTCAGCTCGGCAGCAGGCCCTCGCCTACAAAATTGTTTAGATGGTCAGCTTGGCAGCAGGCCTCGCCCCCAAATTTTTTTAGATGGTCAGCTCGGCAGCAGGCCCTGGCCCATAATTTTTTTTTTATGGTAAGCTTGGCAGCAGGCCCTCATCCCTAATGTTTTAGATGGTCAGCCCAGTAGCAGACCCTCACCCCTAATGTTTTAGATGGTCAGATCAGCAGCAGGCCCTCGCCCCTAATATTTTAGAGGTTCACCAGCAGGCCCTTGCTCCTAATGTTTTAGATGGTCAGATCAGCAGCAGGCCCTCGCCCCTAATGTTTTTGAGGGTCACCAGCAGGCCATCAATCATAATTTTTCAAGAGTGTGTATGATGCACTCCTTTATGCGTAATAAAGGGTGTATTGGAGTGCCGGTTCCTTGTAATTTTTGGCAGCCATTTCACTTAGTGCATAGGCTTTATAAGTGTAGATGTCCCAATACCAGAACAATTGTACCACAATGTGAATTAGGCCCTCCTTTATGTGATATACAGGTTGTATCGGAGTCCCCCTTCCTTGTAATTTTTGGCAGCACTTGCACTTTATATACAAGTAAATATACAGGAAAGAATGTTTCCTAACAATTTTTCCTCTAAAATCGATTTTATCTTTGGTTTGGTGCGTATTATTGTAAGTCTGTAAAAGTGGCATACTACTCGGACAACATCGTTCCCAGCAGCGACCTGGGAGTCCAAGATGCATCCAGACATCCTCCCCATGCTGTTCCCGAACCATTTCAGTGGTGTTTCCATCAATTTCTGACCTTTTTCTATGGTTTAATGCTCAGGTTCTCCCATTGATTTTCATTGTGTTCTGGTGCTCAGTAGAGCACCTGAGCATCCCGATGTGTTCTACTTGAGCACCCAAGCACCTTGGTGCTCGACCAACACTAGCTGTTATATCATTAAAATTAGAAGGTATAGAACTGATATGATTCATAAATGTTTATGTAAGTGTTGCTAGAAATAAAGTCGTAATTGTGCATTGTGCCACTCTGTTCTTGCTTGTGCTGCAACACATGCCATTGCAGCACCATAGTGGTGCCATTTCCAGCGTACAAAGGTAGCTTTTAAAAGCTTTAGCCTAACCCTGAGCATCTCTAAAAGGAAAGTCAGACAGACATAGCAGCATTTTATAAGCCTACTGTGCATGATCTATATACAAACTAATACCTCATCTAATATACAATCAGATATATTTTGATCAAAAAATATACAATCGGCATTTGTCACACGGGCAGAGCATGCTAATAGAGCCATGATATGTTGCCTACTATAATTGTTTTGGTGCCCTTACTATTTTATGCCATGGCATTCAAAAATAAAAGTAGTGCTGGGAAGGGAAAATTTTTCTCCACAAACCATATTCAGCTTCTTAATAAGGTAGTTGTTGGGGCTAGTAACAACAGTTGCATTTATAGCAGCAAGTATAAGGGCAGAGCTGGTCATAGCAGGTTCCATGTAACCCCACTATTAGTGGAGATTAGAGATGAGTGAAGTTTTCATAAATTTGATTTGGATGCTTTGCCGAATTTTTCTAAAAAATCCAAAAATAATTTGCTTAGTTCTGAATTAATTCATCACAAAGTATGTTAAATCAGCTATATCCCAGCCTGCAAGGAGAGTGTATCTTGTTGTACATCGCTCTGCATTGCAGCAACATGCATAGCTAGTCCTTTCTGGTAGTGAAACACTTAGGCTGGGTTCACACGGGCGAGATTTCCACGCGGGTGCAATGCGTGAGGTGAACGCATTGCACCCGCACTGAATCCAGACCCATTCATTTCTATGGGGCTGTGCACATGAGCGGTAATTTTTACGCATCACTTGTGCGTTGCGTGAAAATCGCAGCATCCTCTATATTGTGCGTTTTTCACGCAACGCAGGCCCCATAGAAGTGAATGGGGCTGCGTGAAAATCGCAAGCATCCGCTCAGTGACATCACCACAGGTCCTTTGACAGGTCCTGAAGAAAGAACAGGAGACGGGCAGCTACGCGATCAATTGGAGGAGGTGAGTTTTTTTTTTTTTGTGTTTTTTTTTAACCCTCAACTGACCTTCTACTAAGCATTCTGTATTAAAGAATGCTATTATTTTCCCTTATAACCATGTTATAAGGGGAAATAATAAAATTTACAGAATACTGAACCCAAACTTCTGTGAAGAAGTCCAGGTTCGGGTCTGGGTACCAAATATGCCGATTTTTCTGACGTGCGTGCAAAACGCATTAAAACGCTTTGCACTCGCGGGGAAAAATCGTGCATGTTCCCGCAACGCACCCGCATCTTTTCCAGCAGCGCACCTGCAACGCCCGTGTGAACCCAGCCTTACTGTGCGTCAGTATGACAGGCAGGTCAAATACATCAGCATTAGGCTCAGTTCACACTTCACTTATTTGGTTACTGGTCCAAAATAAATAACAGGTGCAGATCTTTTCACGATACGTTATCTGTAGAATGAGTGAATTTTTCAAAAATTTGATTCGGACAGTTCGCCAAATTTTCCAAAAAGAAATGATTGGATCCAAATTTATTTGTGACAAATCACGTTAAAAAGCAGCTATTTCCCAGCTATTGGTGTAGAACACTGTGCATTGCAGAAAAATGCATAGGTAGTCCGCTGTGGTAGGGAAACAGTTATGACAGGCAGTTGACAGGCGTTACTCTAAGAATCACTTCACACTTCACTTATTTAGTCAATTACGGGGCCAAGACTGACCAAATAACTTAAGTGTGAACTTAACCTTATAGGTCAATGTTAGCATCAGGTATAAAGAACCGCGCAGTGGCTCAAGATTCTACTGTAAAGTGAAAGAGGGCACTCCTTTTACACCGTTGTCAGCTGATTCCACATAGATTTCTACAGAACCTGTTCTGGTACATGCTAAAACTGAGTGGAGAGGGTGTGAGCAGTAAGTTTGTATTGACATCACTGTTTATTTTGCCCTTCTTCTGATCCATCAGAACAACCCCAAAAAAACGGATACTGTCTTTTAAGCATCTGCCTTCACATGGTCAGCATTTGGTCAGTAATCCATCAGTATTGCTATGGCCAAAAAAAATTTAAAACAGGAGTGGATCCAAAACAGAGATGACGTGATTGGAAAGTTTGCATGTCTTCTGTGTTTTGTACCCACACCTGCTTTTGGCTTTTAAATCATGAGCATTTCCTGATACAAAATAGGGACCATGTGAAACAGGACTTACGGATGCTCTAAAGACAGATCAGAATAAGGGTAAAATAAGACCAACAAGATGTCAATAAGGCCAAACAGGGACACTAGTAGAGTGAACACAATAGCCCAGTCACAGAGTGGTGAGGTGGCAACTGCATGAGAAGTCAACATAGTGGTCCAGTTACATTATAGAGAGGGTGGAAACCGCATGAGGAGTCAACATAGTGGTCAGTCACAGAGTGGTGAGGGTGGCAAACACAGGAGGAGTCAACTTAGTGGCCCAGTCACAGAGTAGGGAGGGTGGCAACCGCATGAGATGTCAACACAATGGCCCAGTTACAGAGTGGTGAGGTGGCAAATGCATGAAGAGTCAACAGAGTGGCCCAGTCACAAAGTAGGGTGAGTGGCAACTGCATGAGGAGTCAACACAGTGGCCCAGTTACAGAGCGATGAGGTGGCAACCGCATTAGGAGTCAACATAGTGGGAAGTTACAGAGTGGTGAGGTGGTAAACGCATGCGCATGAAGAGTCAACACAGTGGCCCAGTCATAGGGTGGGGGTCAGTCCAAGTATGCCACCACCTGCTGGTTTAGGTTATGCTCCATGTCTTGCTGCTGGTGGGTGGTTTCCTCACTAGGCGGGTGAAAATGTCACGGATGAAGTTGCAGATAACTGGAACATATAAATAAACGACTGACTGGCTTGATCCCAAACTAAGGAGCATATAGGCGAGCCCTTTAAAACCCTAAGAGCTCTCCCTGACTGCTATGCACATGCAAGGGTCTCAATGGTAGACGATTGCATGCCCTCGTATCTAAGACTGTGTGACACCTGAAAACCCTATAATAGTGAGGGGACACGACCACCGGCTCTCTGCACTTAATACGGACGGAGTCAGGGTCACCTAGAATCAAGCCAGCAAGGAAACACAATAAAGGAAAAGACTTACCTGAGCAAACAGCAGCAGCAGCCTCTTGCAGTGAACACTTCATACAGGAAGTAGTATAAACCGCAAAGTGATGCAGTATGGGAGGGAATATAAAGGAAGGCGATTAGTCTAAATAAGTGACACCTGGCAGAAGGAAAGGAGATGACAAAGTGAAACCAAAACAAAGAACGTCATACAAGAGGTAGAGAAGAACGTCTGCCAGACCTTCTCACAGAACTGGCGGTGACAGAAAAGTGCATATCAGAGGATGTCTAAATAGTAGTTGAGTTTATCCTCTCTCTCAGTGGGTGGAAAAAAGACCCCTATTTTGGAGCGGTAGCGAGGGTCTAACATGGTGGAGGGCCAGTAGTCATTCCTCTGCCAAATGGTGATAATACTGCTGTCAGTACGCAAGCAACTTAGTATGCATCTGGTCTTCCTCATCGCCCTCTACCTCCTCCTGCTCATCCTGTTCCTCTACTGTAACTTGTGAAGAAAAACCACCCATTTCTGTATACATTGCTTGTGCTGAATGTCCTCCTCCAGTTCAGCTCTCACAAGGCTCAGGTGGCCGTGAGATGTAGGCACCTTGTCTCCTGTCCCCTGGCCAACCATATTTATCAACATCTGCTCCAGGATGGGAAGGAATAGAATGACATTGTTCATTCCGTATTCCTGGCAGCTGACAAATAAAGTGACCTTCTCAACGGGCCTGAGCAAATGGCAGGTGTCATGCATGAGTTGCCACTGGCTAACATCGAAGTTACACAGGGGAGTGCTCCTTTCCACCTGCATCATCAAGAAATCAATTGCAGCCTTCCTCTGCTCATATAGTTGGTCCAGCATGTGGAGGGTGGAGTTTCAATGTGTGGAAACGTTGCATATCAGGCGATGTTGGGGAACGCTATTCTGTCTTTGCAGCTCAAGCAGGGCGTGCTTTGCAGTGTAAGAGTGGCTGAAGTGCATACTAAGTTTCATAATAGAAATCATAGAGAAAGCACAGCACCACTTACTGACGTATCTTAGTCCATCATTTGGCGACGGTCCTTGCAGTGTCAGGCCCCGGCCCAAGGGACCCCTCAATTACCGAAAAAGTTTGAAAAAACTGCAGCACTCCAATCTTCAATCCAATCGCATATTTATCAGCACTGAACAGAAGCAACGTTTCGAATCAAAAGTATTTTTCAAGCTACATGTGATAATACAAGTGAACAATACATATACAACCCTCTGAAATAGATTGGTTGGGGGGTTGTCCCAAGAGAAGGTCATCTCCCCCCCTTTCACGATACCACCATTACATCCAACCCCAGTGACACAATTACATAATATACTTTTCACATGAAACCAAATCTGTGCATATATTCTTTGTGGTCATGGCTACGGCCAAGAGATATCCGAAGAACCCTAGGGAGAGAAACAACGGGAACAACCTAACCGAGCTAGGCGTGTCTTAGCTGACCTAACTAAATGGCTTGTTGTGTGCCCTAAGCCATGATCGTGGGTAGGCCTGTAAGTGGGCATACCCTGTGTAAATGAGAAGATAAGGGATGGAGGGTGGGGCATCTGAGAACACACGCCTGTGAGTGAGGCTGTGGCTCGTATATGAAGAGCCTCCGCCCCTCCCACAAATGCAGGCTGACTAATCAGCCTTACCAACTTGTGGTCATGGCTACGGCCAAGAGATATCCGAAGAACCCTAGGGAGAGAAACAACGGGAACAACCTAACCGAGCTAGGTGTGTCTTAGCTGACCTGACTAAATGGCTTGTTGTGTGCCCTAAGCCATAATCGTGGGTAGGCCTGTAAGTGGGCAAAAACCAAGCCAAGTAGGGTAGAAAGGAACTCTAATGGCATGTGCAAACTAATCCCCAAGCCAACTGCAAGGCGTCAGGGATCTAGAGCGAAAAATTTGGGGTGTATGAGGCAAGGCCTGAAGGAGACCTACAACCCATCTTGTGGATGACAAGGCCAGAGACATGATGCTCAATATTGCGGATACTGCCCCAAAGCGGAATGGAGGACCGGGAATACGTTGTGAAATGGATCATGAAAACCAACTGAACCTTGTAAAGTTTTGGTTCTAGGGAGTACTGGCAATGTCCTAGCCTCAGGAGATCGTGGGACCAAAACCTAACTGCCTAGACTATGCAGGAATGAGGGCCAAAAAGAACTATGTAGATAGGAAGAGAATCCTTGAATAGTTCCCCAGACAACAGTTATCTGCTAGCCGTGGTCCGCGCATTGTTCTACTGTGTGCCCCTGAGAATTGTTTTAACGTTTGAGACGTGAAGACCGACCTACTATCTGAATCTTCTACTGTGAGGAAATGCTGAACCTTGTCCAAAACACGATTTAACGTGGTTGTAGAGAGTCTGAGGTTAGTGCGGAAAGAGGCTACGAAGCCATAATATACAAGATTCTGTCTATGACCTCCCATAAGTGAGGGAATGCAATTGCAATGAAGCTACCGGCGAAAATGAATTCCTAGTCGTGGTGAAAAGGCAAAGACTTTGCGCGGGGACCTGGTTGACAAGATATGGTCGACTACGATCGGAGACTGAAATGCTAGAGGGAATTACCCTACTTGTTCCTCCTCTAGCAGGACCTGAACGAAAGCATGAACAATTAAAGCAAGACAAAATATCTGCGTAAGACATGACAATGATGCTGTAGGGCGAACCAGACCAGTTTGCGGTCAAAACATAAAGTGAGCGATCAACATGGATTATTAGGAAATTAGGGAAGCAGGTATGTATGTGATACATACGGAGCAAATCAGCCCAGATGGATAACCAACCAGGGAATCAGCTCCAGCAGGACTGAAAACAGTCATCGGGCCCCCGAAACCATGGGGCCGAAGCAGTCATCGGGCCCCCGAAGCCATGTGGCCGAAGCCGTCATCGGGCCCCCGGCCATAGGGCCGAAGCTGCCATCGGGCCCCCGAAGCCATGGGGCCAAAGCCATCATCGGGCCCCCCGAAGCCATGGGGCCGAAGCAGTCATCGGGTGCCCGAAGCCATGGGGCCGAAGCCATCATCGGGCCCCCCGAAGCCATGGGGCCGAAGCCGCCGTCGGGCTTCCGAAGCCATGGGGCCGAAGCCGTCATCGGGCCCCCGAAGCCATGGGGCCGAAGCAGTCATCGGGCCCCCGAAGCCATGGTGCAGAAGCAGTCATCGGGCCCCGAAGCCATGGGGCAGAGTTTTTTTTTGTTTTTGTATTTTAAATCAAGAAATTATGACTATAATAAGTGACCTGAATAAGGTGCAGGTGAAATTAAACCATGAGTCTGACCGATGTGGCAGGCGATACCTAAGATAAACTACGTGGCCTGAATAACATGCAAGGTGAAATATCATTAGGAACGAGACCTGACCGACGTGGAAGGTGACCCCCAACATGAATTCAACTGCATGACCTGAAAAGACGAAGGGAAACGTGACAGAAAATGGAGATAATAACGGACATTAACTAAAATGAAACCTAAATAACATAAGTTGGCAAGCAGATAAAGATGTGAGTCATTCAAAACCAAAAGCATAGCTGCAGAGGTGGACAGACAACCATTGGTCGGACCCCTGAAGCCATGGGGCCGAAGCAACCACCAGGGGCCCATGGGGCCGGGCAGCCGCCGGGGTGCGAACCTTAGAATTGAGGACGGCTGGGGAAAAGATTGGGGCTTAACCCGACGGGTTTAGTAATCAACCGGGACTCGATAACCTAGAAAGACAAAGACATGGGGTAAAGTTTCTTAATGAAATGAGGCTGAAATGAACCGCAAGTACTAATCTGTAAAATATAAATGAACAAAAGAAAACTTCTGAAAGGTGTGCCATGGAAAATAGTATCAGATGGCCGTATGACCTACCAGTGTCGATGACAATTGTGAAATCCTCTAAGCCAAGAGCCACTCCAGCGAGTCCCTTATGGCGAGAGCCATGCGTGCGAGTCCCTTATGGCGGGAACCATGCGTGCGAGTCCCTTATGTCGGGAGCCATGCGTGCGAGTCCCTTATGGCGGGAGCCATGCGTGCGAGTCCCTTATGGCGGGAGCCATGCGTGCGAGTCCCTTATGTCGGGAGCCATGCGTGCGAGCCCCTTATGGCGGGAGCCATGCGTGCGAGTCCCTTATGGCGGGAGCCATGCGCGCGAGACTCTTATGGCGGGAGCCATGTGTGCGAGTCTCATATGGCAGGAGCCATGCGTGCGAGACTCTTATGGCGGAAAAAAGTATCAGATGGCCGTGCGAACTACAAGTGTCAGTGCCAATCGTGAGGTCCTATAAGCGAACAGCCACTCGGGCGAGCCTCTTATGTTTTTATTTTTCTTATTTTTTTAAACCACTTATGCAGCACCAGAATGCCTTGGGGACTCGCATAGCCATGACCCCCTCCAACAGCAAACCTGGGACACTAACCAGCCTACAACCATGTCGTACCCCTAACAAACAAAACAAAACATGAAAAACGGTCAAGGGGCCTCCGGAGCCATGAGGCCGGATCAATCATAGGGCCCCCGAAGCCAGAGGCCCCCGAAGCCAGAGGGATGACGTTGCGGTGACGATAAGTAATTAAAACGTAAGCCGGACCTGATAGGATATGCAGAGGATTGAATGATTGGATTGGCTAGAAGGGGGCCTAAGGAACATAACTGCCATCAGGCGTTGAAAATATAGACATTAGAAATCCGAAGCACGTGCATACATAACACTAACCACCGCGAACCATAAACGTAAACATGAAATTGAAACAGAGATGGGAGAAAAACAAGAGCCTGAGTCATTGCAAGTTCGCTAAGAGAAGTCTCTTATCGTGACAAACAAATGAACAGCTTGTGAAATCATAGCAGGAAACTTACTCCTATTGGCCGACTGACCTCCGCTGAGGAGCTGTTTGGTGAACTGGGGCAGGAGACCAATCTAAGTAAATATGAACCAGAAGTAAAAGGAGACCAGTCTGAGTGAATATGAACCAGGATTAAAGAACCAGAGCGGTGGGTGCAGACTGCCCCGGTGAGACTATTGAGTAAAACCATGACGTAGCAATGAACAGGAGAACACGTGAACGCAGCTCTAGTAGTGAATGGAGTATAGGACAAGATGTAAAAGCAGACATGCGGACGCAGCTTTGGATGTGCACGGAATATTAACTTGATGTGACAGCAGACATGGAAAGCGGCTTTGGTGAGTGGGGTATACGACCTGGTGTAGCAGTATAAGTGTGAACACAACTCTGGGTATAAGCAGAGCATGAAATTTGGTATAACAGCAGCTCTGGTTGTGAACGGAGCATAACATAGATGTAACAGCGACATGAATGCAGTTCTTGAAATGGGCCTGGAAAGAACCTGTAGTAGTATAGGACGTGTGAACGCAGCTCTGGGTGCGAGTAGAGTAAACCCGATATACCGATAGAATAAGTCTCTGCCATACCCCACTCTAACAACAAAACATGACATATAGCGTAGTATCAGCAGCGGCTGAACCTGACGGTCTAGTTGTCACCCAACATTTAGCCTGTCCTGGGCGATCCAGGTAACAAGACAAATGACATAGCATGGTATCTGCAGTAGCTGAACCTGGGCGATCCAGGTGACATACAACAATTAACTTGGCCTGGGCGATCCAGGTGACATACAACATTTAACGTGGCCTGGGCGATCCAGGTGACATACAACATTTAACTCGGCCTGGGCGATCCAGGTGACATACAACATTTAACGTGGCCTGGACGATCCAGGTGACATACAACATTTAACGTGGCCTGGGCGATCCAGGTGACATACAACATTTAGCGTGGCCTGGGCGATCCAGGTGACATACAACATGTAACTCGGCCTGGGCGATCCAGGTAACAAGACAAATGACATAGCCGTGATCTGCCGTGGCTGAACCTGGACGATCCTGGTGACATACAACATTTAACTCGGCCTGGGCGATGCAGGTGGCATACAACATTTAACTTGGCCTGGGCGATGCAGGTGGCATACAACATTTAACTCGGCCTGGGCGATCCAGGTAACATATAACATGTAACTCGGCCTGGGCGATCCAGGTAACAAGACAAATGACATAGCCGGTATCTGCAGTGGCTGAACCTGGGCGATCCAGGTGACATACAACATTTAACTCGGCCTGGGCGATCCAGGTAACAAGACAAAAACATATAGTATCAGCCGTGGCTGAACCTGGACGGACAAGGTAACCTGCGGCCTGTTCACCTGAGAACACACGCCTGTGAGTGAGGCTGTGGCTCGTATATGAAGAGCCTCCGCCCCTCCCACAAATACAGGCTTACTAATCAGCCTTACCAACTAAACACACCAGAGCTGAGCAGAAGATCAAACAAATGAATCAAGCGGGAAGTACAGCATACCCAGCATGTTACTGTGCATGCGTGGCTCACGTATACTAATTTGCGGCTGAGGCTGAAACTACATTCCGTTACGTGATTAACCTGTTGATCACATGACCGGAACTAGAGGCTGTTGTCAAGACGCTGTAGCCGATGTCAGGCACCTGACCTATCACGCGTCCTGTTATCTAGGCAACCTCCAGTCCCCCTCTAAGCCTACATGAATTCATTATAAACAAACCAGGGATCTATTAGGTCAGTATTTCTTGTATACAGGGAGTGCAGAATTATTAGGCAAGTTGTATTTTTGAGGATTAATTTTATTATTGAACAACAACCATGTTCTCAATGAACCCAAAAAACTCATTAATATCAAAGCTGAATATTTTTGGAAGTAGTTTTTAGTTTGTTTTTAGTTTTAGCTATTTTAGGGGGATATCTGTGTGTGCAGGTGACTATTACTGTGCATAATTATTAGGCAACTTAACAAAAAACAAATATATACCCATTTCAATTATTTATTTTTACCAGTGAAACCAATATAACATCTCAACATTCACAAATATACATTTCACAAACAAACAAACAAATCAGTGACCAATATAGCCACCTTTCTTTGCAAGGACACTCAAAAGCCTGCCATCCATGGATTCTGTCAGTGTTTTGATCTGTTCACCATCAACATTGCGTGCAGCAGCAACCACAGCCTCCCAGACACTGTTCAGAGAGGTGTACTGTTTTCCCTCCTTGTAAATCTCACATTTGATGATGGACCACAGGTTCTCAATGGGGTTCAGATCAGGTGAACAAGGAGGCCATGTCATTAGATTTTCTTCTTTTATACCCTTTCTTGCCAGCCACGCTGTGGAGTACTTGGACGCGTGTGATGGAGCATTGTCCTGCATGAAAATCATGTTTTTCTTGAAGGATGCAGACTTCTTCCTGTACCACTGCTTGAAGTAGGTGTCTTCCAGAAACTGGCAGTAGGACTGGGAGTTGAGCTTGACTCCATCCTCAACCCGAAAAGGCCCCACAAGCTCATCTTTGATGATACCAGCCCAAACCAGTACTCCACCTCCACCTTGCTGGCGTCTGAGTCGGACTGGAGCTCTCTGCCCTTTAACAATCCAGCCACGGGCCCATCCATCTGGCCCATCAAGACTCACTCTCATTTCATCAGTCCATAAAACCTTAGAAAAATCAGTCTTGAGATATTTATTGGCCCAGTCTTGACGTTTCAGCTTGTGTGTCTTGTTCAGTGGTGGTCATCTTTCAGCCTTTCTTACCTTGGCCATGTCTCTGAGTATTGCACACCTTGTGCTTTTGGGCACTCCAGTGATGTTGCAGCTCTGAAATATGGCCAAACGGGTGGCAAGTGGCATCTTGGCAGCTGCACGCTTGACTTTTCTCAGTTCATGGGCAGTTATTTTGCGCCTTGGTTTTTCCACACGCTTCTTGCGACCCTGTTGACTATTTTGAATGAAACGCTTGATTGTTCGATGATCACGCTTCAGAAGCTTTGCAATTTTAAGAGTGCTGCATCCCTCTGCAAGATATCTCACTATTTTTGACTTTTCTGAGCCTGTCAAGTCCTTCTTTTGACCCATTTTGCCAAAGGAAAGGAAGTTGCCTAATAATTATGCACACCTAATATAGGGTGTTGTTGTCATTAGACCACACCCCTTCTCATTACAGAGATGCACATCACCTAATATGCTTAATTGGTAGTAGGCTTTCGAGCCTATACAGCTTGGAGTAAGACAACATGCATAAAGAGGATGATGTGGTCAAAATACTCATTTGCCTAATAATTCTGCACGCAGTGTATTAATATAATTTGGATACACTGTTCCCCTCACCCGACCCAACATTATAAAAAAATACACTGCTCATAAAAAAAAAGGGAACACTTAAACAACACGATGTAACTCCAAGTCAATCACACTTCTGTGAAATCAAACTGTCCACTTAGGAAGCAACACTGAGTGACAATCAATTTCACATGCTGTTGTGCAAATGGGATAGACAACAGGTGGAAATTATAGGCAATTAGCAAGACACCCCCAATAAAGGAGTGGTTCTGCAGGTGGTCACCACAGACCACTTCTCAGTTCCTATGCTTCCTGGCTGATGTTTTGGTCACTTTTGAATGCTGGCGGTGCTTTCACTCTAGTGGTAGCATGAGACGGAGTCTACAACCCACACAAGTGGCTCAGGTAGTGCAGCTTATCCAGGATGGCACATCAATGCGAGCTGTGGTAAGAAGGTTTGCTGTGTCTGTCAGCGTAGTGTCCAGAGCATGGAGGCGCTACCAGGAGACAGGCCAGTACATCAGGAGATGTGGAGGAGGCCGTAGGAGGGCAACAACCCAGCAGCAGGACCGCTACCTCCGCCTTTGTGCAAGGAGGAACAGG